>NC_041394.2:113132017-113732017 GCF_900747795.2 Erpetoichthys calabaricus
AATGTAAAATACTAATAATTATTACAGTAATATAAAAAATGAAAAATGTGCATAGTACTAATCATGCAATTCACAAAATGCCAAGGTTGTAAATTGTATGCTGACCAGCCCTTATGTATTCTATTTCCACCACATATTGTCACGATTCATTAACAGGCACATAAGTGATCCTTCATATCCTAATAGCAATGCACTCTGTTTGCCAAAAAATAAAGAAGAAATGAAAAGAAAAAACATATGTATGTATCCAAAATCTATATCAGCAATGCCATGTGGGACTTCAGATGTTAAGACCAAACATGGCTAGTTTGTTAAAGTAATAAAAAACTAAAAATTGGGTTAAAAGGAGTCAGATAGTTGTATTGAGTTTGAATGTCCATAACTCAGTGTTTATATTGTTAAAAAATGTTGCATGCCCAAATATTACCACCCTCGTCAACAACTTAGTTCACCCAAATTGTAGCACCGGCCTGGTCTAAGTCATACAAAACTAAAATATCTGGATCAGTTGTATTTATACAGTATGTTTTTATTTTTTGTAAATACTGCAGAGTGTCAGTGTTTTCAATGTGTTTCTGCCTTTATTGTACGTATTTTTTTAGTTTTACTTTCATCTGTTAGGTCTGCTAGCTGAAAGCTCTGAAATTCTGATATTGAAACCCCAGCCAGACCCTGTCTACCTGGAGTTTAAATATTCTAGCCATGGCTTCCGACTTATTCCTGTGGGCAATTTGGTACCTCCCATAGATATGCAGTACATAACAAAACTTTGAGTTGAAGACTGTAGTGCCACCAATAGGGGTGGCCATGACCACCCCCACTCCAATGCTGCCAAAAATCCAAACTTTATTTTTTATTAAGTCTAGCAATGCAAGAAAAACGTTGTGATGGTAAAATGTAACTGAAAAGTCCATACTGGCTACTAAAGCTACACAATTCAAAGCAACTCAATTCCAATTGTTGGCACATATCGAATTTTTTGTTTGACCATTCAAATATTTTTTGCATGCAATTAAATTTCAATGTAATTGTGTACTGATATCGGTCCGGAACCTACAAAATAATAAACATTCATTTCTAAGTCAGATGCAACCAAACAGAAAACTGAATCTTAACAACAGGCTAATTTCACATTGTTTCCAGTGCAGGATGTCTATGAATTAATCGGTTGAAGAAGCAAATGCTTAAAGATTATTTCAGCGAAATCACCAGAAAAACATCTGTGTGTAAAACCTGTGGACACAAGAGAGAAGCCACTCTGCAAGACCTTCTCAGAAAAATACCTGCTTAAGGTGTGACATTTCAGAAAGCACATACTGTAGCAATTTAGCTATACTGGCAGGTTTCCTTTCCGCTTATTTATTTATTTATTGCATTTCACATATTTGTGAAAAGACAGATTCTGTCTCATACAGGTGAAAATTACCTTTAAATAGCACAGTAATCAAAATTGTGATCAGGAAACGCCATATTTGACCCATCAGTGTATCCAATGGTGATGATGACAGTACAATCCTAATCTTACCAAGCAATACAAATTAAATTTAAGATGCTGAAATAAACTATCCAGCCTAATACAGTCACAAAATTCAGTTTCTTGAAAGCATAATGGTTAACTTTAAACAATTACCCATGATTTTTCCCCTCTTCGCCAGAAAAATTGTGCCAAAGTAGAGAGCCTGTCCAGCTTCAGATTCAGATTCATGGGGACCCACATCACTGAAGACCTTACAGCAGTGTTTCCCAAACTCAGTCCTGGGGACCCACTGTGGCTGCAGGTTTTTGTTCCAACCAGATTCATAATCAGTGACAACACCTGATAACACTGATCTCATTTAATTAGCTGGTATTATTTTTCTTTTATTCTACATTTGGAAAAGCACAGCAACATGATTTTTACATTTATAAGACATTTAGAAATATTTCTGCTTTCGCTATAGATTTAAATGCTTAGCTCTCTTTTGTTGATTTCATTATATTTTGCCCTTTCTCTGTGCAATTTTCCCCCTTTGTTGTATCTTATTAATGACAATTAAAAATGAGCAGAGCAGACATGCTGGCAAACAACACGGAATAATCAAAGGCTGCAACTACTTTAGCATCAGACTCACTAATTAGTAAATAATGGATTAATTAAACAATTAGAACACCTGGAAAAGTAGAATTAAACTCAAGATGAAAATATTGTTAAAAAAGAACAAAATACATTATTCCCATATAACTGCTTGGTACATTTTAATATACTGTATATATATATATATATATATATATATATATATATATATATATATATATATATATATATATATATATTGTGAGGGATGGCTGGCCATATATTCCAGCCCAAACCTCCATCCAGCAGTATGGAGGCTCCCAGAATTCCAGCAGGGCCTCATGGACCATGTAGTTTTTATAAACAGCCCTGCTAGATACCATGGGGACCACCAGGAGCCGCTGTAGGTAGGCTTGCAGAGTGCTACGTGCCCTATAACCCGGAAGTACGTCCTGATCACATGACCAGAAGGAACGATGTGCTTCCGGGTTGAAGAAAAGGACTTTTAATCTGACCCGGAAGTGATGAGGAATCATGGACTGCAGGGTTAGAACCACTTCCGGGTCAGGAGATATAAAAGGACTTTGGGAGAGCCCAGATGCTGAGCTGAGCTGGGAGGAAGGGTGGCTAAGTGTCTGGGAGGGGAGGATTGGGATTGAGTATTGTTGAGAAGTATATGAGTATTGTGGAGTGGAGGGTGCTTAGTGCACTTTATTATTATAAAATAAATAAGTTTTGCACTTTTACCTGGTGTTTGGCGTGGTACCTGAGGGTTCAAGAGGTCGATAGCGGCCTTTACTGCTATAATATATATATACTGTATATATATTTACCAAAGTTAGTTATCTAATTTCTATATTGTTCCCAAAACACAGAATATGGGAAATAACAGTTCACTTAATTAGCCCAGGAGTCCAATTATAAACAGGAAGAAACTGGTTGGAACAAAAACCTGCAGCCACAGCGGGTCCCCAGTACAGAGTTTGGGAAGCACTGCCTCACGTGATCCACCAACACTAAAGAAAGCACAACAAAGACTCTACTTCCTGCATACATTAAGGAAATTAAATCTGGAACAGTGGATGCTGGTGTCTTTTAATCATTGCTCTATCATGAGCATTCTCAATCTCAATCTCAATCTGATAAACTGGTATGGAAATTGCTCTGTAGTGGACAATGCTGCAGTGCAGAGGATCGTAAGGAAAGCAGGAAAGTCCACCAGTAGTCAACTTACTCCCCTGCAGGACATGTACAACACTCATGGTGTACACAGAGCTACACATATTTGTAAGGACACATTCTGCCCCGGTCACCATCTGTTCAACCATCAAAGCCCACACCTTCACCTGAAAAACTGTTTGTGTTCAGATTCAGTCATCAGGTTGATGACCAGGCACCCAAGGACATACTTGGGTTGTACATACTTATGCACTTATCCTTTTATATTTTGTAATATCTGCCATTGTTCACACTTTGAATTGTGTTGTACACCTTTTTTGTTTATAGTCACTTTATTTTACAGATGTACAATCTTTCCTTTGTCTACTGTGTTTACACTGCTTGGGGGGATTCTACCTCAATCTCAATGTACTGTAAGTGTAATGCCAATAAAAGAGCTTGAACTTGTTTACTATGTCCTCGCTAATGTATGCAAATAACACATTATCACCATCCAATCAACGCATTGCATCAGTTTTTCCAGCAAGGAACTTTTTTTTATTGTGCCAAGAATGAGTGTAAAGAGTGTACTCTGTCAAGTGTTTGATGGTGGTGAACAACTGAGGACAGTATTTGTTGAGTGTTAATGCAAGTTTTAATGTAAGCCCATTTGAAGGATGCTTATACTTTAGCAATGCAAAGCTTAGCGATGCAGTGCTATTGTTTCATTAATTGTATTTTGTCCCGTCTTTGTTATCTCTAATATGACAGTTTGAGGATTATCATTGTTGTTGTTGCTGTTATAGTTGGATTATTACATTATTATATTATGGACTATAATCCCCCTTCCACCCATGGTTGTGGTGTGTCTGTGCCAATGAAGCTAAACATGTGTATCCAGCAGGGGGCACTTGCTACCTAGGATTGTGTTTTTTATTGATGCTGAAAAGACTTGAGCCACTTTAGGAACCAATCAGAAATAATCAGACAAGAGCAAAATGGTACAAAACAAGATATATGTATTTAACATGCTTCAAAATGTAGCTTCCACCCCCAAAATACAATGCATAATTATTTATACATACATATCCAGGCCGGAATGAAGCCAATGGAACGTGCAGTCATCATTCTGTTTCTTCAATGTAGAATGCCGATAGCTATACAAGTCTGGTCTGGCAGGGAGTTCAGCGACTTGGAAAGGGCTTTTTGATTCTCTATGGTTTCTCCTCATTTTACATACTCGAGCCTTGACAGATATGGGCAACTGCTATCTGGGTTGTGCTCTTCTCAGACCAATATAACACCTATTTTACCCCTGTTCTAATCACTTATGCCCTGTGCCTGAAAGTAATGGGTCAGGCCTGCTTCAATCAACTGAAATCCCTATCCATGAAACTCGTTCACAAAGAAAGCTGGAAAGAGCAGACAGTGGCTCCTGGCCATGGACCAAGGCTGCCTGGGCAGTCTTCTAGTTGTCATCTTATCACCCTGTCAGGTTCTCTCTTTCAGTTTATGTGTGTGGTTTGAGCTATAAAATAATGTGTTTAAAATAATCCTCCCAGATTACCATGGCACACTTCAAACCTGGAACTGTAACAGCACATTACACAGGAACCTCTACAGGTGCATGCAGTTAGTTTTTTTCCCATGTTGCACTTGAAGTGAATTGTTAGCCAACAGAACTTGTGGTATTTTACTTTATGTAGGTGAGGATTTCTTTATGGGCGGCACGGTGGCGCAGTGGGTAGCGCTGCTGCCTCGCAGTTGGGAGACCTGGGGACCTGGGTTCGCTTCCCGGGTCCTCCCTGCGTGGAGTTTGCATGTTCTCCCCGTGTCTGCGTGGGTTTCCTCCGGGCGCTCCGGTTTCCTCCCACAGTCCAAAGACATGCAGGTTAGGTGGATTGGCGATTCTAAATTGTCCCTAGTGTGTGCTTGGTGTGTTTGTGTGTGTCCTGCAGTGGGTTGGCACCCTGCCCAGGATTGTTTCCTGCCTTGTGCCCTGTGTTGGCTGGGATTGGCTCCAGCAGACCCCCGTGACCCTGTGTTCGGATTCAGCGGGTTGGAAACTGGATGGATGGATGGATTTCTTTATGGAAATCTGTTTTCCCTTCTCATTAATTTTTGTTCCCCATAAGGTTATAAGAAAGTAACATAGCTTTCTGCAATTGATGGCTGTGCTTCTCAACACCTCTCTACATCTCAACCTAGCGCTAATAAAAAAAATTCTTCCAAAGTTTAAAAAGGTGTTAAATAACAACGATGTTCAAAATTGTGTATTTGTAGTGAATTGTGGTGTGCATGTATGAGGTTTAATACTATCAATAAATGTATGCCGACACATGTTAAATCAAAAGATAAAATGAAAAATGTGTTGGTCGATATCTTGGCGTTTTTTGCTAAGAAGACTGTAGAGACAGGTGGAGAGAGGAAAGATCAGAAGAGTGTGGAGGAAGAAACATCAAAAGATAGCACAGACAACAGTTAAGAAGAAAAAGAACAGAAGGCTTTAAAACAGTTATTGATGATATATGAATAATTGATAAAAGACTGAATGACTTGAGCGTGTCACATATAGAGTCAAGGAGGGAAACGATAATGTATCTTGAGAATTTATAGTCATAAAGCGCAACACACACAGTTGTTAAAAATTAGCTGATGGTGGATCTATACTCTGAAAACCTTCATCAAATCCCAAAAATGTTAGATTGGAGTAGGAAGGCCACTGTATTTATAGTCCAGATCCAAGAACCACAAAAGGACTCTCCTGTCCCAAAGCCACACAACATTATCTTGAGAAAAGAAAATGGATCCACTGTAACTACAAAGGGATGAGCCTGATCAGCTAAGATGTTGAGATATCCAGCAACATTTAAACACTGCTCTACTCATATCAAGGGATCTAAAGTGCGCTGTGAAATGCAACCCACACCATTACACTAATTTAGAGTAACCAATCAACTTAATCGGCAATGTGGGAGAAACCACCCATGCTGTATGTTCTCACAGTTGGCACACAGGCAAGTTAATTGTCTGGCACGGAGTTGCATACTCAGTCCAAACTGTAAAAGAGAAGGGGGGAAAAATGGTCTGAGCTTTATGGTTGTCATGAACTGCACAGATCACAAGTTCTAAAAAATCATTAAGGCGTTATTAACTTTCTTAGTGCAAGTCCTGGATGAGCTATGAATCTATCAAAGAGCAGAAGCAAACAAAAATAATTGGATTTACCCATCAGCCTGGGAGCAGATCATCAGTCTGTCAAAGGAAACCAAATGCTTGAAAGGGAAGGCACAAAAAACAAAGAGAAGGTGCAAAGTTCACAGTGAGACCATAATATAGTAGAATCCAACCGGCCATTACATAATGTCTGAAGGATGAGTCATATACTCCTGCCCACAGTGTCGTTGAGTAGTTAAAGAGACTAAAAGACAGAATGTTAAAAGCTTAGACCCTTTGTCAGATCACTTAAGAAATACAGGTAGACAACTCTTATATGGGTGTGTATTTGTAAGGCTCCTTGGAATGATGACATTTATAGAAGATTGGCCAGCAGATGGACTGCAGGCAGCTTAAAGAGGTACAGAACTAGGACAAACAAGGCCACCCTGGTGATGGAAGGAAAAGATTCTCTCATCAGATTGTACGGCCAGCACAGACTCCACTATAGAAAACCCAGGATGAGTAGGCAGCCATTTTGCCGAAGTCTCCAGGACTCTCACTTTGTTGTTGACTTTCTTTTTTACAATTTTAATCTACTTGTAACTGTTGTCATCTGGCCACAGTTCATCAATTAAATAGTGGACAGATATTGTTAGTTTCCACTTTATGTTTAATCAGTTTCAAATCTCCATTTACAGTAATCCCTCCTCCATCGTGGGGGTTGCGTTCCAGAGCCACCCGCGAAATAAGAAAATCCACGAAGTAGAAACCATATGTTTATATGGTTATTTTTATATATTTTAAGCCCTTATAAACTCTCCCACACTATTATAAACATTTCACGCACAATTATACAGCATAAACCCTTTATATTCTCTTAGATATTAGGTAAGATTCGTTGAAATTATGTATGTAAATACAGTAAAACCTAAATATTATTTTAAAGATAGCGAGCGTCTCCGATATCACATACGTTACAGCCATTACGACAGACAGGCCACCAGCAATAAATACGTACAATGCAAGAAAAATTGTATACAGTAAAATGTGTGTACAGTGTCACTAAACTATGTACCTGTAATAAGTACTGTACGTAAATAATTAATTATGGTTACTCACCAACAATGACACGATGACTTGTCCGATAACGATGAGTTTAATTTTACTGCACTACAAAGGATAGCGTTACAGCTCTTCTAAAGGAGCCTCTTCAGGTGACTGTGTAGCACCGCCATTGTACTTCTTCCAGCACTCTTCAATCCAAATCCCTAAAGCAGATTCCATCCAGACTACTGCCTTATCACGTCCACTTGCAACTCGTTTTGCACCCTGGTTAAAGGACACTGCGGCCGTAGATCTTATATGCTTTTCCTCCTTTTTAAATAAAAAGAATCGTGGACTCATTGATGCTGTAATGGTGTCCTGCAGCGGTGTAGCTGTTTCCTTCCTTCAACATATCCAAAACTTTTACCTTTTCTGCAATCATTTGCATCTTCTGTTGGCGCTTGGACACGGCTCCTGCAGCAGTAGCAGTAACGTGCGTTAATGATGAATGACTGAGATTAGACTTCCTGGTTAGTGCAGCACTCCGTCGCTGAGCCAATCAGCAGCACACAGGAACTTAACCGAAGGCTCTGATTGGGTAGCTTCTCAGCCATCCACCAATAGCGTCCCTTGTTTGAATTCAAAGGCGTCCCTTGTTTGAATTCAAATGGGCAAATCAACTGAGGAAGCACACGTACTGTAGGCCGCAGACATCCGCGAAGCAGTGAAAAATCCGTGATATATATTCACATGCTTACATTTAAAATCCGCGATGGAGTGAAGCCGCGAAAGACGAAGCGCGATATAGCGAGGGATCACTGTATATGTGTACCATATTAGTCATTTGTAGAATCCATGCTTGTATTTTGACTGAGAATCGTTCACAATGTTCTCCGCCTGCACTCAGTGAAGAGCACTATACAAAAAATAAGTTGTATCATTATATTGTAATGCATGCCAGGCTACTGTACTCTTAGCCTTTTATCATTTTAAAAACTTCCGCTTTCATTTGCTTAAACTGAAAAGTTGCTCAACTACATTTTATGTAGACTTTATTATTCCAAAGGGAAATGTGTTTGTGGCGGTAAAGTACAAAATTCAATACATTGTTACACAGATAATAAGCTAAGACACACCAGCTGACCACCAGTTATATCATAAGTACACACATACGCTCACCATTAGTACAAAGATGAAAAATTACCTTTAACTGTACACAAAATAATAATTCAGAAATTTGCAACATCCCAACAAGTAAAGGAATTCAAGATGCTTCAGCTCTGTTGCACCCTCAGGAACCTAAATCTGCAGCCTGATGGCAACAGGTGAAATTTAAAGAAAAGAGGACAGCTGCTGTCTGACAGAATCAAGTTGGCTTTTTTCTAACCTGTTTGTAATACAGCACAGGGCCAGAGGTCTGCTGTGAACCAATAAATTGACTGCTAATGTTTATAATGTTGTTAAGATAGATTTTATTCTCAATGCTGAGGATGCCAAGCCAACATTTAAAAGAAAATGTAACAACAGATTCAATCAAGAACCTATAAAACAGTGTCATTAGGATTCTGTCCACTTTCCAAAAAAGGAAAGCCATGTCTTCCCTTCTTATTATTATTATAAATTTGAAGTGTTAAGATCAAAGTTTATCCTGTTATCAATGTTTGTCCCAAGATATTTGTAGTGCTTTACCATTTCCACCGTCTCCCAGTTATTAAAGTTGAGACAGTGGAAGAAGGGGAGCACCTGAGATCTACAACCATACCCTTTGCCTTAAAAGTACTTAAAAGGAACAATCACACATTTGGACAAACTTATCAACAATAGGTCCATGGCTGTCCTGCTTATCTTGTAGAAGACACTTGTACAATGACAGAGTTGTCTGCAAATTCCAGGTGTGGCGGGCGGCTGGGGGCTGTACCCAGCTGGGACGCCTAGAAAGGCCGGGAGAATGACTATACATCCCCCGGACCACGAGAGGGCAGCTGCCTTGGCTTGTATGGGGTCCACGGGAATTGAGCATGGAAGCTCAACTCTATAGGGGCCCGTGGCAACTGCCAGGGGGTGCCAGGACGATTGTGAAGCCCTGGATGTCAGCACTTCCGCCACACCCGGAGGTGCTGGCAGAAGGATCATCAGGGACACCCAGAGTGCTTCCGGGTGCTCATGCGGCACTTCTGCCACACCAGCAAGTGCCGCAGGAAGCTCGTCAGAGGGCATCTGGAGCACGTCCAGGTGGACATACAGTATGCTCACTAATCATGGAGTCGGAGAGTTGGGATGTGTTCAGTGTTGAATGTCACATTCAAATAAGAATTTGACCATATTCTGTACACATGGCAATAATGACCCTATAAACTTAATAGTATAAACATCATCACAGGACTTTAGGCCTTGTGACTATGTGGGTGGGCTTCGGAAAGACTACTGTACATCCAGGAGAGCTGTTACAAATAGAAAAGACACATATCCTAGGGAACAAAACTTAGATCCTTAGATCCTTTGGTATTCTGTTCTACATTACCTTTCTGTAGCATTAGCAATAACTAAATGGGAGTGTGCAGCTTAACTTTTCCAGTTTCCTAGACTACTGGAAGAAGATATGTATGCCATTCATGCCATTGCACTTTTAAATTTTCCTCTACATTATAACTTTAACCCTTTCCCATAATTCTGCCTATAGAACCATTTATATATAATGATGAAAAATATGGGCAGTATACTGTATACATACATACATTTTTGTATAACAGCTATACACTTCCCTGACTTTCTACTAAGAAAGAGAAATTACTCAATAAAGGCTTACCAATGGCTAAGACCATATGAGGAACAGAGGCCGCTACAGAGAGCACCCAGGTGTTCCTGGAGGAAATATACAGTGCATCTGTAAAGTATTCACAGCGCATCACTTTTTCCACATTTTGTTATGTTACAGCCTTATTTCAAAATGGATTAAATTCATTTTTTTTCCTCAGAATTCTACACACAACACCCCATAATGACAACGTGAAAAAAGTTTACTTGAGGTTTTTGCAAATTTATTAAAAATAAAAAAGCTGAGAAATCACATGTACATAAGTATTCACAGCCTTTGCTCAATACTTTGTCGATGCACCTTTGGCAGCAATTACAGCCTCATGTTTTTTGAATATGATTCCACAAGCTTGGCACACATATCCTTGGCCAGTTTCGCCCATTCCTCTTTGCAGCACCTCTCAAGCTCCATCAGGTTGGATGGGAAGCGTCGGTGCACAGCCATTTTAAGATCTCTCCAGAGATGTTCAATCGGATTCAAGTCTGGGCTCTGGCTGGGCCACTCAAGGACATTCACAGAGTTGTCCTGAAGCCACTCCTTTGATATCTTGGCTGTGTGCTTAGGGTCGTTGTCCTACTGAAAGATGAACCGTCGCCCCAGTCTGAGGTCAAGAGTGCTCTGGAGCAGGTTTTCATCCAGGATGTCTCTGTACATTGCTGCAGTCATCTTTCCCTTTATTCTGACTAGTCTCCCAGTTCCTGCCGCTGCTGCCACCACCATACTTCACTGTAGGGATGGTGCCAGGTTTCCTCCAAACGTGATGCCTGGCATTCACACCAAAGAGTTCAATCTTTGTCTCATCAGACCAGAGAATTTTCTTTCTCATGGTCTGAGAGTCCTTCAGGTGCCTTTTGGCAAACTCCAGGCGGGCTGCCATGTGCCTTTTACTAAGGAGTGGCTTCCGTCTGGCCACTTTACCATACAGGCCTGATTGGTGGATTGCTGCAGAGATGGTTGTCCTTCTGGAAGGTTCTCCTCTCTCTACAGAGGACCTCTGGAGCTCTGACAGAGTGACCATCTGGTTCTTGGTCACCTCCCTGACTAAGGCCCTTCTCCCCCGATCGCTCAGTTTAGATGGCCTGCCAGCTCTAGAAAGAGTCCTGGTGGTTTCAAACTTCTTCCACTTATGGATGATGGAGGCCACTATACTCATTGGGACCTTCAAAGCAGCAGAAATTTTTCTGTAACCTTCCCCAGATTTGTGCCTCGAGACAATCCTGTCTCAGAGATCTACAGACAATTCCTTTGACTTCATGCTTGGTTTGTGCTCTGACATGAACTGTCAACTGTGGGACCTTATATACACAGGTGTGTGCCTTTCCAAATCATGTCCAATCAACTGAATTTACCACAGGTGGACTCCAATTAAGCTGCAGAAACATCTCAAGGATGATCAGAATTTTGAGCTTCAAGGCAAAGGCTGTGAATACTTATGTACATGTGCTTTCTCAATTTTTTTATTTTTAATAAATTTGCAAAAACCTCAAGTAAACTTTTTTCACGTTGTCATTATGGGGTGTTGTGTGTAGAATTCTGAGGTAAAAAAATGAATTTAATCCATTTTGGAATAAGGCTGTAACATAACAAAATGTGGAAAATGTGATGCACTGTGAATACTTTCCGGATGCACTATAGGAATTACCCCGACTCCAGATTTACATCAGATGTAACAAAATGAAAATAAGCTGAAGTAAACCGGTTGAACCAGAGTCAGGAGCACAGCTGATGGCAAGAACTCAGCTGCTGGGAGAAAGAGCCGATTGAGGAGAACAGCAATGAAAATGAAATGGGCCTTTACTGTTACTAAATCCCATGTTTGGAGTGCTAGCAAGTGGACAGTGCAGACTGTAGCCGGTGAGGGACACACCACCTGTTCTAGAGGTGCCCATTAAGCATTTATTGTTTTACCTCCACTACTGTTTACCTAGTTTCTTCTGTTTCATCCAGCACTTTGGCCTCCTTTCTCCCATTCTGGGTTTAGAGAGCACTTGTCTAATACAGGCCAAATAAAATGAGCTGTTTAGAAACGATAGATATGTCTACAATCAGAACAATCTCAAAAAGACCAATGAAGTGGGCTTCACTGGGTACACTGGGCAAGGCAAATGCATGGAAAGGAGAATTGAGACATATGACCAAATCAAACCAAAGTTTCTGAGCCATGGAGAGAGGTGACTTAAGTAAGAAACATCTGGTTGTCAGATGCAAAAGCTGTAACAGAGAAATACACATTTCATCTTTTTGTTTGGCTGAAATCAAGCATAATTAGGGAAAGCCTGTAGAATGCAATTTAAGAAATACACAGGAATGAATGTTTCAGTCTCCATAAACAAAACAGATTGTTGTGTTTTTGGGAGTAAAGCAATTTCTCCTTGCATTGTATGATTTAATGAAAACTGAATATTTAAAGTGCTGCATAAACAAGACGTGGAAACTAAAATCCTGTGGCATCTGTAGACTGACTAGGCTGCACATATTATGGCCCAGCTGGCTTCTTCTTGCTATTAAAAGTAATCTCGGGGAGGGGGGCACTTTCCATGAGTGTCCTTTAACTGTCATTATAAAATCATGCATTTTTTTAAATAAAATGTTTTTATATGCAAACAAAAAACACTTTTCTTGCATGCCCTTTGTATTGAGATTGCAGCAACATCTGTGTGTGGCAGTACGGCCAAGGGGCTAAGCCACTGGACTGTAAACCACATGGTGTCACCAACTCACTGTGTGACCCTGAGCATGTCATTTCACTACACCTTAACTCACTGCTGTAATAGAAACAAACACAAGACAAATTAAAGTGTTTTTGGGCACCTTGCAGCCCACCCCATCTATTATTCATTGAAACTAAAAATAAAAAATATTTAAAACACAAAACAAGTTTTCTTAGACCAGAGTCTTGTTCTGACTGTCGAAGATGGTGGTTCTTTTGGTCAGGAAGAGGTGGGTCCAGGTGGGCAGACACCGGAATTGACATTATTGGAGGAGAGACGTCAATATTCTGGTCTGCACAGGGTGAAAGAGAGAGAGTGTTATCACACAGCGCCACCCCTGGATTGGTGGACAATTACCATCACCTGAGCCCTTAAACTATCTCCCTTGCACACGCGTGTGACACTCTCCTTGTATAGTGCCTGGCCCTGGAACTCACTATGTAAGGGTGCAATGTTAAAATCCTCTGTCCATCAGAGAAAAGTCATCACTGGAAAATGGTGTGTTGGTAATGATTAAGACAGAATGATATGAGGTAGTATTTGGAAAATCCTGATATTTCTGCCAAAGGATGAAGGTCCAAGTTTTAGAGTCCTGGTGCTTCTTGTTTTGTTATGAGGTTGCAAGATAAAGAGTGGACTCCTTTGGCACTGTGTCTCTTTGGAGAATCCTTGGGCACCACTGGTTTGACTTTATGTCTAATGAGCGGTTGCTCATCGACTCACGAATGAGGCACGTTACCTGCATTGTGAGGGAACGTCAGATACGGCACTACAGATATGTGGTGCAATTCCCTGAGGGTGATCCGGCACATAGGATCTTCATTGCTGAGGTCCTGAGTGGCTAGACCAGGCCAAGGGGACGCCCATGTAACACCTGGCTGCAGCAGATAGAGGGTCATTTCCAGGGGGTGGGACTGGACCATGTGTCTGCCTGGGTGTTGCCAACTGAGATCCCAAGCTGTTGGGTCATGTGGTGGATGCGGCAATGTGCTGTACTAGTGCATGCTCCCCAGCCTGACCTGACTTGATTTTGGAAAATAGATGGGCAAGTAGGAGAACCGGAACAGATCAAATCAGAAGACGGGTACATGCCATACTGGTGTTGATTGGTTTGCTCTCATTTGTCTGGTACTGCCTTTGATCCTCCTACTCCTCCATTTCAATAAAACATCTGAAACAATTTTTTAATCTTCCTTTTCTTTTAGATGTTCAATCATCTCTTTACTCTAACTACTATATTCTAATCCTCTATGTGAATTGGTCTGCCAGTCTCTTTGATTAGCATGATGACATATGTCTGACTTGGTTTATATGCTGTATGTACATTACATTTTCAAACCTGCTTAATCCAAATGAGGGTCACACTAGACTGAAGCATATCCTCCCAATCTTGGATACCAGTCCATTGTTGGTATAATAAATACAATGATTTCAGTTTTCTATCATTTTTTACTTGGGTAGATTTGTTTAAATAATTGATTAAGGATAGCTGGAAAAGAATTATGAAGAAGTTGCTGAATGAGTAAAATGAATAAGATAATAAAATTCATGGTGAGAAAATTGTAGGGCCGAGCTGGACTTATGCAAAAGCACTGAAAAAGACAAAAATATGCAAATCAGTGAGCCATGCTATTGTGGTGTTGGAAATGCTGAAGGCAGCAGAAGGACATGAAGTTTAGTAACTGTGCAAGATGAGTGAAGGGAGGATTCCCGAAGACTGGAAAAGAAATGTCTTAATTCTAGTAAACAAAGAATAGGGATTAAATGAAAGTTAGCAAC
This sequence comes from Erpetoichthys calabaricus, assembly GCF_900747795.2. Classification (NCBI taxonomy): domain Eukaryota; kingdom Metazoa; phylum Chordata; class Cladistia; order Polypteriformes; family Polypteridae; genus Erpetoichthys; species Erpetoichthys calabaricus. Next base: position 113,146,737 of record NC_041394.2, read on the forward strand.
ATGCAGTAGGGTTTCATGACGGGAAAGGGAACAACAAATGTGATTTTCATATCAGGCAAATGCAGGAAAAGCATCAGGTGGAGAGAAAGAAGACGCATTATGAATTTATAATTCAGCAGAAGGTAATTGACAAGGTGTTGTGAGAAGTGGTGAGGTGGACATTGAGAAAGTCAGGTATGGTCAAATGGTTAGTGTCTGTGGTGAACTTGGTGTATGAGGAAGTAAGAATGGTGGTCAGGATAGAAGATGGGTATAATTAAAAATCTGAGATGAAAGTAGGGCTGACTGCACCAGAAATTGGATCTGAGTCGGCTGCTTTTTGTAATAGTGATGAAGGTGGTAACAGGCGAGGTGCTTGAAGGGTTGCCATAAGTGCTTTTGTATGTTCGTAATCTCTTACTGATAGTAAGAAATTAAGCAGAAATGAAAGCAAAAAATAAAAAGAATATTAATTGACAAACCTAAATGTGAATGTGCAAAAAAGACCATACTGAAGGTTGGTGGTGGAGGAGTAGGAGGTGGAAGAGATGATGTTAAGGCTATGTGGCATGTTCAGTAGAAGTGTTGGAAGAAACATAATCCAATACGCAAGTTGTCAGAAGTGGGTGCATAAAAGTGCTGTGAAGGGTAGTCTTGACTTGTTTTTAGAAATTGTGTGAGGGGGTGTAGAATGCTAGTAGTGTAAATATAAATTTAGATTGCAAAGGGATTGCTTTGGAGAGAGTAAGGTAATGCTTCTAGTCGGTGATGTGTTGAGTGCAAACAAAGATGTGCAGTGACGGTAAAATGTGTATGGAATAAATTCATGGAGCTGTAAACCCAATTCTGACTTTTAAAGAAAGCCAATTTTCGAATTTAAGGGCACAGTTTATAGAAACTGTGTGAGGAGGTGTGTGCTCTATGGAAGTGAGATATGGCTGATGATGCAAAGGTGGAAAGAGCAGATAATGAACACGTGGATGTGTGGAGTGTCATGTAAGTGAGAGGAAGATGAATGATGAATTAGGAGAAAGACTTGATGTGGAGCAAATGGCATGTTTAGGAGAAACACACTAAGGTGGTTTGAGTATGTGGAGTGAAAGGCAGCAGATGACTGAGTGAAGAGGTATACCAAGATAGACTTGGAGAATGTCAGTCCAAGAGAGGGGCTAACGTAGACATGGTAGGAGATGGTGTTGTACAATATGAAATGACACTCAGGACCAGAGAGTGGGGGAAAAATATTTGGGAGGGTAACTGATCAACCTGGATAAACCTGGAAAAGGTCATTAAAGCAGAAAATAATGATGATAAAGTTTTAATTCTATTTCTACTAAACTCAGGGAAAATAGTATTGTGCCAGCTAGCATCTGAGAGCAGGTTGAACTGTCCAGTATATAAACATGGAGAGGCTGGCACAGTTCACTCCACCTCCTGGTGATTACCAGTAGAGGAGCATGGGACATTTAAAAGCATGTTCTCTTTTTTCCCTTAGGTGAGGGCCAGAAGTCCACAGAAAGAGGCCATGCCCAGGAAGATCAAGGAAACCACCTGAAAAAGGATCCAGCTTGTGAGGTCTCCAGTAGGATCAGAGGGCACCACGTCTTATGGCCCAAATATCCCAAGATACCTGGATAAAAGGAAGACCTGGAAGAGGGTTCACACTTTATCTGCCCATAAGTCAAATGAGAAAAAGGAAAGTAAAAAGAAAATGATCAAGCTTGGTTCACTCAGAAGTTCTAAACTATGCTATCATCTCTGATAAAGCCGGAGCAGCTCCTGCTAATCTAACCTAGCAGTTCCCATCTGCACAGTCAAAAGTCATGTGAAACTTTCAAGTCTGTTAAAACTTCTTGTTGGAAATGAAACTGCAGAGTAGAAGACATTTCTGGATCTACAACCTCTCATGAGAAATAAATAAATCCTTTAAGAAAAGTAATCCCTCTAACTTTGGTTGGGCTAGTTTTGCGTTGCTTATAAGGAGAGGCTTTTCCCTATTTAAACCCAACTGGTTCCACAAAAGACCAGACACTGGAGATCCTGGACACTGAATCTGAAGAGACAGCATGACTGAATGCTATTGACCTTAACATGCATGAGGGAATGTGGCTTTGGTGTGTTACTGTGAAGTTTCATAGAGTTGTAAACAAGTATGGAAATTTAAAAGCTTCCTATCTGAAGTATTTTAAGCATGGCATACCTCAGATAATCATATGTGTGCAATAATTATTCAATGGATTGTTGGCACATCAGATGCTGTTCCTGTGTTGCACTCAATAAGAACTATCACCTCTCATGGTGAGTTACAGCAAGTTCAAGTATTGTGACATTTTTGGTATAGTGGAAAACTGGCTTAAACCTCTCATTTAAGATGCTGTTTAATACTGGAATGGTTATGATCAGACAGAGTGGAAAAATTGGAGGGGTCCAGACACTTATGTGAATAAGATATACTGTGTATATATAGTCAGGCTTGGGTCACACAGTGGCACAGATTCATTCAGGGTTTTCAAGAAACATAAACTTTATTCGTATACAGCATAATAAAGCAGAGGATGTCTGGGGGAGAAGAGAGATAAGGCAAAAAGACAAAGGGACAACTGCTGTACAGGCTTAAATGTTCGAAGCGCTGCATGAATAGCAGATCACACGGCACAGCAGCAACAGCAAGCCAGCAGCTAATCGAGCAAAGAGGAGCTAAAAAAACTGTATTTGTTTCTGACTGTATCACCATTTAAGAGGGGGTTTCGGAGGAGCGGACGCATCTTCTAGGGGTGCATTCAGCCCCCCCTTCACAATATATATATACAGGAGGGGGTACAAAAAAAAAACGGAATCTGTATCAGGCACGCAGTCTAGACTTAGTTGCGAATTTCAGTATTCTGTGGCAGTCTTCCAAGTGGCGTTGCTCTGTATTGTTTCTACAGCATTCCGTGTCAGCTTTTCTTGGTGCTTATTAAACGTGTTCTGTGATTTTTGTGAACAGCGAGTCTTCCATAAATTTTGCTTTCTCTTAGGGAAAACAGCTGCTGAAACTGTAGTGATCCTTGAAACTGCTTTTAAAGAGGAAGCTTTAGGTAAAACAAAGGTCTAAGAGTGGTTTTCACATTTCAAATGAGGGGAAATGTCTTTTTCTTGTTCCCCGCATATGAAAAAAGAACTCAAAGGAAGGTGTTTTTGTACCGTGGAGGAAGTCAAAGTAAAAATCTCTGAAGGCCTTGGACAACATTCCTCTTCAGCAATTCCAAAAATGTTTCCACCAGTGGTAAAACCATTGGGACAAGTACTTTCACCCACATGGAGAGTACTTTGAAGGAGACAAAAGTTTCAGTAAGTAAAAATTATTAAAACTATTTTTTTTTCAATTCCAGTTATATATTCTTCTCTTGAGCTTCTGTAAAGTTTTAATTTCCACGTGGGGACATATAAAGTATATCTAATCTAATCCCTCCGGGATACATACATGAAAACATAAAAAAATGAGAGGAGCTCATACAGTCCTTGGAGTTTGTCAGGTTAGAAAATGCCTACGTTGTCTCCAAATTTCATTCAAATACATTTCAAAACCTACCAGAGCTTCTACTTCAACTGGACAACTTCATAATTTACTTTAAATTTATGATTCTTTGTGTGACAAAAGTTATCTGGTTTTCATGTTGAATTCTCTTTCTTTTATTTTCGACTGCTATACTGTAGTTATGTAGGTAATTTACTGTTTAACAGAATTTATTCTACTGGTTTCATTTTATTAATGCTGTTTCAGAGCAAAACTTGAATTAGGTGACATGTTTTACTCACTAACCATGGACAGATGGTTAGATATCACTTTGTCTCTTTTTTTCAGAAGCTGAATAGATGTATAAATATTATGTCAAACAATGGCCCTCTCCTAAATACACACCACAATGACTAAAAAGAAAGTAAACTTCTGAGCTGGGTATAAGGGTGTATTGACATGGGTATGAGGGAGCCACTGTAGCATTTCTCGACACACTTCTGTTGAATAATTTATTGTCAAAAATAGTTAAAGAGAGGATGTTTAGCATTGTTAATAATGGCCCTCAGTTTTGCTTTTATTCTCTCCTCCATTACTACCTCCAGTAGATTGAGAGTGCCTCCTATAATCTGAACCTGCCCATTTTAAATTAGCTTGTTGACTTGGTGGGCCTTTTTTGAAGTGGTGTCACTGGCCCAACCTTACCATAGTGTGGAAAATCTCAGTGACCATCATAAAGTTATAGAAGTTGTACAGGAAAGGAACACAATCTCCTAAGAAAAAAGTCTACTCTGCCATTTGTTATTAAGTTCATCTGTGTTCCAAGACTAGTCCAGCCTGTCACTGATGTAGACCCCAAGAACCTGTAGCAGTGCACCTCCTCTACATCCACACCCTGAACAGTGACCAGTTGTAGGGGCTCTTTGGTGTGATGAAAGTCAATAACCTGTTCCTTGATGTTGCTGCGAAGATCCAAATATTTCTTTTTGCACCAAAAAAGTTCTGCACCTGACACCAATACTCTGTCTCATCCCTCTTTTCAATACTCCCCATGAAGGCAGAGAAATTTTGCAAATAACGTGACCTGGTGTTATATTTATAGTCCATTTTATAAAGGGTGAAGAAAAAAGGAGATAGGGCTGACAGGATAGAACTGAAATAAAAGGAGTGCCAGGGTACCTATTGAAAAGACGCTGACCAAGCTGAGTTTAGTAACCAGGACTCTGTCTCTTTGGGGCAGCAACACTAATCACTTTACTATCATACTTGATTTTTATTCTAAAATGTTTATAGCAGAACGTTCACATAACCCTTGACAATGGATAGATGCATGTTGAGAAGTCTCTTAGAGCCCCCTTTTTTGTTAATACGTTCTCTCCCTAAACCCATCATAAATAAAGTTTAATACTTACCTTACATTAGGGTTTTCAGTGATGGCTTCAAACAAAACGTCCCACAACTAACTCTCCAGCTCTATGAAGAAAGGTTCTTTGTACCATGAGTGTAACATGTAATGATGCAAGCAACTTTTAACATGGCTGCCATCTGTGATGATATAAATGTATTGCAGTCAACAATACAGGAAAAAAAGACAACCAACAAATCTGAGAAAATTAAATTGAGACTGGACCATCAAGTTGCAAAACTCCCTTCTAAATTAACAGAACTATAAGTACTAATTTGCACCTTTTAGGTATCAAGGAAAACTTAAAATGAGGAGATCTTATACAGTTATTGAAGAATTTACAGCCTGATATTTTTCCAGGGTTATGAAACTTCTATCCTTAATTGTACGATCCCACAGAATAAACAGCACACCCTTAACGATAACTCGTCTGAGGCCACCGATAATAAGGTTTCTCAGTTACACAAACCACCAAACAGTATTCTGAAAAGTTAGGAAATCCTACAACTTATTTTGTGAAGTTCAGCATGTTCATCTTTTGCCCTACTTAAGTCTAGCTACAGTACAAGCAGGGAAAGCAATGAGTCCAGTTATGAAAAAGCTTATGAAGTGGGTTTCCAACCCTTTGTTCGCCATCCATCTCATTACAAGCTCTTTCATGGGTCAGAAATGTGACCATCGATGACCCAACACAATTCATAAGGCTTTTTTCTTAATTGATCTGGTATCATTTTAGTTCTGGTACTACAAAAAAATGAATCTCCTACTTATAAACTGTTATGTAATAAGACCTTAACTAAGGTTTCTTTTTAGTCTTAACAACACTTACAAAGCACCAAAAAAATGGTTATTTGCCTTTGTAAAACATATTAAGATCCTATGATATGCTGGAAATCACTTGTGAAAATAAATTATTCATAGGACTTATATTGATGTGTGCATATTAAGAGAAATATGATTGACTTAAGCCACCACAGGCCATTTCAAAGTGAAGTTATTTCAGGAGACCACATTACAGAAATAAATAACCACTTCATCGATGCTTTGTAAATGTTATTTGGACCAAAGTAAGCTTTTATTAAGGTCTTGCTACATAGCACTACAGTATACAAGTACCAGATGTATTTTTGCAGTACCTAAACTGAATTGTTTCCATCGATCCTATCAGCATCCAGATGGACTCTGATACCTGTTTTTGTGATACACTTAGGGTTAGGTTTAGGAGAAAGGTAGAGTTCCCATAAACTCTGATTACACCACTCTAATGTTGAGTTAGATGTTTTTCAGTCTTATGGGTGCTCTGAATGCACTGGCCATCAATACTAGTTTGTTTTGGGCCGACATATCCACCTCACCTGGTTTTTTTATTGTAACTAAGATTGGTTAGTTCTGTTGTAGGGCTCTCATCCAAGCTTGCTCTAGGATTAGCCAGACTGCTTACTTCAATAAAGATGACCAATTCCAGTTATATCCTTCCCCTTTACTTTAGCTTATGGATTTATATTGATGTTCACTTATAGCATTTAAGGAGGTAGCCTCACTTCTTTGTTCTTTGATTTAGGATGGGGCTCTTTCAGTGTATTCCATTTTAAAGTCATAAATCTTTTTTCAAGATAACTTAACAAAGGTTTACCATCTTCTATAGAAAGATCATATAGATTATACTTCTATATAAGCAGGAAGTTCTACCTGATAATAATTAAAAAATCCTTCAGAGGAAAGCCTGGATATGCCTAATTTAAATTTTTATTGCAAGCTACTACAAGCTATTTTAGATCTGAAGTTAGGTGCATAGCATAGAATTCCCATTGTCATGGCTTGCTAGGGAAAGAAGGCCCATTTCCTTTTATTTATGCCATCCAGTGAGCCAATACCAACAAAATGCCACAAAGATAAAAGATGTAATACGTGTCTGTCAAAGGTGGTATGGTGGCCACAGTAAGTTGACCAAAAGGTCACGTCCACGGTTCTACCTGCGAGGAATTGTTCTCCCCGTGTCTGCATAGGTTTTCAAACCACAGTCCAAAGACTTGTTGGTGAGGTGGATTGGCCGTGGTGTGTGCTTACCCTGTAATGTGCTGGTGTCCTTGTGCCCAATGCTTGCTGGGTTAGGCTGCAGGTCCTCAGTGACTCTGCTCAGGATTAGGCGGGCATAGAAAATGGTATGGTACCTTACTCTCAATTGCACCTGAGAATTGTCATGTCTACGGTAAGCACACATGGAATAAAGATAGCACAATGCAGGGCAGCACTCACACAAAAATAGTGACAACCAAGGAAGAAGTCCAAATGAAATGGCTTTACTTTGGATATTAGCCACAACACAATGAAAAACTCATTGCAATATCATTAACATTGGATATGTTACCTTCAAAACCGCTGGAGCAGAGCACACCCCAATGATGTGAGGTGCCTTATACCTGTATATAATATATGTACCCTCTACCAAGGGTGTGGTATACAAACTGAAGTGAACAACCCCTTAATTACCAAAATAAAAGTACCTTTCAGACAGGCAAAACAACAAAGGAGTCCTATCCTATGAGAATCATATACTTAATCTCTTCTTAAGATACACAATTGTTAATAAGTGGTGCACAAAGTGTATCAAGAACTTTAAAGATCTGTTTACTTGTGAAATGTTTGAAAAGGAGTTTTCTAATTATAACCAGTTAATTATAACCATGCTAAACAGAGCAAAGGTCAATTTCCAGAAATTCTTACTTCTGTATAGTGCTATGAACACCTACGTTGGTAGCTGGTGTTCATTGTACTTTTTAAGAGAGTGAAGTGAACAAGGAGATGGATAATGCTAGAATGGTGCAACAGAATCGTAGTTACATTTCTCACAGGAGTCAGAAACAAAAGAATGGTCACAGCAGTGCACCAAAACCAAACCGTTATCACAAACTCAGATAACATTAGTGTGTTTTGTTTTTAGCCCCTAACTCACTCTTATAGTTCTCAGTTCACAGTTGGATGCATAAGTGAAACATGATAATAAGTAACCATAAAAAGGATATGGACCATGCCAGAACAGAAAATTGTGTTATCTGTGACTAACAATGGTTTTAAAATGATGTTGAAATAACATCACCATCAGAATGAAAAAACCATCAAATTCATCAAAAACATAGAATAACACTCCATAAATGTACAAAAATGACACTTAATGATTCCAACCAAGCAGCTCTTTTGTAGGCACTGTACCATGGTGGTGAAGGGGAAGCAGAGACTAAAGACAAAGCTCTCAGGTTTACCAGTTGATCTACATCCCTGTCCTCATCTATGATCATGAGCTCTATGAGACTGAACAAGATTGCAGATACAAGCAACAGAAATAAGGTTTCTACACGGGGTGGCTGGGCTCATACTCTGTAATAGAGGAGAGGCTCGGCAATTCAGGAGAGCTTTAGAGTAGAGTCATTGTTCCTCTGGATCAAGAAGTGCCAGATGAGGTGGTTTGGGCATGCCGTAAGAATGCCCCCTGGGCAGCTCCCCCTTTAGTTTCTCTAGGCACTTCAAACACAGCAGAGATCCTGTGGCAGATCCATGACAAGGTAGAGGGATTATATCTCTTGGCTGGTTTGGGAATGCCTGGGAATTCCCCAAGAAGAGCTGGAATTTGTGGCTTGGGGCAGGATAGTTTGAATTTGATCTGCTTGGCTGGCTGCAACCGTGAGTCTCACCAGGAAAAGTGGATGATGAGATGAGATTCCTAACATATGAAAAAGATTCATCACACAAAGCACAACTATTTATAACAAAGTTGTATCAAAACAGTACCATACTTTTCATAGCAAAATACCCCTAAAGACCCCAAAATAGTATAAAGAACATGATCTTACAAAGAGATCCTGAGACAATGAATCATCCAAATCATCAAATTAATCCTAGTCAGAAAACAATCTTCCTCTATTTGTGCTGGACACCAGCATACTGAGTTCAAATTGTACATGACTTGCATTACTCTATATATGTACTGGGATGACAACCCTACCTGCAAAAGACCTTCCAGCATCTGCATCTCCTGGCCACATGTTTGGTTGTGCCCACAGCTTTCACCCTGGTGGACTCCAATTTTCACTTATTCATTCAGTAGCATCTGGACATCCATTTATTATGATCTTTTAATAGCTCCTGTTTGGGGTGATCGCTCACCACTGAATGATCAACCATTCAATTAATTTAACAATTTTCACTGCCCACTTTCTACAATATCTAATATATTTTTCGCGTATCTTTTCCTTTATCGTTTTTAAATTTTACTACATGCTCTGTGTTTCCTTGCTGTTTCCTTGGATGTCAGAGATTTGAATTTAGTAAAATCACATTACTGTATAGAATATACACTTGTAACCTAATTAGTTAATTTGGAATGATTTGTTTTTTGAAAAAATAAGAATGAAACATTTACATTAAGAATGGTTCAGCTGTAACTATCAAGCCACCTTTTCATGGTTATATAGAGTATTTTTGTCATTAGGACACGAAAGATCCATCTATCTGTATGTTCTCTAAAGAGAGCACTGGTAAGTCTATTAAAGAGTCACTAGTAACACTGGAGGAAGTTATTTTGCACAGCATGGGTAGAAGCAAGGACGACAGTCCTGGAGCTGAATAATGAGCCCTGATTAATGGGACTGTACTCAACTATCGCCTAATTAAATAAAGCTTCCACCAATCATTTTAGCCTCCCATGTCTTTGCCATATCCACTTATCCCTTTCAGACTTACAGAACTAGGCAGCAGTTAGACTTCATCCACAAAACATCTGCTTCTAAAAATGCACATGAAAAAGTAGGCAGGTGATCTTATCTAAAATGTCAGCTAGTTTAGTAACCAGATTTATTATTAAGCACAAAAACTATTCAACTTTTGGAGATGATCCTGCAACATTTAGAGACAGCACATATCAGTAAATATGATACCAGTTTGGCTGGAGGCCTTTACAGGTCTGAAAAGAATTCCTCATTTCAGACATCTGTTTTCAAAGAAAGCATCTATTTATTTTCTTGACCTGCTTAATCCATTTTCAGATTCATATAGTATGGACCTAAGAGTGTGAGGTGGAATAAAGGGGTGTCCCTCACAAAAATGAAACACACGTAAAATATATTTTTAAAGAAATACAAAGAGAAGTCAATAGTTATCCACACTTCTGTGAAAATTTTGTTTGGGTTGGTTGTACAGCTTCTTCCGTGCACATGTGGAAACATGGCGTGTCTGTCATCATAATGGTAAAGTTTCAGCCTTGATCAGTCAGGTCCTCTGGTTGTTTCTAAGGAGAAAACATAGCCACTCCAACTCCCATTTGCACCAAAGAAGAGCAGTGATCTGCTTTAATGGGTTAAAGTGGCTGAAATCCTTATCGGTTCGTCAGAACCATGATATGGCCTTGCTCAGTGTTGTCATCAGTAGTGCCACTCTTTCTTTGTGCATAACAATTGTCCATTTTGAACTTCTCAGTCCATTCATGAGCACTCCACTGTGGCTAAACATCGTCTCCATATTGTGCTGGAAGTCTTCTGTTGATTTCGACCCCTGGTACACCTTCCACCCATAAAAAGTGGATCACTGCTGTTTTTCTTTGGTGCAAACAAAGAGCGTAGTGGCCATATTTGTTCCTAGAACTGGACATGAGAAGCTGACTGATCAAGGTAGAAACTTCACCATTGTGACCACAGACACGTCCATATTTCCACATGTGCACGAGGAAAGCTGTACAGCCAAATAAAAATGAAATGATCATAAAAGTTTGGATAATTATTGACTTACCTTCATATATTACTACCTATATGAATGTTGTAAAATGTTTCAAGGACAAATATATTACTCTCTCCTGCAATATGCTGAAATATATACCGTATATACTCGTGGATAAGTTCTTCCGCGGATAAGTTGGGACTTGATTTTATCGTGTAATTTCTGGTATTTTATAATGTTGGTCGTATAAGTCGACCTCACGCTATTGGTCCAAGAGATTATGATATGCTAACGCCCACCTGAGAGAGTAACCATGGAGCACACTGCCTTTTTTTTTCTATGTATTGTGCCTACATGACCACACGGTAATACCCAAACTATTCCGAAGTGACGTTTGCACTGATTTGTGTTTTTTGTATCTCACACCCTCATACACCTTTATCATAAGAGCATCCCTTATCTACAATGGAGCGTTCGAAGAAAACATAAAGCTGGTTTTAAATTAAACATTGTTGAAGCAGCAAAACAAATTGGTAACTGTGCTGCTGCAACAAAATTCAATGCATCTGAGAAACTGATGTGAAATTGGAGGAGGCAAGAAGATGTAAAAAAAAAAAATGTAAGTATCGCATTTTTGAACGGGCGTATAATTCAGGGTCTGATTTTTATGATTGATTTTTCGGGTTTCAAGTCCCGACTTATATGTGAGCATATATGGTAGTAAAATATATAATATGCAATATACTGGATCCAAAATATAAAAATATATTTCTTGATATATTTGTATGTACTAGGAATAATACACTGTAAGATATGTTAGAAATCTATTACACATATTTTTAAACATACTGGAAATGGTAGTTATAAAAGGTATATGTCACACACGTGCGCATGGGAGGCAGCTAAAGGGCTCGAGGGAAGACAGTTCTGAGGCATGCCGGGATGTGGCAGAGTGCACTGATTCTTTTTTTCCCTTGCCTGTAGACCATTCCCGGGAGATCTCACCTGGCTCTCATGACGTCACTTCCGGGACCGAGCCAATGGAAGAAGACCTTATCGGCTCCGGCCCCTGTGATGTCACCTCCGGGCTTGAACCAATGGCAGATGATCCTGAGCCAGACCCATATGACCTCACTTCCTGTCTTCCCCTTTAAAAGTCTAACCGTTTCCCTTATGTGTCAGTCTTGTTGTGGACTCTGTTGTCAGAGTCATTTTTCAGTTTGTATATTGCAGTGTATTTTAAAAATATACTTTGTATTAAATTGGCATTGAAAATATCATCTGGTTGATATCTTTAAGATGTTGCTTATATTCAGCACTGTCAAACACCACCAACTTTTGTTAAACAATAAAAGAAGGTAATAAGACTGTAAACTGAAGACTACATATGCTGGAGGAGATCAAAATAAGTTGGAATCCTTGGGAAGACAGTGTTTAGCTTTTCCCAGGTAAAAAGATAAGGCAGAAATGACTTGTCTTGGGTTTGGACACACAGCAAATTGAATGTCTTATACACAATATATTTGAAAATTTGCTTGTTACAATAGAATAAGGAAAATATGTTTTATATTTGAACTATATATGTTATTTTAGATTGAAAGATATGCCCACATCTTTTTTGCAATATATTTCATTTTTGTAAGGGATATACAGTATAATGATACTATAATCTGTGATGTATTCACAAATGAATTTGATGAACTAATTGGTCAAATGCCAATCCAGCAATTCCTTTCATATTTAAAAAAGGCAAAAACAACAGGAGAAATAAAGCATGTTAACAGTATGCATTAAAAGCAAAATAATTCAAATATGTAACATGGTAGAAAGTTGCTCAAAATAAGCATTCCCAAAATTATAAACATTCAAAATATGCCAACTGATAAAAATTCACAAATGATGTCCTATAATCTAATGGAGACTTGTTACACCGATACATTCATATTTTGAATGGAAAATCCATTGATTTGATTTTATCATTTTTTAACATCAGAAATTCTGGCAGTGTTTGTAATTAGGCTTCATAGTGGCAATGAGACGGAGTAGATGAGATGCAACCATGATAGTGAAGCAGGAGCTAAATTCCAGGATGAAAGTTTGGTTTTCATGTTTTGTTCTCATGTCTTATGCACTGTGTTGTAATGACTGAGTGAGAGACTCACTCACTGTGACAAGGTGAGGGGCTCAGCAATATGGAAGGACCTCAGTATATAAAAACAGACTGACAGGAGTTAGTGGAGGCCATTCAGGCATGTAGTTAAGATGTCCTTGAGTGCCTCTAGCAGGAAGTGTGTTGTGTGTAGTCCAGTGGTAGGAATTCAAGTGGCTGGATACGCTGGAGGGTTTATTCCTGGGGAGAAGCTGAGGCCTACTCTTGGGAATAAGTTGTGTTAGAGTGTCCATCTTGACGTACTGCCATCACAACCTGTATGAGGAAACGAAATTGAAAGTTAAGCAAAATGTTTGTATTAAATCAAACTCCCATAGGCATACAGCTATTATCTTACAGACATCCATCAAGGTTGCCTCTTTCATCAACCTCTAGCAATCTACCAATTGAAAGTCTTAAAACAAAAAATGTATCACCAGTTCAGAAGCATCTATGCAGTTTTACATTCTGTTTATTAAACATTTGCTCTCTTGGAAGTAAAGCTGCTTTGGTAAATGATATTATATTAAGCACAAAATCAGATTTGTGTCTTCTCACTGAAACCTGGCTTAGTAAATCTGACACTGTTCCCTTAGCCGAGGCAGCACCAAACGGATATGCATTGCTTCATAAATCTATCACTTCTAAAAATCTAGGCAAATACATATTCTTTGAGGATATCATTTTAAATATTAAAACAGATTCCAGGACAATTGTAGTGCTAGTCTACAAGCCACCAGGGTCATATTCAATGTTCATGGCTAAATTTAGCAACCTTGTATCTGATTTGGCTATAAATTATGATTGTGTACTGTTGATGGGAGATGCTAATGAACACATTTATGTGGAAACTGACACTTTTAACAAATGTTTTAGTTGTTTGTTAAATTCAGTAGGATTATTTCAGATTATCAATGGTCCAACTCATAATCATAACCACATATTATATCTAATTATAACTCAAAATTTAAATATTACTCAATTTAAATGAAGTTATTTTTGATGACTACTTAACGTTTGATTTGGTTCTGCCCATACCAATACATTCGCAGATTAAAACAAACACAGTGTGACATCTAGGTTGTAACTCTGCTTCAAAATTTGTAGATATTTTGAGTAAGTCGAGTATAATTATAGAAAACAATTTACATCAGCTAACATCAAATTATAATTTGACCTTGAAAGATGCTCTGGATGCAGCGGCTCCCCTTAAAACAAAAATGATCAAAACACATAGAGACTCACCCTGCTTTAATAAGAACACTCAAGCTCTTAAATTAGAGTGTTGAAAACTGGAGTGTAGATGGAGAACAACAAAGCTGCAGGTATTTCGAATTGCATGGACAAGAGACTGTCAAAAACATACAAAAGCCCGCTCAGACTGCTATTCTAAAATAATAGATAATAATAATAATCCTCTTGTACAGTGGCTAATTTAACAAATGAGAATTCAGAACTGAAGTGCAAAATACCAACAAACATTAGCAGTACAGACTTTAGGAACTTCTTTAATGAGAAAACTGAAAATATAAGATCTCAGATCTCAGCATCACAGTGCAAACCTCTTACTAGTTTAGCAAACCCTGTCTCACCTTGAATACCACGCTTTAGAAATTTTAATTCTGTAACAGAACAGGAAGTCTTCTAAAATGAAACCTACTACTTGTTCCCAGTGCCAACAAAACTAGTAAAAAGTGCAATGGATGTTCTTGCAGCGCCTATTCTAAACATTATCAGTAGTTCATTATTTCATGGCACAGTACCTGATGCAATAAAATGACAGTCATCAAACCATTACTTTAAAAGTCAGACCCACATATACTTACTAATTATAGACCTATATCAAATTTACCCTTTCTCTGTAAATATTTGAAAAAGCTGTCACCAATCAGTTTCAATCTCTCCTTACACATCACAATTTATTTGAGAAATACCTATCTGGCTTCAACACCATCTAGTACAGAAACGACATTAACACATGTTGTTAATTTGACATCATTGACCATTCTATTTTACTACATGGGCTGTAAAATGACATTGGGCTCCCAGGCACCATCCCTGCCTGGTTTAGTTCTTATTTATTAAATTGATTCCAGTATGTAAAGGAATGTGGTGTGAGTACTCCATCATTATACACAGAAGTGATATAGGTTGTCCGCAGAGCTCAAAACTGAGACCTTTACTGTTCTCACTTGACATGCTTCCACTGAGATCTATCATTAGAAAACAAAGTTAATTTTCAGTTGTACACGGGTGGCATTTCTCCAATGTTGTCCTTAATTAAATGAGTTAGTGAGTTAAAGGAGTGGATGGATGAGAACTACTTGTCTTTAAACACAGATAACACAGAGATTTTAGTTATTGGAGGGAATGATGCTAATCGCAAGAATATTTTGTCATTATATAACTTAGTTGGAATCACTGTTAGTTTTACAAAATCAGCTCATAATCTAGGCATTATCTTTGACACTAGCATGAAGAGCACATTACAAAACATGTTGTTTCAATCCTTAAAAATATTGGAAAACAAAGGTATTTTCTAAATATGCAGGATACTAAAAAATGTATTCATACATTTATTTCTAGTAGGATTGACTACTGTAATGTGGTGCTTTCAGGCTGATCAAGTTGTTCTTGATATAGCTTTCAGTTAATTCAAAATGCTGCTGCAAGAATTATTACAAGAACAAGAAAATATGAACACATAACTCCAGTTCTTAAATCCTTACACTGGCTCCCGGTTACATTTAGGGCAGATTTCAAAATCCTCCTTTTAACATTTAAAGCCTTTGTGGGGAACAGCCCAGACACAGACAGGTAGACACGATGGTTTCACCACACACACTTTTATTTACATTATGTACATTCATCTTAGTGCACATACCCAGTGCCGCAGCACCAATCACCCCTTAAGTCCTTGGCCACAACACAATGCCTTCTAGTCTCTTGGTCCACCTCCACTCCTCTCCTCGTAGCTCCGTCCTTCTTCCACCCGACTCTTGCCCCCGACTGGAGGGAGGCGGCCCCTTTTATTCACCCCGGAAGGGCTCCAGCTGCATCCTGGGGCTCATAGCCACACCCCTGTGTGGCGGAAGCTCCAGCGGTGAAACCGGAAGTCCACCGGGTGTCTCCAAGTCTCTTCCCCCCCAGTACTTCCCGGTGTGGTGGAAGTACGGAGGTCCAACACTCCCAAGGTGACCACGGGCCCCTACAGGGATGAGCTTCCAAGCTCTGTACCCCACAGCAACCAGGGAGGACGCCCCCTCGTGTTCTGGAGGATCCACAAGCCCTCCTCTGGTCCTCCTGGGCATCCCGGCCGGGCATGAACGCCTGCCGGACACCACACCTTAAATGGCCAAGGTCCAGATTGCTTATCTGAACTTATTACTTACAAAGAAGAGCGCACATGAAGATCTCAAGATGCTGGCTTATGACTAAAAGGATTAATAAAATAACAGTGGGAAGCCAAGCTTTTAGTTGCAGGGCCCTGAAGCTGTGGAATGGTCTGCCAACAGGGACGTTCTTAGGCATACGTGAACTACGCATCCGCGTAGGGCCCTGACTTACAATTTTTTTTTTTGTTGTTGTCGGGCTGTGTGCCTGGGGCCCCTGTCATGCCCCTGGCCTGTGCCAGTCCCAGGAAATTCAGTTCAGTGCATCTCTTAGTTTTATTAACAATGGTAATTTATTATCCAAATTGCAATCTTCACCTAAATCCCTAATAATATTGTCACGCCGTTGTAACTTTGCCAAATGCACTATAGCAAACGTTAATTTTAGAGATTCATTTTGGATTCATTCAGAGAGATCCCCATAAAATCATGAAATATCCTTATATTACCGGCTTTTACCAGATCCAGAACAAAATCAATATTTTACCACTCTGTATACACACAAGCGTACATGTAGGCCTACTGGTCATCTAAAGGGGGGGATCTGCTCCTCTGGACCCCCCCACTCCATCCAGGGCCTGCACATTTCTGAACTGCGTAGGGCCCCCAAACTGCTAAGAACGGCCCTTCTGCCAACTACTATAAGAGGTGCCCCTTCAGTTTGAGCTTTTAAATTCAGGCTGAAGACTCACTACTTCAGTTTAGCATACCCTGAGTAGAGCTGCTGATTAGCTGTGCATACTGCATCTCTGTGGTTAGTCATTTGTACTAAAATATAATTGATATGATATTTATAATCTGCACTAACCCTCTCCTATTCTGTTTCTCTTCTCAGTATTCTCATGTGGCAATTGGTGCCCCTGTTCTACTGCCAAGTTGTCAGCCTGCCATGGAAAAGTCATCTCAGAAAAAGAAGCACTAGAATTATTGGATAGAAGGGTCCTCTCATCAGATTGGCCAGGCCCACCACTGACTCAGCCGTGGAATGGCCAGTAAGGGGAGGCTGGCTTGCTGGTTGGGGTCTCCAGAACTCTGACTGTGTCTGTTTTGTTTGATGCCTTTTCAACAATCTGGCTGTAGTCCTACAATTGGCTGATGGACACATATTGTTCTTTATCATATATGTTAATTAGTTTCTACTAAGTTTTTGATGTATTTGAACACAATCTGTATCCTCATATGTGACAGCTCTGTATTTAGTGATTGGTATAATCTGTTCTTATATTTTGCCTTGTAGTTTGTACTCTTGTATTGTATTTGTGGGGCAGCAATGATAGATTGACCATTTAGCTCTGTGAAGAGGATTACTTGTGTTCTGATTGGGTATTGTATTCACCCCAGTTTTTGACACACATTGCATGCCTGAATTACCTGGAAGGGGGTCGCACTCTGAAATGCCTTTTCCAAGATTTGTTCCTTTATTTCCCCTGCAAGAATTTTTTTGGGAGTTTTTTCTTCTCTTCTTATGGAGTCAAGGCTGGTGGGGGGCTGTCAAAAAATAGAGCCTGCTAAAGCCCATTGAGGAATTCCTTGTGTGATTTTGGGCTATACAAGAAATAAATTGTTGTTGTCGCTTGTAAAGGAAATTGTCCAGAACTACAGCGGCCAGAGCAGGTCCCGCTCTGGAATCAGACCATTGTTTCTTCCATCTGCTTTAAGGCCACAACTGAAGTGGCATGGACACAACATACCTAGTGGCATGGATCGTGGACTATCTTACAGACAGACCTCAGTATGTGCATCTTGGGAACTGCACGTCTGACATTGTGGTCAGCAACACAGGAGCGCCACAGGGGACTGTATTTTCTTCGGTCCTGTTCAGCCTGTATACATCGGACTTCCAATACAACTTGGAGTCCTGCCATGTGCAAAAGTTCACTGATGACACTGCTATCGTAGGCTGCATCAGGAGTGGGCAGGAGGAGGAGTATAGGGACCTAATCAAGGACTTTGTTAAATGGTGCGACTCAAACCACCTACACCTGAACACCAGCAAATCCAAGGAGCTGGTGATGGATTTTAGGAGGCCCAGACCCCTCATGGACCCCGTGATCATCAGAGGTGACTGTGTGCAGAGGGTACAGACCTATAAATACCTGGGAGTGAAGCTGGATGATAAATTAGACTGGACTGCCAATACTGATGCTCTGTGTAAGAAAGGACAGAGCCAGTTATACTTCCTTAGAAGGCTGGTGTCCTTCAACATCTGCAATAAGATGCTGCAGATGTTCTATCAGACGGTTGTGGCGAGCGCCCTCTTCTACGCGGTGGTGTGCTGGGGAGGCAGCATTAAGAAGAAAGATGCCTCACGCCTGGACAAACTGGTGAGGAAGGCAGGCTGTATTGTTGGCATGGAGCTAGACAGTTTGACATCTGTGGCAGAGCGACGGGCGCTCAGCAGGCTCCTATCAATTATGGAAAATCCACTGCATCCACTAAACAGTGTCATCTCCAGACAGGAGAGCAGCTTCAGCGACAGACTGCTGTCAATGTCCTGCTCAACTAACAGACTGAGGAGATCATTCCTCCCCCAAACTATGCGACTCTTCAATTCCACCCGGGGGGGTAAACATTAATATCAATCTTTAATTTAATATTGTTTTTTGTATCAGTAAGGTGCTGCTGGAGTATGTGAATTTCCCCTTGGGATTAATAAAGTATCTATCTATCTATCTATCTAAGTGGCTAATAAAATAACAGCACTTAAGTTATCATCAAAAATGCAAGAGTTTTTTATTGCATTAACTTTTAGAGGAACATGTCTGCACAGTAACTTGCATTTTTGATGGATTCTTTAGGAATCACCACACTCAAGATACCAACCGTGACTTCTAAATACCTGCTCCGTGAACATGAGGAGACAGGATTCACTCCAGATGCAGGCATTTATGAATCTTGTTATTTATTTATTTATTGTTCATTGAGTTATATTAGAGCCAAACATGATATTGAAAAGCAGCAGAGGTACTGCTCTGGGTGATTTGAGTAAAACAGAAGTCAAATTCACCAATAACGTTTACTGGTCAAGTCATGTCCCCTTACTCCACTATGGGTTATGAGCATTGGTTATTTATGGAAAGAAGAAGACTATGGGTATAAGCAGGTGAAAAACAGCTCCCTTCACAGGGTCATGGGATTTCATTTACATGATAAGTCTGATTGCCATGCATGGAAAGTACTTAAGTAAGCTGTATTGGGAATGGTCTTCTAGGTGGGGAGCCAGGAGCAGACCTAAGATAGGCTGGTGGTACTTTGACACCTAGGAACATCCCCAGAAGAAGCTGCATGCTGTTTCTGCAAAGAGTGACGTCTGATTGTTCATACTGACCCTCTTACTGCTCCAATTTCACTAGGAAAATGAGATGAAATGAAATACTGTAGTAAGATAGCTTGATGGAAAGCAATACTCCAGGTTGTGATAAAGAGTATGTAGAAGTGCTGATAGAAACTGGAAGGCAGGTATTATAGAATTGATGGAATCTTTAATCCAAGCTACATTTACAAGGTGCAAAATGAACAGAGCTGAGATGAAGAGCGTACTTATCCATCAGAAGGAAAGCTTTTGTGTAACAACACTTTCAAAAAATGAACGACTAAAAGAGGGAGTTATTCCGAATGTGAAAGCTGTTGTGCATTGATTGAACTGAAAATTAACTTTGAGAAAAAAAACAAATCTGTAAAACACCAAGCCCATTATACTGAATCTTCAATGTGGATATTGTTTGCAATTTTGTTTTTTTTTAGTTGCCCAGTTAAACATTTTTCCATTTCCCACTTTAATTATTTAATATTTCTGCCCAAAAATATGCCTGTCTACATGCAGTGCCTACTAATATTTATCAAAACCTATGTCAGTCTATGATTACACACCATATTTCCACATAATTAGTCCTAAAAAAAAATGAATCATAATTTTAGATATAAAATATTCCTTCTTTATATGCTCAATAACCAGAATGCTCAATTCAAATGCTCTGTACAGATACAGAGAACAGCCTGCTATACAGCTGGGTGGCGTGTTTCATGAACAGATTAAGAAAAGTCCAGTTTATTCCCTCATGCAGTGCACTCAATGGCTCCCAGCCTGGTCTTGCTAAGGTACGATGAAGCAGAAAATTAAAGGCATTTGAGGTGAAGAAAACAAAGCAACAAGGTCAGCAGATTGCAGAAGTTGTTTTAAAGACCAGTGCGGGAAAGAGGCCCAATGAGGAATTCACATCGTGATGCCAGTGAAGGCATGGAGAATTCACCAGGGGGCTTGAGGTGAATATTATTGTTTGGCAATTTTATTTTTATAAGTGACTAGCCTGCTGATTTCAAAAAACAAAGTGATCAACACAAGATGTTACCCTGGCACTGCTGCGAGGATGAGAATTCCCCATCACCGCATGTATTTTTATATCCTGCATCCACCAGGTGGCATGTTGGTTCATGAATCCTGGGTGGCATCTGTGTAAAGAACTCATATTCTTTCTACATACACTGAGGATTCCCTAGGTACTGTGGTTTTCCACCCCATCTCAAGGATTTAAGGGATAAGCGAGCAAGCAGAAAATCTGAAGAAGAAATAGCACAATGGCTAAGATGGAACTTTTGATACAAAATCAATTGGTAAAAAAGTCTGTGGCTCCAGGAATGCCTGCTGTGCTCTCTGGTCAGCTAATGGCATCTCCCATTGCTCGAATGGGAATTTCAGTCGTTGCAAGTGGAGGCAGAGGTGGTGTCAGGGTTTCCTTAGAGCTGAAGCTTTTCCAAACTAAGGGAGAAAAAGAAAAATAGTCACCTGTGTAACAACAAAATCCTTCCCAGGTATGGCTTTAAAATAATTCCCAAAAAGCGTGGCAGGAGACCCAAACCCACATCAATAATTTATGTTAGGTTAAATGGCATCTCTTAATTTTTCTCAGTATGACTGTATGGTTGTGCTCTGCAGTGGATTCATCCAGGGATGCTGTCTTCCTTGCAGGATTGGCTCTAACATCTCAAAGCCTTGTAATAACAATAGTTTTAAGAACATGAATGGATGCATACTGCATATGTTTGGGCCAAGTTACATTTATGTATCATTTTGTTTTGAATTTCACCATGTTGTCATTTTGAGCACCCATTGCTTCATGGGTCGCCAGTTGGGTTCTTCATGTGACTTCATTAGTGTAACAGTAATTATGGAGTGTGACCAGGTGAAAACAGACCTGGGAATGTTGGGGTATGAGGGGTGTTCAATAATGTATCTACCAGATTATGAAAGAAAGTAGCAACAATGCTGAAAAAGGTCTGGGGATGTTGTGACATGTCTCAAGGTTACTCATGCACAGTTGTGGCTCAGTGTGAGTCTAACATTCCAAGAGACAGGATGTCAGGTGAGTCCTTGTATGAATCGAGTAAGCTTCTTCACGACAATGTGCCAGTTCACATGTCATAATAATCACAGGCTGCCATCCGAGAATGTGGGTTCCAGCAGCAGAACCATCCACCCTACAGTCCTGGCCTCGGTCCTTCAGATTATTTTTCATTCTGAGTTTTGAAGAAATCTCTCCGTGGGCAGAGGTTTTCAAGTGATGAAGATGTCAAGGCAGCTGTGGCATCCTGGTTTGAAGATTTTTTGTCAAAGTCATTGCAGGAAAAGTGGATGAAGTGTATGAAGCTATCAGGGGACTATATTGAAAAGTAAAACTAAAATTTTTTGAAAACTCTTTTCTTTCCTACTGAGGTAGATAAATTATTGAATGCCCTTCATACCAGCCGGGTCACCCCCTTTAATGGAGAAAAGATAATATAGAAGTCCCCCTACGTAAGAATATCAAGTTACAAAATTTCAAAGATGCGAACGTGCATGTCCAATAAATTAAAAATTATTTAAATAAGTGAAAAATTTAAAATTGTACCATAACTTCAAATTTCAAGGCAGCGTGGGTGGAGTGCAAAGCCCACACTATTACTGATTACATTCTCAGTCGCGTGTGTGCATCCTCTACAAGTGGTTGTGTTTTTGGCTGTATCTCTGTTTACACTGAGTTAACACACTTTATTTAAGGCCCAAGATGTCTGGAATTAAGTGTAAAAGTAACGGTGATGCACGCCAGGCGATAATGATGGAAACAAACGGCGAAAAGATGGTTGACATCACTTGTTCATGTAACATGAACCGTTCGACCATCGGCACAATTCTTAACAACAAGGACAAGATCATGGAACATATTTTTGCTATGTATGACAGCTGACTGGCCATAAGGAGTCTATCAAGATCAGCTGACTGCAAACATGAAGAAAAAAAAAGAACTTGGTTGTTTGTTGTACAAATGCGCTCGAAATCAATACAAAAATACTGTATGTAAATAATATGTGGTCACAAACTTGCACAAGAGAGAAGAAAGCGAATCCAGATTTCTAAAAAAAAAAAAAAGTTATATAATTTATGTAGGGAGCTGTCTCTTCGGCACTCTCAGAAACTATAGCATGCATGCAGTGACATTGTCATCATCCTACAGTCGCTCCCTTCTCAGATTAGAAGTGTAGACAGACTTCAAGCGCAAGTGAGAAAACAGCAAGTGAACACACAGCCAGGTCAGCAGCCGATTTTAAATGTTTCTCACATCAACCTGCAGGCTACAGACAAGCAATCCCTGCCTGCGTTAAGAGAGTTTCGGTGCACAGCATAGTTGGGGGTGGAGGTTGTCAGGATCTCAAAAATCTCACAGTAAAAATATTAACTTTTAAAAGCTATTTATATTATATGTACCGTACAAATAACATGTTTTCTATAAGAGCTGAGGAGAGGGAGGTATGTTAGGTCTGCCTGTGTTTAAGATCATTCGCTAGTGGTCAGAAAAACAATGGGAATAATAAAAAATAACTTTCAGTTGTTTGTTGTTAAAATGCACTAGATGTTTATAACAAAAAATAAAAATATTAACTTTTAAAAGCACTTTCTTATGTACAAATAGCTGTACATGTTTTCTACAGGAGTCTAAGGTTCGGGGTTGCACTGCGTTCATTGAGTGGCTAGGCTATCTTTACTGGACTTACAAACAAATTGGAATTTACGAATGCACTCTCAGAATGGAACTCGTTCGTATATTGGGGACTTACTGTACCACCCTTCGGACTTACAGAAAGAAAATAAAGGGGCTCCAAACAGTGCAAAATTACAGCAAGCATTAGGTTGAAAGGTCAATGCCACCTTTCAGGACTGGATCACTTTTATCTGCACCACAAGGGGCGGGGCCCTCTCAGAGTATTGTGGGCAGGTCCAGTATTCCAACTTGGTCGGCCCACTCAGAAGTATGGGAGAAAAAAAAGACACAGTCAGTGCCAGCGACCCTTCTCACCCTGTTAATAATACATTTATTTATACAAGGCGCCTTTCAGAGAACTCAAGGACACCGAACAAACAATAAATAAATAAAAGACACAATTATAAACAACTTAAAACATCAGAAAATCTAAAAATTAAAACCATACAAAACTACTGTAATCAGAAGGAAAAAGAAAAAGCCATTTTAAACAGATGCGTTTTAAGTTTGCATTTGAAAAATGAATATGATTTGATGTTTCGGAGCTCCGCAGGTAATGAATCCCAGAGCTTGGGAGCAGAACGGCTGAAAGCTCTGCTCCCCATGGTCGTCAGATGGGCGGGAGGGACGGTCAGATGGGTGGAGGAAGAGGATTTAAAGTTACGGGATGGAATGGCAACATGAAGAAGGTCAGACAGATATGGAGGGGTGAGGTTATGGATGGCCTTAAATGTTAATAGCAGAATATTAAAATCAGTACGAAACTTGATCGGGAGCCAATGAAGCTGCTGCAAGACTGGAGTAATATAGTGAATAGATGGGGTTCGAGTGATGATACTTCCTGCAGAATTCTAGACTAACTGAAGCTTATGAAGAGATTTATTAGGGAGACCAAAGAGGAGCGAATTGCAGTAGTCCAGCCGAGAAGTGACAAGACTATGAACAAGAATGGCAGTGGTATGAGGAGTGAGGGAGGGGCGAATGCGATTAATATTACGTAAGTGGAAGTAAGCAGACCGGGTGTTATTAATGTGACATTGGAAAGATAGAGTACTGTCGAGGATGACAACCAGACTCTTGACTTGAGATGATGGGGAAACAACAGAGTTATCAATAATAAGAGAAAGATTATTGGTTTGGGATAATGATGATTTTGAACCAATGAGGAGAACCTCAGTTTTGTCACTGTTTAATTTAAGAAAATTCGAAGAAAACCAGGATTTAATTTCAGAAATGCAGTCAATAAGCGAGGGTGGTGGAAAAGAGGAGGTGGGTTTACTAGCAAGGTAGAGCTGGGTGTCATCAACATAACAGTGAAAATTAATGTTATATTTGCGAAAAATATTGCCAAGGGGAAGAAGGTAAATAATAAAAAGAAGAGGTCTCAGGACAGAGCCCTGGGGCACACCAGAAGTAACAGCGGTGGGTTGGGATGTGAAGGTTTTAAGCTGTATGAACTGAGTGCGGCCTGAGAGGTAGGATCTAAACCAATCAAGTGGAGTGTGGGTAATGCCAATCAAAGATAATCTATTTAGGAGAGTGGTATGACAAATATTATCAAAGGCCGCACTCAGATCAAGGAGGATGAGAATAGTGATTAGACCAGAGTCAGCAGCCATAAGGAGGTCACTGGTAATTTTAACAAGTGCCGTTTCTGTACTATGAAGGGGGCGAAAACCAGACTGGAACTTTTCATATAGATTATTGTGAGATAAGTGGGTGTGAAGTTGGATAGCTACTATTTTTTCAAGAATTTTGGAGATAAGGGGCAGGTTAGAAATGGGGCGAAAATTATTGAAATTAGTAGGATCAGCACCAGGTTTTTTTAGTATTGGGGTTATAGCAGCAGTTTTAAAAGATGAGGGGATAATACCAGTAGTAAGAGAAGAGTGAATGATGGCAGACATGAGAGGGACTAGAGAGGGGAGGCAGGCTTTAACCAGAACTGTTGTGGTACTGCTTAGCTTGTCAGAGCCTGGAAGGTGATCCTCTGGCACGGTTGCGTGATTAAGGAGTTCTCTGTGTAACACTTATCCAAGTTTGAGGATACATATAAAACTCTCTCTTGCTGTTGCCTTTTGTCTAGTTCTCTGGTTACCAAATCTCTGCTTTGGTTTAGACAAGTTGGTCTTTTTAGGTCTGATAGCATGTCATCTCCTGATTCATTGTTTTCTTGCAGCCTGTCTCAGAACAGATGTGTACCACACACGTGTCTATCATGCTGATCACAAAACTGCCCAATCCAGAGCCATAAAATGGCAGTGTTCACAGAAAAACATTGAATGGTAATTAATCAAAACAACCCAAAATGAATAAATATTAATAATGCATACAAACCAATGAGAAGTTTTAAAAAAAATCAAATATTATATTGTTAATGACATTATGCTTTTGATCATCAGACCAAACTCATTTGTATTTCACCCAACTGAACCCTTATAAGTGTCCCCATGCCCTGCTGTGGCTCTCACAGTGGAAATTCCAGAGTTGGAAAGAGACCACCATTAAATTGGAAGTCTGGCACTAAGCAAAGAAGTGAGTCCAACTATGTCTACCTGCCATTCTTCAATGATCTGCACAAGCTCAGGCTTCAGCCCTGCCAAAGAAGTTACATTTCATGCCCTAAAAACCAGTGACCACTGCCAGGGTCTAGTGTGCTCTTGCTTGTCCTCTGATTGACATTACACCAGGCCCTTACCCTTCAAGTTGTGGGTTGTGTGCTTGAATGGCTGCCTCCACATGGATTTTCAGCACAGAGCCTGAACATGTTCCTGTTCTCTAGATGTGATGCCCCTTGCAACCCACTTCGTTTGCACTCATCTTTCCATAGAACAGCTTGTAGTTCATGAGTAAGGATAAACCTGGGAGAGAGAAACATAGATGAAAACAGTTAGTAGAAAACAAGATATGACAGATGTTTATTAAAAAAAATTTAAATATTAAAATTGAAGTTCTGTGCAAAGCAATCATTCAAGTCCGTTAAATCATTTTGGTGGTAAATGATAAAACAAACAAAAGCTAGAAGGAGGAGGAGGAGGTTAGGAGCACACGCTGATACAGCTCATTGCCGCACCCACCACATGACAAACCAACTCAGGATCCCAAATTGTGACCCGAGTGCAGCCATGCAACGGGTGACACCTCAGCACCACACAAGTTCAGATGGAATGGAACTAGTGTGAGGTTTGGTTTTTTTTTTTTATGGTGGCCGGAGTGCTAATTCTGCCGCAATAATTAAAATCCTTTATCCTCTTCACTTGGCAGGATATTCAAGAAACCATAGAATTTCCAAAGGAATAGTTATGCAAACATAAATAAACATAAACCAATGTCCATCTCACCAGATTAACCCCACTCTTGCCACTTGGGGATAATTAGCAAACAAGGCAGACCCCTCTTCTCTCTTATGAGTGGTTTAGAAGGACTCTATAGCATCATCCACTGACAACAGACTGAAGGTAAAGAGACGACCACTAGATAAAATTTTTCCATTGTATTCAACCATGGGATGTTGTCCTCTAATCCCCACTGTTGCCTCTCCAGCCTCTTCCAATGATCTATGGTCTTCAATCAGGACGGAACTCTACACATGTGTATGTCCATAGACTTCCAAACTTCAATCCCTCTCCGGTAAGTATATCTGCTCTTGTTTAATGAGCCTTCCAACTCTCTCACTAACCGCTTTACTAAACATTTCCTCATCTTCACAGCTTCATGTATAATGCTGGGAGGCCTCCTCTCTCATCCGTAGGCATGCTTGTGGATTATAGCACTCCATTAACCCATATGTATCTCAAACAGCAGCTGCACAGATGGTTCCTTCACCAGAGTTTCCATGTGCACCATCTTCTAACTTCCAAGGAAGGCACTACTTAACTTTTTAAGCAATATGCAAAATGTCTATAAACAGTTGGATAAAAAAACGAAACGAACAGACTACATAACAGGACCCGACACAGTAGATTAGCTGGCCAGCTGGTGCTCAGCAGTGAATATCGCTGTAAGGCCTGGCACCAGGATTGGGTCTCCATGTCCCTGTTCTGGAGGAGATTCTCTTTGTTTTAGTAGAGACTCTAATGAGCGCCATTGTATAGCACCTCCACTTAGACGGCTTTGCTGCTCTATGGGTAACCTTATCAGGAGCACATATCTCCAGAGAACATGCAGTAGTTCAGGGGTGTCCAACTCCGGTCCTGGTGGGCTGCAGTGGCTGCAGGTTTTCATTCTAACCATCTTCTTAATTAGTGAGCCATTTTTGCTGCTGATTAACTTGTTTGCCTTAGATTTAATTGACGTGACTCAGAACCCTTAGTTTTTCCTTTTTCCTTAATGAGCAGCCAAACAATAGAAATACAAAACAAGCTGCCACATGACCAGCTAACCTGAAAATAAAGAAAGATGAAGGTCTTGGTCGTGTTGCTCTGCTCAGGTCACCAAAACATCTTGATCTTAGAAAAAACAAAATCAACATTCTGCTGTGGCAGAATGAGAACAGCAATAAGTCATGATATTCAATAACGGTTTTTATTAACAGAAATAATTGGTTTCTCATTAAGAAACTAGTTGGAGTGAAATTGGCTGGAGTTTGACGTTCCAGTTTAGCTGGTCATCTGTTGGCTCATAACTTCAGAAATGAATCAATTCAGAGGACTGAATCCTTAAAAACAGGGCTATTAGCTGGATGATAAATTGGACTGGACTGTCAATACTGATTCTCTGTGCAAGAGAGGACAGAGCCGGCTATACTTCCTTAGAAGACTGGTGTCCTTCAACATCTGCAGTAAGATGCTGCAGATGTTCTATTAGACAGTTGTGGCGAGTGCCCTCTTCTACGCAGTGGTGTGCTGGGGAGGCAGCATAAAGAAGAGGGACGCCTCACGCCTGGACAAACTGGTGAGGAAGGCAGGCTCTATTGTAGGCACGGAGCTGGACAGTTTGACATCCGTGGCAGAGCGACGGGCGCTCAGCAGGCTCCTATCAATTATGGAGAATCCACTGCATCCACTAAACAGTGTCATCTCCAGACAGAGGAGCAGCTTCAGCGACAGACTGCTGTCACTGTCCTGCTCCACTGACAGACTGAGGAGATCGTTCCTCCCCCACACTATGCGACTCTTCTTTAATATTGTTATTTTTTGTATCAGTATGCTGTTGCTGGAGTATGTGAATTTCCCCTTGGGATTAATAAAGTATCTTATCTCTCTATTAAAATGAAGAGAAAAGTGAAAAGTGCTTGCTGATTAGGAAAAGGGTTAGAATGAAAACCTGCAGTCACTGCGGCCCACCAGGACCAGAGATGGACACCCCTGTAGTAGTTCTAAGTAGCTGAGAAACACATGCCTAACCCATCACATTAAAGAAAATTAGACAATATAAGCATGGCGTAACATTCAGGGGTGTTAGGGAGCTTTGGAGGCTGTGAAAAATGATCATTTACATCAATGATCAGTTCTTGAGCTTGTTTTTAATGTCTTGTAAATGTTGATTATTTGCTTATTCCTTCTACTTGTAATTGTTTATGGAGGCATGTTAAGGAAGCTTCCTCTTCCATTCATTTGTAGATTTTTAGATAAGTGACTTTTTGTTTTCCTTGCTTGCATTTTTTTTTACTTGTATGGTTATAAAGATCGTTTAACTTACCTGGTACAAGTTCAATCAGTAGGAGAGCTGATTTGGTACTGCACAGATTCATTGCCACTAACCACTAATGCGACACTGAGTTTCCAGCCACTCAAAAGTCTCTGCTGCCATTTCCGCAACTTGTACTGGGGGTCTGTATTGTCATTAGTGTTGACTTCTGAATCTTTAAAAGATAGAAATTGTATGTGTTGAAATAACCTGTTTCAAGTTAGATATGAACCAATAAATTAGAAATTGAGGTGGCATGGAATGATTTTCTGTTTTAGGGTAGATGTTATAGAAAACTGCCAATGCCTTTTAAATGACGACTACAGTAGGTGAATACAGTCCAATATTCCTCATGCTCTGCTGCCCTCTGCTGTCTGTTGTAAAACTGACAATTTCAAAAATCCCTAATGCTTTTTAAAGAGATTATTTACGTCTTTAAAAATGTGCTCTCTTTTTGAGATATCTGTCATGAATCTGAGAAATAATCTGCATGTTTTCGTTATATTTTTATTTGTAATTTTTAGATATGTTAATTCTTGTTTATTATTTTATCATTACAGGTGTGACATCATTGTGGCCAGTTTTTGTTGTAGTCACCTTGTGAGTGTCATAATACAGCCAGGGTATTTTTCTGGCTTGTATTAATTCCTGTTCCATTATTATTTCTAATTTTGAATTATTTGATTTTAATGTTTTTATCTTATTTCTGTTAGTTTTGTTTATTATTTGTGCTCTATCTCTTTAATTGTGCTGCCATATCTTGTACTTTGTGGGTAAAGCCCCAGGAGACTGCACTTTTGACGTCATTGTGCTATGTCTCAGCAAGACACCATCAAAACTGTAAACTAAAAGGATCAGGATATTAAACGTGGTCAAAAACACAAGCAGGAGTCAAAAACTATCAAACTGATCTTACGCCAAGCCAAAAATATTTAAAATCAAAGACCGAAATGGCAAATTTTTAAAGCAGGAAAAGTTTTTCTCTTAAAGAATCACACAGAAAACATAATTTTTATCCAAACTCAGAGGAGTTGGGAATGCACAGGCCAACGTTTTATTGATCGCGCCAATGATGTCCCACTTCACACATTCCTGAGTGGTTATGGGATCGATTGTCATAGCAACAGCCCATTCAAACAGTGACACCCATAAACAAACAAAATGTCTTCATGGGAATAATGTCAAAAATATTTAAGTCTCTAGACAAAAGCTAGCTAAAGTAAATCACAGAAATGGACTCCATCAGTCATATATTGTAGATGATCCCAAAGCCTCCCAGAAAAAATCCTAAAAAAAACCATCAAAAACAATACACTCTGGGTTGTACCACTAGTTGTATGTTGCACTAATAAAGAGAGACCTAGCGGTGGATCATTCGTAAGGCCTCTTGTGAGTATTGCTGTTTCTTTGGATTTTCTGTTTTTTGTGTGCTTTATTTGCTCTGACTTCTGGATTTTAGTCTTTTAGATGGTGTAGGGGCTAAGTTGCCTTTGATTATCTTACGTGGCAAATCTATTTTTGCTTACTCAAGCATTTTTTTTATTTTTCTAGATTGTTAATTTCTTCATTTATAAAACTAGAGGTTTATGGTCACTCTCTCACTTGCATTTTGGTTTATTTCTGGGACATTTGTTGCATATTGAACTTTTAAAGTCAGCTTTCCATACGAAGCACGTTTAGGCCGAAGCCCTTATGTAGGAGTTGGGAACTGGCTGAGTTGAGGAGAGTCTTATCTAAGCAGGCTGCTGAGAATCTTGGTCTGCTTTGTGGAGCTTTTTAGAGACTTCACAACCCTTTTCACTACATTTAAGACTCCTGAATGAGCTGTCTGCTCTCCTGTTGGTTCTAGCAATAACTCTGTTTCCAATCACATGGCTCCTAACCTTGTGATGTCATCTGACTGATTCTATTTGATGGTGGAGCACATCAGCTGGCATTCTAGTGTTGGCATTCTAAGTCAAACAGCAGAGTAATGGCCTCAGTGGTTAAATTTGGGTGGACACAGATCCGATTTCCAGAGGCACCATATATTGGCACTTGGAATAACCGAGTTTCTGTCTCCAATACCCTCATTCACCACAGGAGGGGGTAACCCTATCTTGTTCCTGGGCAGGGCACATCATGGCATCATTTCTCTTGGGGATATGTCTGATGGCTTTGAGGCTCAGAACATTTCAATTGCTGAATGCTGACATTTCCTATTTCATCTTCCTTGTTCTTCATTTATCTCTGTCATGTTATAGTCAATGTTGTTGCCCTGGTTTTATTTTTTGTTTATTCAATCTTTTTAATATACTGTTAAATAATATTCTGTTTTTGGGTTCATTTAGTCTTTGTGTACATGATTTTCTTCTAATTATTGTTTATTTAGTATTGTTTGTATTATGCTTTTAGCATATGTAGATTTGTCAGTTGTCTGTCCTGTCTCCTTTACGTAGACTCCCAAGGAGCCGGTGCCACCTAATTATGCACGTTTGCCTACACTGGAGCTTCAGCAATGTGTTTACAGGCTTTTGATTTCTGTGTTTGGTGTGTTTTGTGTCCCTTTAGACTTTGTTTTTGACTCCTGGCTATTGGATTAAGGTACTGTTTATTGGATTGGTTTGCATTCTGTTCTGTTTTTGCTCCTTTATCTTTCTTTGCCTTTCTTGTGATTCCTTTACTTAAAATAAATGCATATATTAAGAAATTTTGTTTTCTGGTGTCCTTAGGAACCAGATGCTTCACAGTTTTCCTTTCATTCTTTTAGGACATTTTCATTTTTTTCACATTTTAAAAGCCTTAACCCCATTTTTGGGTCGGTGCAGAAGCCTGCCATTTGAATTTGGGGCTAGGCGGCTTGGTGTGAAGTCTCTTCGGTGGGTTCAGACCTAAAAAAAAAAAAGGGTAGGTCTGATCTTTTGGATATTTTCTCTATCTTTTTACTCTCTCGTATATGAAGTGAAGGGGAAAATATTGTAGTCGTCCAAAAATTTGACCTCGAGATTTTGATGAATTTTGACAGTTTAGACCTCCCTGAGTCCGATTTACTTTCTCACAGGGGAAGTATTGTAATCATCCAAAGATTCAATTTCAAGATTTTGATGAATCTCAATGTTTTAGACCTCCCTGATCCCAAAAATACCATTTTTGAAATTATGTCTGTGTGTCCGTCTGTGTGTGTATAAACACGATAACCTGAGTATGCTTTCACTTAGGTCAACCAAATTTTGCATACAAGTATTAGGTACAAAACATAGATTTCTATCAACTTTTGGGCAATTTCCACTAACCAGAAGTGGTACTTTTTTACTCATACAGCTGCAGAGTCTGATTTATTCAACTTTATTTTTATAATAATTGTTCAGTATGTTATTAATTTAATTTGATTTATTGTTGATTGATCTGTAATGTACATAATATAAAAATATTATCATTGTTTTATGGTTTACTCCTCAAATATCTGTCCCCATATCTATATGAGAAACTCTCGGGGAGACCACTCCCGATTTTTTTTTTTTGCTTTGTGGGAAGAATCAGAACAATCTCCAACTCTGCCCTGTTACCAGGTCTTATGGTTTCTTTCATCTAAAAATTCCAATCATCAACATACCCAACTTAATTTGTGTATTGCTTGTATTTCATAACTGTAAGCCTTTCAAATGAAGCCCTTTGTTCTAGACCGCGGTTTCTTAAACTTTTTTTTTTTGTCACAACCCAATAGTGCCCTTTTTAGAGTCTTCACAACCCATACCTTGTTGAATGCCTAGGCAGTCATTTGAGCAAACCCCTCGGGAAATCATTGACGATCATCAAAGCAGGAAGGGTTGGGTGTTCCCCTCAGAGATACATTGACTACCCTCCCGACAATCGTCCATCGATTAATGAACCCTTAACAATCCATTAGTGACCTATTACAATTAAATATAACAGCAGCAACCTACGACCACTAAGGTAAAAAGCCCAGTGTTAGAGTCCTAGTCATGTTCTTTACATTTGCACTGGGGATGTCCTAAAGTTTCAGCCTTTTGAGGAGCTTAGTTTCTACGGTCTTCTCCTGTAATATCCATTTGATTACTCAACTTTTCCTTTTTTGGATCTTAATTCTCTTTTTCTCTTTGCCAGCAAAGATTGTTTTCTTTGGGCACAATTACTACAAAGTTAGCTCTAGCTTTGAGTTGGAAATATCCCAACTCTTGATAAGTTTCTTTCTGGAAATCTTCCTTCTTTTACCATCAGCATCTTGAACAATCTGCTGCTACAATTAAAGAAGTAGACAATGCTAGTAATCGGCAATTCTATGTGCAACTTTGAAAGAGCTTGGATTGGGAGTTGTGACTCAATGTCTTCGTAGGGTTTTTTGTTGTGTTTGCAGGGCCGTCTTAACATCATTATAGGCCCCCAGGCAAAGCAGTGCACTGGGACCCCTACCTACACAACCACTCAGCAAGTCACAACATACATAGATTAGCGTGGTGCCCCTGGGCAACTGCCCAGCATGCCCATGCATTAAGACGGCCCTGTGTGTGTCCAGCTGTATATTCTCTCTTTGAAGTTTATTTCCTGGGGTTGGTTGGAGTGTATTTTTATGTATTTATATTTATTGAAGTTTTTAAGGTTTAGTGCACTTATTTGTACTTATTCATATTCGTGCATACATTAAACCTGAGCGTGTTTCATCAATTGTCAGCACGTCCTCCAATCCATCTTACTAACTGAAGGTTGTAAACCGGATATGGACGCAGGGCGCTGGGCACATCGAGGCGCACGCGCACTGCCGCCCGCCACAGAGCAAAAAAAGAAACAACAGGATTCGAAGGTTGTATTACAGTACGGACGGAATCCCCACCGGTCCATGCTGTGACAACGCGCTTGCGAAAGGAGTTATGGCTCAAACCAGCTGTGACAACGCGCACGCCTACAACGCACTTGCGAAAGGAGTCACAGCTCAAACCAAAGAAAACACAGAAACGAGACTACGACCTGTGAACTACACCTGGGGTAAAGTGTGCACACCAGGTTGAACAGCCGCCCGGACGCGACCGCCCACACCACCGCATATACCTTCCATGATATGTCTTCACGCAGCGGCTTCCCACCGATGCGCATATTGCGCTGTGGCGCTCACCCCACAGTCAGACGCGGCGGCTTCCCAGAGTCAGTAGGTGGCCCCCAAACAACACAACCTGTTCAAGCAGTTGGTGTCAGCTGAGGCAACAGACTCACGTGCTCTGCCGCACTGCAACGATCCTGCCGCCTGTAAAGTACACTTGCTCTAATCCACTGTGCCAGTAATGTAGATCACATAACGGTCATTCAGTGTGGCGCCCGCTCCAGAGTCCAGAGTCAAACGCAGCGGCGTCCCAAAACGCTGTGACGCCCGCCCCAGAGTCAAACGCAGCGGCTTCCCAAACCGCGGTGGCTTCCCAGAGTCAGTAGGTGGCGCCCAAATAACACAACGTAATGCGCTGTGTCGCCTGCCCCAGAGTCAAATGCAGCGCCTTCCCAAAACGCAGCGGCTTCCCAGAGTCAGTACGTGGTGCCCAAGCAACACAACCTGTTCACTACACTTGCTCTAATCCACTGTGCCAGTAATATAGATCACATGACGGTCACAGACTCTAACCCAGCGGCTTCCCACACTCAGTGGCTGGCACACGAACACCACAACCTGTAAACTGAACTTGCTGTGCAAAACTCTGCCAGCAGTCGGTGTCAGCACAGGCGATGGAATCACGTCTCCACAAAATGAGACCACGTTACTACAGATATGCTTATGTAGTTAAATGACATTTCCCCAGACGCACCCACCCTCCATGATATGTCATCCATCCAGATATCGGACGGAACAGAAACTGATTGCCATTCTTGGATTTCAGATTCGCTAGCGAATCGCGGGCTTACTAGTACATTCAATAAACAGGGCTTCCTTCTGGAGCTCAAACCCTTTTTCAGCTTTCTGTCCTGTTTCTCTTTACATTGTGATTTAGTAGCGTAGTACGTTAGCCATTATGAATGTAGTGAAAAGTCAAGCAAAATGACACCTGAAGAAGGGGCCTGAGTTGCCTCGAAAGCTTGTATATTGTAATCGTTTTAGTTAGCCAATAAAAGGTGTCATTTTGCTTGACTTTTCACTACATTGTTTAGTAGATAATACTATCAACACATAATACAACAAGCACATGAGCTGCTTGTCTTGGTCTACCCAATGTACAGTACATCATATATTTAATTTAGTTGTGGACCACTTGTTTTATGAAATATTTTTATCTCTGTGGATGGTTTCCTTCCTTCAGCAAGATTTGTGGCTGTGGGGAAAAAGAAAAGATGGGAGAAGATGTAGGAGAAATAAAGTTTTGATTTACTTGTTTTAAAGCTCTTTTCCAGGTAAACACAGTAGCGGCACAACATTTTACCTGTGTTTGAGCACAGGGTTACTCATAGGCTGTCTGCAGGCCTACGGACACCCCAAGAACAAACCATGGGGCTTGAGCTAGCCGGTGCTGAAGCCATTTACAGAGTATGCTCACAGTTTCCAACCTTTGAATGTTGAAGCATGCTCCCATACAGTAACTGCTGCAGAAGAGATGGAAGACGTGGGAGATATAAGTCCGCGAAAACAAGTAAGAATGATGGAAGGCTCAGTTTTTGAGTGGCTGACAGAAAAAGTTCACATGTGTGGTAGAGAATGAAATAAAAGTGGGTGAAAGTTCACAGCATGTACTTACCAGAGGCTGAACCAGTAGCCACTGCGTCACCAAGGCAGATGGGTAAGCAAGTGCTTGGAGGTTAAATAGGGTGGACTACACTTGAATGGGGTTGGCATCCACTACACGGCCAGGCATAATGGCTTATTGGGGGACATGGGCAGCGAAAATGGCAATTGGAAAAACGAAAGGTATAATACCACCATGGATTGTCAGTTGGCCAGGTCTTTGGGCTTATTGGCAAATCTGTGCTACTGATTTATTTAGACTAGTAGTAAAGATACAGTCAGGTCCATAAATATTTGGACAGAGGCAACTTTTTTCTAATTTTGGTTCTGTACATTACCACAATGAATTTTAAATGAAACAACTCAGATGCAGTTGAAGTGCAGACTTTCAGCTTTAATTCAGTGGGGTGAACAAAACGATTGCATAAAAATGTGAGGCAACTAAAGCATTTTTTAACACAATCCCTTCATTTCAGGGGCTCAAAAGTAATTGGACAAATTAAATAACTGGAAATAAAATGCTGCGGTGGGTTGGCACCCTGCCCGGGATTGGTCCCTGCCTTGTGCCCTGTGTTGGCTGGGATTGGCTCCAGCAGACCCCCGTGACCCTGTGTTCGGATTCAGCGGGTTGGAAAATGGATGGATGGATGGATGGAAATAAAATGTTCATTTCTAATACTTGGTTGAAAACCCTTTGCTGGCAATGACAGCCTGAAGTCTTGAACTCATGGACATCACCAGATGCTGGGTTTCCTCCTTTTTAATGCTCTGCCAGGCCTTTACTGCAGCGGCTTTCAGTTGCTGTTTGTTTGTGGGCCTTTCTGTCCGAAGTTTAGTCTTCAACAAGTGAAATGCATGCTCAATTGGGTTAAGATCAGGTGACTGACTTGGCCATTCAAGAATTTTCCACTTCTTTGTTTTAATAAACTCCTGGGTTGCTTTGGCTATATGTTTTGGGTCATTGTCCATCTGTATCATGAAACGCCGCCCAATCAATTTGACTACATTTAGCTGGATTTGTGCAGACAGTATGTCTCTGAACACCTTAGAATTCATTCTGCTGCTTCTGTGCTGTGTCACATCATCAATAAACACTAGTGTCCCAGTGCCACTGGCAGCCATGCACGCCCAAGCCATCACACTGCATCCACCGTGTTTTACAGATGATGTGGTATGCTTTGGATAATGAGCTGTTCCACGCCTTCTCCATACTTTTTTCTTGCCATCATTCTGGTAGAGGTTGATCTTGGTTTCATACAATACAATACAATACAATACAGTTTATTTTTGGTATAGCCCAAAATCACACAGGAAGTGCTGCAATGGGCTTTAACAGGCCCTGCCTCTTGTCAGCCCCCCAGCCTTGACTCTCTAAGAAGACAAGGAAAAACCCCCAAAAAAACCTAGTAAGGAAAAATGGAAGAAACCTTGGGAAAGGCAGTTCAAAGAGAGACCCCTTTCCATGTAGGTTGGGCGTGCAGTAGGTGTCAAAAGAAGGGGGTCAATACAATACAATACACAGAACAGAACAACTCCTCAATAAAAAATAAAAAATAAAAATTTTTTAGAAGTACGGAGCAGAATTTAACAGTAGATGATATCACATAATAAGATTTGGATAATTTTAGACTCCTGGAGACCTCATCCATCAAGCTGCCTCCCCCATTTGGCCATTCCACGGCTGAAACAGCGCTGGGCCAGCCAATCCGATGAAAGGACCCCTCTTTCTCACGATTCCTGCAATCCTCCATCAGGGATGACTTTACCTTAGGCAGGC
Organism: Erpetoichthys calabaricus; assembly: GCF_900747795.2. Classification (NCBI taxonomy): domain Eukaryota; kingdom Metazoa; phylum Chordata; class Cladistia; order Polypteriformes; family Polypteridae; genus Erpetoichthys; species Erpetoichthys calabaricus. The sequence goes on from NC_041394.2 coordinate 113,183,976, forward strand.
AAAACAACTTGGCAGGTGGGCCGTGGCACCAAGTGCCACATTTGAGTACCGAGAAGAGAAACAGAATAGGTGAGGGTTAGTATCCAATTCTAACTATCATGTTACTTATGTTTTAGTGCTAATGAATTAACAACAGGGATGCAGTCTGTATAGTTAATCAGCAGCTCTAGTCAGGATATGCTAAACTGAAGTAGTGAGTCTTCAGCCAGGATTTAAAAGCTGAGACCGAAGGGGCATCTCTTATAGTAGCAGGCAGACCATTCCACAGTTTAGGGGCCCTGTAACTAAAAGCTCGACCCCCCACTGTTATTTTATTAATCCTTGGAACCATAAGCAGACCAGTATCTTGAGATCTTAATGTGCGCTCTGGTTTGTAAGTCATGATAAGTTCAGACAAGTAAGCTGGACCTCGGCCATTTAATGCTTTATATGTTAAAAGAAGGATTTTGAAATCTGCCCTAAACTTAACCGGGAGCCAGTGTAAGGATTTAAGAACTGGAGTTATGTGTTCATATTTTCTTGTTCTTGTAATAATTCTTGCAGCCGCATTTTCTATGAACTGAAGGCTGTATAAAGAACAGTTTGAACATCCAGTGAACACCGCATTGCAGTAGTCAATCCTACTAGAGATAAATGCATGAATTAATTTCTCAGAATCCTGTTTATTTAGAAAGCGCCTTAATTTCCTAACATTTTTAAGATGGAAGAAGCATGTTTCGGACAACTTTGTAATATGCGCTTTAAATGACATGCTAGAGTCAAAAATAACTCCTAGATTGCGGGCTGATTCAGTAAAATTAATTGGGATTCCAACTGAGTTAAATGACGAGAAAATATTGTTATGATCAGCGTCATTCCCTCCAACAATTAACATCTCTGTTTTATCTGTATTTAAAGACAAGTAGTTCTCATTCATCCACTCCTTTAATTCGCTAACACAACTAATTAAAAACAACATTGGAGAAACTTCATCTGATTTAAATGAAAGGTATAACTGGGTGTCATCTGCATACGAGTGAAAATTAACATTATGTTTCCTAATGATAGATCCCAGTGGAAGCATGTAAAGTGAAAACAGTAAAGGTCCCAGTACTGAGCCCTGCAGGACACCATATTGAACTTCTGTGTATAATGATGGAGTACTGTCAGCATATTTCTGTACATATTGAAATCGATTTGATAAATAAGAACTAAACCAAGCGAGCACGGTGCCTGTAAGCCCAACATCATTTTCCAGCTTGTGTAGTAAAATAGAATGGTCGATGGTGTCAAATGCTGAACTTAAGTCCAACAACATAATTACAGTGGAGTTTCCTTCATCAGAGGATATCAGAATGTCGTTTACAACCCGCGTTAGTGCCGTTTCTGTACTATGACCAGTGCGAAAACCAGACTGGAATTTCTCAAATAAATTGTAATGCAGAAGGTGTGACTGAAGCTGATTGGCGACTACTTTTTCCAGTATTTTAGAGAGAAACGGTAGATTTGAAATAGGCCTATTAAGTATGTGTGGGTGTAGGTCTGACTATTTAAGTAATGGTTTAATTCCTGACATTTTTAGTGCATCAGGTACTGTGCCATGCAATAATGCACTACTGATAATGTTTAGAATAGGCGCTGCAAGAACATTCATTGCACTTTTTACTAGTTTTGTTGGCACTGGATCTAGGGAACAAGTAGTGGGCTTCATTTTAGAAATTAAAGTTAAGACTTCCTGCTCAGTTACAGGATTAAAATGACTAAAGTGCTGAATGCAATGTGAGACAGGGTCTGCTAAGCTAGTATGTGGTTTGTAGTGCGATGCAGAGATCTGGGATCTTATATTTTTAATTTTCTCATTGAAGAAGTTCATAAAGTCTGTACTGCTAATATCTATTGGTATTTTGCACTATTGATCTGAATTTCCATTTGTTAATTTAGCCACTGTTCTAAACAGTACCCGAGAATTTTTATTATTGTTATCTATTAATGTAGAATAGTATTCTGAGCGAGCTTTAAAGAGGGCTTTTTTATATTTATTAACACTCTCTGTCCATGCAATTTGAAAGACATGTAGCTTTGTTGTTCTCTATCTGCGCTCCAGCTTTCGACACTCTAATTTAAGAGCTCGAGTGTTTTCATTAAACCAGGGAGAGTTTCTATGTGCTTTGATCACTTTTGTTTTAAGGGGAGCCACTGTGTCCAGAGCATCTCTCAAGGTTACATTATAATGTGATGTTAGCTGATCTAAATTGTTTTCCACAATTATACTTGACTTACTCAAAGTATCTACAAATTTTGAAGCAGAATTACAATCTAGATGTCGCACTGTCTTTGTTTTAACCTGGGAGTGTGTTGACAAGGACAGGACTAAATCAAATGTAATTAAGTAGTGATCGGAAATAACTTCATTTGATGGAGTGATATTTAAATTTTGAAATTCAACTTTGTAAGTTATAATTAAATCTAATGTGTGGTTATGATTATGAGTTGGACCTTTGACAATCTGACAAAATCCCACTGAATTTAACAAATAAGTAAAACATTTGCTAAAAGTGTCAGTTTCCACACCAATGTGTACATTAAAATCCCCCATCAGTACTACGTGATCATAATTTATAGCCAAATCAGATAGAAGGTTGCTAAATTCAGTCATGAACAATGAATACGGCCCTGGTGGTCTATAGACTAGCTATATAATTGTGTTGGAATCTGTTTTAATATTTAAAATGAATGCCTCAAAGGATGTAAAGTTGCCTAAATTTTTAGAAGTGACTTGCATTTTGTTACAATGAATTATTCCAAGGCCTCCTCCTCGACCAAAATCTCTAGACTTATGAAGGAAGGGGGACAGTGTCACATTTACTAAGCCAGGTTTCAGTGAGAAGACACAGATCAGATTTTGTACTTAATATAATATCATTTACCAAAACAGCTGTAGTGCCAAGAGAGCAAATGTTCAATAAGCAGCATTTAAAACTTCATGCTTCATTCTGAACTGGTGATATATTTTTTGTTTTAATTTGAAGTAAATTTCTATTACAGATGCCCCTGGTGGAGGGTCTGGTTTTATCCCTTGGTCTAATTATACACCTTATTTTTTGGTTATCAATTAATTTAAGGTTTGTATCAAGACTAAATTTACTGGATGCCCCATGACAAGAGGGACCATGCTAATCTTCTCTGTATTGCTCCAATTTTAGTTGATGTACTGCCAGAGCAAGTACATCTGACCAAAGAATGTTTTTCCAGAACTGTGCTGGCTTTTTTAGATGTTCTTTAGCAAAGTCCAATCTAGCCTTTCTATTCTTGAGGCTTATGAGTGGCTTGCACCTTGCAGTGCACCCTCTGTATTTACTTTCATGCAGTCTTCTCTTTATGGTAGACTTGGATATCAATATGCCTACCCCCTGGAGAGTGTTGTTCACTTGGTTGGCAGTCGTGAAGGGGTTTCTCTTCACCATGGAAATGATTCTGCGATCATCCACCACTGTTGTCTTCCGTGGACGCCCAGGTCTTTTTGTGTTGCTGAGTTCACCAGTGCTTGCTTTCTTTCTCAGGATGTACCAAACTGTAGATTTTGCCACTCGTAATATTGTGGCAATTTCTCGGATGGGTTTTTTCTGTTTTCGCAGCTTAAGGATGGCTTCTTTCACCGCATGTGTCTGTTCACAGCAAAATCTTCCACATGCAAGCACCACACCTCAAATCAACTCCAGGCCTTTTATCTGCTTAATTGATAAGGACATAATGACGGACTTGCCCACACCTGCCCATGAAATAGCCTTTGAGTCAATTGTCCAATTACTTTTGAGCCCCTGAAATGAAGGGATTGTGTTAAAAAAAATGCTTTAGTTGCCTCATATTTTTATGAAATCATTTTGTTCACCCCACTGAATTAAAGCTGAAAGTCTGCACTTCAACTGCATCTGAGTTGTTTCATTTAAAATCCATTGTGGTAATGTACAGAACCAAAATTAGAAAAAAGTTGTCTCTGTCCAAATATTTATGGACCTAACTGTATGTCTTGATCCTTGTACATAGGAGCGGTACTAGTTTGGGTAGAAGGAATTTGTGTTTTGGTGAGCTCATTTCTTTTTCCACTTTAGTGTTTTTGTACTTAATTTTTTTTTTACTTTTTGATTATTTTTCAGTCTGTCCTTCATGAACTGTCCTTTTGCTGGAAGGAGGAGGACGAAGAATCTTTCTGTTGTTTCTCATCACTTCGCTATTGCGGCCACTTTAAATATTATCTGTAGCACTTGTACATATTTTTCTTTTTGTTAGTGCTTTTGTCTTGGACTTTTTGCAAGACATTTGTTTTGTAAACAGATTTGGCACGATTGGAGTAAATCATCCCCTGGTCTTTCAGTTACGTCTATTGGCACCCAGAATCTGGGATCCAACAACAGTGCATGGGGTGTCACACAGCTCATGAATTTTCCAAGACTTGTACAAATAAGAATCTCCTTTTCTTCTCATGTAATTCAGAACATTTAAAAAGAAGGATTGTGTTCCAGTCTCCTTTCACAGTAAATTAAATACCAATTAATCCTTGGTTCATTACATATTTTTAGATGAGTTATGGTTCTTTGATTTTAGTGTCATTGATGTTTCCACCTTGCAGCGCACATCATCTGCCTGGCATGCAAAAGCAGAAAGCAAGCAAAATTAGAGAAGCGTAAAACTGCCCTGAGAGCAGGAAAAAAAAAATGAATGAAAAGTAGATTTTGAATCCTCACAAAATTATCAGTGTACCAGTTACAGAACAGTAATGTAAAAAATATCTGATAACTGCTTGGATATTAAAAAAAAAAAGAAAAGCTTAATGGCAAAAAAAAAAACCTGAGTAAGATTTGAAAGATTTATAATTGCAGTGTTAAGAAGATGCTGACTTAGGAGACAGAACTAATTACAGCTAAGAAAACACAATTTTGAACTCTCAGAACATGCAGCTTAATTTCAAAATGCAATGTCTGTGGTACATTGTGCTGGTTTATCCCCAGTTCAAAATACTTTTTTTTTTTTAACTATTAGCACTGGTCTCTATCTGTTCATCCAGATTCCCTTACTAAGGTAAAACATTGTTTTGATTATTTCAATGCCCGTGAAGAAAAGTAGCACTTGGAGCTTACTTACTACTGTGACGACTTGGCTGTCACTGGCTGAAAACCTGTAATAACCTTCACAGCTTATACAAACTGGAACAACTCTAAACTAGAAGGCGGAGACTTGGGGACTCGAATCATCTGATTGGGTGTGAGCAGGAAATGGTTAGCAGATGTAATAAGATTTTGGTAGGAGAAACTCTAAGGGGCATCACCTCTACTGAAAGGCATCAAAGAACAGAGTGTGGCTTGGTGAGAGGGATTGTGTTGATGGTGCCAAGTGTTAAGAGTTGTTGTGTGACCATCTGGGTTATACAGTAAGATTATGGGATTTGTGACTTAAGTTGACAAGCAGAGCCATTTTGGTGGAACCGATCTCCAGTGGACAGTGCATGCTGGGACTACCTAGTGACATACTTAAGGGCCGTGCTCTGGAGCCAAGTTCTGACCCTAGCATCTGGATACCTCCTCAGAAATTGAGATTCATTAGACAAGATAACGTTGTTCCAGTTTTCAGCTGTCCAGTTTTGGTGAGCCGGTTCCACTGCAGCCTTGGCTTTCTGTTCTAGGCAGACAGGAATGGAAACTGATGTAGTCTTCTACTGGTGTAGCCCATCTGCCTCAAAGTTCTAGTGCTTTCGGAGGAGCTTTTCTGCTCACCACAGGTGAACAGAGTGTTATCTAAATTACCACTGACTTCTTATCAGTTCAAACCAGTCTGGCCATTCTCCTCTGAACTCTCTCATCCATAAGGAGGTTCAGTCTGCAGAACTACTGCTGTCTGGATGTTTACTGTTTTCACACCATTCTGTGTAAACTCTATAGAGAAAATTTTCAAGAGATTAGCAGAAACAGGAATAACTCAAATGAGCCAATCACTCCATCTCATATTTTCTCAAAATCTAGTGTTGGATGTTAACTTTCACTGAATTAATGCATCAGGCTGATGCCGTATATTTGGTAGATTAGATAATTGCATGAATAAGCAGGCGTTCCTAATATTTTGTCTAGGGAATGTGTATATATTTTGGGGTGTGTGTATTGTTATTGCATTAATGTCACCATCCTGAGGACACATACAAGTAAGAATTTCATCGTACTCACTATCTACGCGTGACAATAAACATGAACTTTCACATATCATATACCACCCATGCAAAATCATGGCACACAAAACAATCACGGCCATGGAAACAACCACACTAAATGGTGGAACCCCTAGGAAATACCAATCCCTGCTGTAATAGTATTAAAACAAAAATTACAATTAATGTTTAGAAAACTAAACAAAATAAAGCAAAAATATTTCTAGTGAATTTGTAACAGAGCGGAAATCAGTATACCAACAGAAAAACAGTAACTCATTGTGGGGAAAGGAAAATCACTGCTGGGAAAGCCAAAAGTAAATGTCTTAAATGAGACCTCTTAATAGGCCACAGGAACTGGGAATAAAAAAGGTCTTAACAAGGCTGAGCAGAACATAGTGTTCTTAAATATTGTCGAAATATATATTATTAAAGGGCTTCAGGTGTAGTGTTTCAGCTATATTACCCAGCAAAAAAGGCACCCTTTCCTGTAAATGGGGTGGGATTATCAAAAACTGGCTTTGCACAGGGTATTATACGGTTAAAGCACATTTTTAATGTATTCATCAATTCTTTTTATTTGTTTGGTCTGCTTCTAAGTACTTGCAAACCTCATTTTCAGGTCATCACCTTTGTATTTTTCCCCACCGTTAGTCAAAATGAACGTGAGCATCCCTTAGGAACTCCACTGATGACAACACTCCATGAGCCATTCTCCATCTTTCTATCCTCGGCATCTCCTGCTCATTACTCTGCCAGCAACCCTGTTTCATACGTTACTGGCTTTAGGTTCAAGAGTAATATTCTGCATGGTACAATTAGCAAACATAAAACCAAATTACTATACTGTTTGGTCTAGAAGAAAGAGGAACAAGAAATTACAGTTGCTGACCTTAACACCAAGCTTACAGTATCCAATCAGAATGAAATAGTGGACCCTATTGCTAAGGAATCCTAAATTGTGCCCAAATGGTCATTTCTTTTTACAGAACATGAATGAATTTTAACAGCAAATAATCAAAAACATTCTTCATACACAGACCTTTCGATATGGGCAGGCCTAAGGGACTCTGTCCATCTAATCAGACTGCTAGGCCCGTCCTTGAATTTTTTTTTTTTATTTTAACGAGAGAGAAAATACTGTATAAAAAATATATATACTTGTAGATTCAAAAAGTGTGATTTCTTTTAATGGACAAGTGACCTTCTGGCAAGTATGACAGCATTTCACACTCAGCTAGAATGGGTACCTTTGGCAGAAGTCTGTGCGTAAATCCAAAGTCATCAACACAAGACCATTGATAATTACAAAGCAGAGATATTTAATTTTTGAAAATTTACATTAAAGATCTTTGAAAATGTCTGTAATTGCCCCCGTTCCTTAATTACACAACTCTGTATCTGAAAAAACAGAGGATCCTCACATTACAGACAGAATTCATCTTTAAAGCAGTAGGAGCAGGCTAGCACTGGCATTGGGCGCAAAGGTGGCACCAAGCAGAATGAGACAAAAGCACATGAGCCAAGTTCAATCACTGTGGATGACTTCAGCACTGACAATCCTAACTAGGATGTACTGAACAAATAACAAGTGAGCTCCATACAGGGCGAGCCATTACTCGTCTCTTTCTGTGCTTTGCTGCATGTCTCACACCTACCATCGTTCTTCTATTGCTCTATGCGTGTGTGCTGTCTGTCTTGGCAATGCTCTATTGTTTTTTTTTGTGTGTCATTATTTGTCAGTGTAAAGCATCTGACTAATATCCGATTGATAGTCCTTTACTAAACCTGCAGCACCATGTCATGGCGCTCAAAGACTGAAATGTACTTATTGGCTGGCTGCATTTTTGTTTGGTGGCTTGGCCTTAATGCTGCTTTCAGTTAACACTGAAAAGGGTAGCAGCAGACCAAGAGGGTTCATTCTGTTGATGCAAGCTCGCCTCCTGTCCATCGTGGCCCCCCGAGGTCATTACAAATAATATCTTTAAACCTGGGCTTGATTGAAACGCATACTGACTAGTGCTTGTCCACAGAAATGCAAAGGCCCAGCTTAAGATTTAGTCTGGGTGATGGCTCTGTTCAAACCGTAAGTCCATGTTCAACTGCATCACTGACCTTAGCAGAAGTCATAAAATGTGCATTTCTGGAATGAAAGGAAAAAAAAGGCAAAACATATCATCTAGGATGTCAAAAAATAAAGATCTCCTACCAAAAAGATTCTCAAACTAAACATAGTGAAGCCTGTCACCATCACACACAACAGACAGTGCAACACTCTCAATGTCGTTTAACCCATTTCTGAGTGTCTGAACCCAGACTGGATGAGAAATGAGTTCATCACAAGGCCCCATTCTCTCTCTCTCACTCACTCACTCACTCACACACACACACACACACACACAAAGGCATTTTGGAATTAACAAGTTAATTAAGCAGTGATGTATTTGGGATCTGGGAGGACACTCTGAGCACCAGGACCAAAAGCCACAGAGATGACAGCCAGGTGTGACAAATGTGGACTTTTGGGACATTCATGAGCCATCCCTGAACCCAAATGATGACCAGAATCACTGCAGTAATAAAAGAAAAAGAATTGTATTAACAAAAACAAGTGTACGATAAGAACATAGGAAGCAAGAATACACAGAGGAGTGAAAATAATTAGGACTAAGTGTTCTGGCCTCTTTAAACACATAAAAGGTGCCTACCCCCATGGTTTGGCTGTTCTACTTACCCAGTAACATTTTGCTCTCTTCATAACCCAGAATCCACCTTTTTTTCCAGTTCCAGACCAGATCCATCTTATTTCCTAATGCCTATTGCCCTTGTTGCAAGCTCACTCATTTCCAGGCCACTTCTTGATAAACTGCCTTCAACAATAGCAGGTTTCCCTGCCAGTTCCCCTTACTACCGAGTACAACTGGGGAGTGCCAGATTGTCTCTTGCGAATCTAACTCAATGCCCTCTAGTGGCTTGAGGCACATTTACAATAATAAAGTTATTGTGACCAGTCCCACCTTTACATATTCAAACTTTGAACTCTGCATCCAGGGAGTGGCCTCTATGCCATCTATTTATGCCAACTATTCACTTCAAACTCTACCAAGACCCATGAGACAATGCAGATATTTGATAAACAAATAGGAACGGTCAAAAACTTAAATTCAGTATCATTTCTAGCAAATGGATAAAACTGGTAACATGCTACATTTGGATTCATGACTTGTGCTGGGGAATATATTCTCTAACAATATATTGCAGTAATATGTCTGAAAATTGTTTAAACAATGTGACATATACAGTATACCAACTGCATGAAGACCCGTCATTTAAACAATTACGTTTAACTGAATAAACTTGAAGAATTCAGTGATTTTGCTCCTTAGCTGTAATCTAAGGTCCAGTAGGGTCATATTCATACCACTTGAGACATCCATATGTTTGTGGCTCAGTAAACAGCATCACTTCACTCTCTCTCTCTCCCCGAGAAGCCACCGTTATTGCAAGATGAACCAGATTTACAGATTCTTTTCCTATGTATACCAGACGGCAGCCACAAAAGTAGGTCACCATAAATTAGATTAGAACTGTGAATGCAAAATCATCTCATTCAGAGAGCCATGCCTGAGAGATCATTCAAATGAAAAGAAAAAATGAAGGGAGGTGTAATTTTCCTGTCTTGCACATTTATGCCTGGTTAACAGCAGCCATGGGCAAATTTTACGATTTTCTTTCCAGTCCACACACCCTCTCTGTTGTACCTGTAACAAGTACAGTAAAAGACACGCACAGAACCTCAATGCCTCGAAGAACACTTCAATCAGGCTACCTGGTAATTTTCTGCTTTTCAGAGTTGGTTTCACTCAAGCAGAGAATGAACTTTGATTTTTCAGCTAAAGCTTTTTTCACATCTGAAGTGAGTACGTATTGTGGGAAGCAGTGAAGTATATTAACTATTTATAATGCCACTGTGGTCTGTGTATTTAATAAACTTTGCATGTACATAAGCCTGCTTGCAAAATATTCTCTGTCATACATGCTATTTTTAGCTATTTTTGTTACAGGGATTTCTTTTCCTTTTTATTATACATTCTTGCTTTTTTGTTTTCACTTTTATATCTTTATCAGTGCATGAGGAAGAATTTCTTGAGCTCTGGAAAGAGAAACAGTAAGAATTTTTTTTGTTTCAATAGATACATAACAAACAGGAGACCAAGCACTTAGCCAAACGCTGAGTGGTTAATTGCACTAAAACAGTATTACCTTAAAGTTGTAAAATGAGTTTTTATACCCTGACACGTAGAGGTTCATAACCAGTGTACTCTGGAACTTTTGCGTGGGTTTCCCTCCTACACGCCAAAAGAAGTGCACATTAGATCAAGAAGTGTTTGTAAATTTGGATCTAATGATTCACTTTATCAATAACTTTGAACATTCTGAACACAAATAGTCTTTCCCTTCCGGAATAAAGAGGTTTAATTCCTCTGATTTGTGACAGTGGAACATGTCCTTTAGCCCAGGGATGTAAAATACCTGATAATGGTTCTAAGCACAAGTACTTATGCTACTGTGTAATACACACCACAATGAATGATGTTACATTATTTAGTTTTAGCATAATGGCCTTTCATTTAAGCTCAAAGTATTTTTGCAATAAATCACAACTTTACTCATTACAGGACACAAGTAAGATGAACCAGAATCTTTTTCAGATCTGTCAGAAGTTTCCGGTTCTTGACACTCTTTAACAACATTCTTTTCTCTTTTGTGCCGATAATCCTGTAACTCTTACAACCTTAGAGATCAGTACAGCTACTAGAGTTGGTTTAAATGCCAGTTTCTTGTGCTGTCTAAATCGCTTTTATTAATTTAGATCCATCCTTTAAGTTACTTGCAAGCTCAGTTTTCATGAAAATTTCTATTAATTTGTTTGTACTGAAATTATTCTATTTTTGGATTGTACTTTGTGATGTTACTACTAAATCACAATCTTGGCCCCCTTTTTTGTGTTCTGTTGTGATGTGTAAAATATGTGACATCTGACAAAGATCTTCTCTTCGTCAGGTACAAAACAAGTATTGCTCACACCTGTATTATATGCACTGAAAATCAGGGAGAGTGCTCATTAGTTGTCAGCTCTGACAAAAACATAAGTCTGCCAAATGTCACAAAATAAAACCTGCTTGATATTATCGGGCCAGGTCTCAGACTGGATCGAATAAGTCTCTAGGTATGTCAAACACAACTGACAATCATGAGAGTACAATGCAAATGCAATTTGAGTAGGGTGGCTTGTTTCCAACACGGTCTTTATACCCTTTAGATCCAGTATATCACAGAAGCAATACAATATTATCCTACCCTTTTAATTCTAATTCAGAGGTGCAGCATATCCCAGCAGTGTCAGACAGAAGGAACCAAAAAGAACCTGAACAGGGAGCGCTCAACCATACCCTCACTCAACAAGTATATAATACAATATAGAATTACCAGTCAACCTCATATATGTCTTTACTAGTGATGAGCGAACTCCACACTGTTCGCTTCGTCAGGAGTTCCTGAAATCACGAAAATGTTCACGAAGTTTGTGAACTGTTTAAAAGTCAATGGGGAAGGACTGACTGAACTACATTTGACTGGATTATAGTGTTGCAATCATCTTTCAAGTGTCCCTGAAGGATTAGGGAAACATCTGGCAACTACACTGGACTGATAATTGTGGCCAAAAAGGTGACCTGAGCCGTGCAGCTGCAGTGCCAACCACTGCACCGTTGTGCCGCCATGAGATCAAAGAAGAACACAGACACAATAAAGACACAGAGTCGCACAATAATAGATTTTGTCAAAACAAAGCGGAAATGCCAAAATCATAATCAAATTCCGGAAAAAATATGTACGTCTTTTAAAGGCAAAAAACACAAAGTGTCATGATTGAAACCGTGCTGATCTGGAACTTGAAGATCGACCTGCGCATTTGGCTGCAAACACATTATCCCCCAGAGTCTGTAATGCAAATGGATCAGCATTATATACCCAGGGCGGTCCCATCAATGGTGGCTGTTACAGCTCCAGAGAATGTATAACTGGCTTTGAAGAGCATTATGGGGTACTGACAATAATAATAACAAAAAAAAAATTCTCGTAAACTGGCCAAATTATCAGTAAATAATTCGACCAACAAGGGTGAATGCAGCAAATTCATTGCAAATAATACTTTGGCAAAATTCACTGAACAACACTAGTGTTCACGCATGTGGAAAGAAAAACCACTGGACCTAGCAGAAATCCTTTACAGACACAAGCAATATGTACAAATTCCACATGGACAACAACTGGAAAAGTGGTTCTTTGGACATTGGATTCATGAGGCAGCGACACAAACACTTGTGCGGTTCTGCTCATAATCATACAATCAATAAAGCAAAATGCACTTTTAAACAGCCTAGTATTATTCTTAATTAAAATGTGCAGCTAACTTTTTATAAACTACTCAAAAGTGTATTCCCTTTGTCAATTTTCTCTTGTTTTCAAATTAGAGTGGTTCTCATGACATATTTTAAAAAATAGTATATGTATTATTTTTGAAAATAATTGGAAAAAGGTCTTAATTAAAATGACCACTGGCCATGAACTACTGTGTCATTTGGAGAATTAAAAATCATTTGAGAGTGGGGTGAGGCAACATAAAAGTATAAAACAATAACGAAGATAAACCTAAGTGGCAAAAAAAAAAAAAAAACACTATGAATTTTACCACTTGGTCTCCCAATATAATCAAAAATAACCTGTAAAGTTCACCCATGACATAAAAAAAACATTCACTAATTATAAACATTTCAGAAAAAATAAAAATGCAGAATGTGAATACATTACAAAAATGCAGTAATGACAAACATTAGAAGGGGAAAAATGAAAAGGCACAATCAAGTTTTCTCTTTTATTTATGATTTTAGTTCCAGATCTGTAAAGAGAGGTACAATTCCTTTAGTTTTTAACTTTTTTAGAATCAGGTTATACCCATAGTTATCTGCTTCTGTTTTTATTTAATGAATACTTAACAGCTTGCAGGAACCTATGCAGTTAAGGAAAAAATGAATTTAGGAGTTTGTTAACTGGAAAAAAGACTACTGGTGGTTGATCATGTGCCCCCCAAATGAACTACTATCCAACAAGAAAAAAAAAGTTACAGTGAATTTAAAATACACTGCAATAGAAAATCAGACAGTAGAGGTGGAAGGAAAGATGTAAGTTTGCACAAGCAAAACAGAAATAATGAAATTGATGAAGGTAATTATTTCTCCTAATCAATCATTGTTATTTAATTGGAAAGTTTTAATTTAAAAACTTTTTTCCTAGAGCAATAAAAAAAATCCAATTCTGTAGTTCTATAAAATTATTCTTCTACTTCATGCCCTTGTTATTATTCTTGAGCCATCTGCAAGACAAACATACTAAAACAGACATGACCTCATTCTGATCCTGGGGTGCTATATACTGTATATGTAGTGGGATAAAGACACATTGTAAGTTCTTTCAAGATAATAATTGTAAAACGTTTTCCATAATGGTATAAGAACTTTTTTCCCTTAATCATTTACTTTTTTGGGTAAACAATTATGTTAGGAAACCCCAACACACAGCTGCTTTCTCTCAGTGCTTTCCATTTACTTTGGGATCTACAAAAGTTATTTAAAAATCCTGTCACCTTAAACCGTATACATTGTTTACACTGCTTGCCAAGATCTAAATTGATGAATGATGTGGTGTTTTTGATTCTGGTTTTGTGATGAGCCCAAAGAGTCTATATATTTAAAGAGGGAGCCCCCCCACCTCCAAAAATATACAGGCTGCATCCAGTGCAGTTTATTACTTTAACATTATAGGCCATGTTCTTGTCCACAGTAAAAGATGCAGACTATCATTAAAAACATCGCTCTTTCACAAAAATACAAGGTAAATTACTTCTAACAGTTTGAAGTAATTTGCCTCCGCCCCCTGGCCCCCACCCTGGACTTCACCAACAGTACCCAGAAGGAACATATGTATCATCATGTTTAATTGGTGGGTGATAAATTATTTGTTTTATATTTGCTTTGTTGAAATACCTATTAACACATAGTGTTTTTCTAGACATCCCCATACCATAAATATTAAGGCTAAACATCACCAACACATTTAAAAGATAAGAATGTTTCAAATATCAGCTGCCACCCACCACCTAGGTGATCACAAGCCTTGGTTCAGTAATCTTTTAACATATGTAGAACTTTCCTTGCATTCATTTTAATTAAACAGGTATCCATTGCAATTAAATACATTTTAATATATGGATAATTTAACCATCTTTTTATAACTAACATGCATTCCATTTTAATTTTACCCCCTTGTTTTCTAATCTGTAATAGGACAGACTTTATTTTAGTAACATCTTAAGTTTATCTTGAAGAAGCCACTCACTCTAAATGAGCAAGAAAACTGAGTTGTATATATTAAAACAGGGAAAAAAAAAACAACACTACTGCAGCTGCAGATTTGGGCATGATCAGGAAAGGGGGGCACGAAACTGAACAGAAAGGAATGAAGAAATATAGAAAGAAAATATACTGTTATTTGTTAATAGTTGTGTATTTTGTTGATTTTTCTTTAATTTGCAGATTCCTAGTGGCGGTCCATAGCGGCACTTTGTATTAGGTCTGTGGGGTTCTGACTGGGGGGTCTGAAGGCTGTTTGAAAGCCAGGTGGTGGCGAATGAAAACTGGCTGAATTGGAGGGAGGTGGGTAAGGTGCCCATCCTGCTCTGTGAAGGGGGATCTGTGTGCTGAAAGGAGTATTGTGAGGAAGCTGTGAAGACACTGTTGTGCTGGGACCGTCCATCTCTGTGAGGGCCTGTAAGGATTTGAGCCAGTGAGGGGGATTGTCATCTTGTAGAGAGTCCACACTGTTTCCTGATGATGCAGGAATACCTAATAAGAAATATGGGGGAAAAAAAACAGAATTACAACACAAAATATTTTAAAAGTGCACCATCATTCTAATTTTTCAAATAAGATATTTTATTTAAAAACAATTAAACAGAAGCAATTTCAAAAAAGCAATGCTTAATTGATATCCAGCAACAATGTAAAAGCAAATTATCTAAATGTTTACAGCAAAAGTACAAACAGTAAAACTGCAGCATAAAGACTCAGAATAAAAAACATTTTTTTATTTTAAAAGTTTTTTTGTTTATATTTTTGGGCACATTCTGACCAAACAGCAAGATATTTGTAAAAACTGTAAAAGATGGATTGAAATTTCCCTTCAGTTAAAACAATATCTTCATTGCAGGTTTATCACTGCACCATTATGTTTAAATAGTACAGTGTATGGTTACTTAAAAACATTCTATACAGCTTTGTATCAATAGGTTACTATACCTGCTAGTTAAGTATTGTAAATCCAGTTTACAAGTAATATTTTAAACCCATCCATTCCAAGATATCATGTAAAGTATCCTCTCAAATACATTTTGAGGCATACCATGATTGAGCAGGTCATACTTAGGAGCAGGATTAATAATATCTGACATTGGCTACTGAAATTCTGAATTATTCTTTATAATTTTTTTTCAATTTTTATCCTTTTCATTCTTTTACAATAATTCTGATAGGTGGGTTATAACTCTTCTAGCTATACAAGATAAAGCAATGTGTGAAATTCCATCACTTATTACTATGAATAGTGCTGTTAATACATTACTTTGCATTTCATGCTACATAAAAGACAAGAGAAAATGTTATTGTAATAAGTACAGGACTTTCATAAAATATATGTTCCAACATAGCAGCTAAATGAAAACAGGGATCACAATTAAGAGTTCTGTCCCAAGTACATGTTGAAATTTCTGAGTTGTGATAATGTTTTGTACAAATTAATGAGAAGTGCATTTCTATAATAAATAATTGATTTCTATTCAATTTTCTAACTGAAATGTCCCATTGCTGATATTCTTTTATATTATCTAGGAGACTCCAAAAGAGATAGTGATTTAATGGGTATGTTGAAAAAGGAAAAGGATCATCAGAGGTTTTAAATTGTTCAAAAGATGAATTTATATTTTATATTGGTACAAAGTCAGTAAACACATCTCACGGACCACATTTAAAAGATTCAGTATGTTGAGACTCAATAGAAAAAAAAGTGTTTAAAGAAATTTCCAAAAGCGTTCGTTCAAAAAACAGATATGACTAAGGCTATCTTTCCTGATTATCGCCGAACAAATCATCGTCACGAACAACACACTTATCACGGAAAGAAAGATGGTAAAATTGTGATGCTCATTAACTCAATGATTGTACCATATAACCTATATTTGCTCAAATGATTCAATTGTCATATTAATGTTGAGTATTGTGCATCGGTTATGAGTATTAAGTACATTCATAAAGGGCATGATAGAGTACGCATAACGTTATCCAAAAAATAGTCTCACGACAAAGTTCAAGCATATTTAGATACTCGGTACATCAGTGCAATGGAAAGAGGGTGGTATTTAATGGAATTGCCAATGCACGGTCAAAGTCATTCTGTTGAATTATTACTGATTCATTTACCAGGTCAGAATATGATTCAATTTAAAGAGGGCGAAGAAGCAGAAGCTTTAGAGGTAGCGAAAAATAGAAATACAAAATTATTGGCTTATTTTGAACTTAAAAAAATAGACATAAATGCAAAAGCATATACGTATGCATAATTTCCTCAACATTACACATAGCAGAAACAAAAAAAGTGTTGCATCCAAGAAAAATTAATTGCAAAAGTGTTGCTTGATTAAATATTGTATCACCAAAAGATATCGAATGGTTTCATTTAAAATTGTTGTTACGTGTTTCGAAAGGAGCAACGTCATATAAAGATGTTCTAACTATAGATGGAACTACGTACAGTACCTTTCAAGAAACGGCACGAGCAGCTGGGTTATGCAAATCGGACGACTATATGTTTGAAATGATCTCTGATGCCACTTCTGTAATGATGCCTGACAAATTAAGACACTTCTTCGTGTACTTAATTATGACGGGTAAAGTTGATGCTTTACAATTATGGAAAGCATTCAAAGGACCATTATCCGAAAAGTCGAATGAACAAACAGCTCTTTCGATCATCAAAGAAAGGTTAGAAGCAGAAGATTTAATGATGCAGCAATTTGGACTTCAACAAGAAATGAACGAATCAGAGGTAAAGAAAGTGATCACAGCAGACGGAAATTTAACAGTGGAAGACCACAAAAAATATCAGAAAAGTTAATTCCAAATATGGTTTTTACTGACGTTTTAAAGTAAAAGTGAACATAATGCATATGTAACAATTCCCATAAAAAAAAAACACTTTCTTTAAATTTTATTTCTGGAAAAACAAACCTGGGGGTTGGCAAGCGAAGCCCCCTAGTTGTCAATAAAAAAAATGTACCAATGCCAAAGTGTCTTACATATTCTATAAATTGTGTGTTTTAAGGACTGATGGAATATTCAACTGCCTTATCCAATTTAACAACAACAAGTCTTTAAAATGTCTTCTGTATTATTAGCATATTTCAATTGAGTGCCCAACCACCAGTCCCTAGTACAATAAGTGAAATTTGCAGTAAGAAAAGGGACAGCAAAATAATGAAGGCCCTAAGAAGAGAAAATTCTGCCCTAAGAATGCCAGTCAAGTTACAGTAGACCCCCGCAAAGTCGCGGTTCAGAGTTCATGGCCTCAGTCGTTCACGGATTTTTCCTTACAACCTAACTAATAATTGTTAGTGGAAATCGCAAATAACCTCCGCAATTTTTTGTGGCTTTTTTCATGGCAATACTGTACTATAGACAGAACAGGAAGTAACCATAAAGGAAAAATGCAGCTTGGGATGGTTAAAGTGGAAGTATTGATTACCGGTTTGCTTTTTTTTTGTCTCTAAATATGTGCGCGTCGGGCCAAGGCTGGGTGCCTCCCTGAAATCTCCATCCATCCATCCATTGTCTCCCGCTTATCCGAGGTCGGGTCGCGGGGGCAGCAGCTTGAGCAGAGATGCCCAGACTTCCCTCTCCCCGGCCACTTCTTCTAGCTCTTCCGGGAGAATCCCAAGGCGTTCCCAGGCCAGTCGAGAAACATAGTCCCTCCAGCGTGTCCTGGGTCTTCCCCGGGGCCTCCTCCCGGTTGGACGTGCCCGGAACACCTCACCAGGGAGGCGTCCAGGAGGCATCCTGATCAGATGCCCGAGCCACCTCATCTGACTCCTCTCGATGCGGAGGAGCAGCGGCTCTACTCTGAGCCCCTCCCGGATGACTGAGCTTCTCACCCTATCTTTAAGGGAAAGCCCAGACACCCTGCAGAGGAAACTCATTTCAGCCGCTTGTATTCGCGATCTCGTTCTTTCGGTCACTACCCATAGTTCATGACCATAGGTGAGGGTAGGAACATAGATTGACTGGTAAATTGAGAGCTTCGTCTTGCGGCTCAGCTCCTTTTTCACCACGACAGACCGATGCAGCGCCCGCATTACTGCGGATGCCGCACCGATCCGCCTGTCGATCTCACGCTCCATTCTTCCCTCACTCGTGAACAAGATCCCGAGATACTTGAACTCCTCCACTTGAAGCAGGATCTCGCTACCAACCCTGAGAGGGCACTCCACCCTTTTCCGGCTGAGGACCATGGTCTCGGATTTGGAGGTGCTGATTCTCATTCCAGCCGCTTCACATTCGGCTGCGAACTGATCCAGAGAGAGCTGAAGATCACGGCCTGATGAAGCAAACAGGACAACATCATCTGCAAAAAGCAGTGACCCAATCCTGAGCCCACCAAACCGGACCCCCTCAACGCCCTGGCTGCGCCTAGAAATTCTGTCCATAAAAGTTATGAACAGAATCGGTGACAAAGGGCAGCCCTGGCGGAGTCCAACTCTCACTGGAAACGGGTTCGACTTACTGCCGGCAATGCGGACCAAGCTCTGGCACCGATCGTACAGGGACCGAACAGCCCTTATCAGGGGGGCCGGTACCCCATACTCTCGGAGTACCCCCCACAGGATTCCCCAAGGGACACGGTCGAATGCCTTTTCCAAGTCCACAAAACACATGTAGACTGGTTGGGCAAACTCCCATGCACCCTCCAGGACCCTGCTAAGGGTATAGAGCTGGTCCACTGCTCCGCGACCAGGACGAAAACCACACTGTTCCTCCTGAATCCGAGGCTCGACTATCCGACGGACCCTCCTCTCCAGGACCCCTGAATAAACTTTTCCAGGGAGGCTGAGGAGTGTGATCCCTCTGTAGTTGGAACACACCCTCCGGTCCCCCTTCTTAAAGAGGGGGACCACCACCCCAGTCTGCCAATCCAGAGGCACTGTCCCTGATGTCCATGCGATGTTGCAGAGGCGTGTCAACCAAGACAGTCCTACAACATCCAGAGCCTTGAGGAACTCCGGGCGTATCTCATCCACCCCCGGGGCCCTGCCACCAAGGAGTTTTTTGACCACCTCGGTGACCTCAGTCCCAGAGATGGGGGAGCCCACCTCTGAGTCCCCAGGCTCTGCTTCCTCATTGGAAGGCATGTTAATGGGATTGAGGAGGTCTTCGAAGTACTCCCCCCACCGACCCACAACGTCCCGAGTCGAGGTCAGCAGCGCACCATCCCCACCATATACAGTGTTGACACTGCACTGCTTCCCCTTCCTGAGACGCCGGATGGTGGACCAGAATCTCCTCGAAGCCGTCCGAAAGTCGTTCTCCATGGCCTCCCCAAACTCCTCTCACGCCCGAGTTTTTGCCTCAGCAACCACCAAAGCCGCATTCCGCTTGGCCTGCCGGTACCTATCAGCTGCCTCCAGGGTCCCACAGGACAAAAGGGTCCCGTAGGACTCCTTCTTCAGCTTGACGGCATCCTTCACCACCGGTGTCCACCAACGGGTTCGGGGATTGCCGCCACGACAGGCACCGACCACCTTACGGCCACAGCTCCGGTCAGCCGCCTCAACAATAGAGGCACGGAACATGGCCCATTCGGACTCGATGTCCCCCACCTCCCTCTGGACATGGTCGAAGTTCTGCCGGAGGTGGGAGTTGAAGCTACTTCTGACAGGGGGCTCTGCCAGACGTTCCCAGCAGACCCTCACAACACGTTTGGGCCTACCACGCCTGACCGGCATCCTCCCCCACCATCGAAGCCAACTCACCACCAGGTGGTGATCAGTTGACAGCTCCGCCCCTCTCTTCACCCGAGTGTCCAAGACATGTGGCCGCAAGTCAGACGACACGACCACAAAGTCGATCATCGAACTCAGGCCTAGGGTGTCCTGGTGCCAAGTGCACATATGAACACCCCTATGCTTGAACATGGTGTTCGTTATGGACAATCCGTGACGAGCACAGAAGTCCAATAACAAAACACCGCTCGGGTTTAGATCGGGGGGGCCATTCCTCCCAATCACGCCCTTCCAGGTCTCACTGTCATTGCCCACGTGAGCATTGAAGTCTCCCAGCAGAATGAGGGAGTCCCCAGAAGGTATGCCCTCTAGCACCCCCTCCAGGGACTCCAAAAAGGGTGGGTACTCCGAACTGCTGTTCGGTGCATACGCACAAACAACAGTTAGGACCCGTCCCCCCACCCGAAGGCGAAGGGAGGCTACCCTCTCGTCCACCGGGGTAAACCCCAATGTACAGGCTCCAAGTCGGGGGGCAATAAGTATACCCACACCCGCTCGGCGCCTCTCACCGGGGGCAACTCCAGAGTGGTACAGAGTCCAGCCCCTCTCAAGGAGATTGGTTCCAGAGTCCAAGCTGTGCGTCGAGGTGAGTCCGACTATATCTAGCCGGAACCTCTCAACTTCGCACACTAGCTCAGGCTCCTTCCCCTTCAGAGAGGTGACATTCCACGTCCCAAGAGCCAGCTTCTGTAGCCGAGGATCGGACCGCCAAGGTCCCCGCCTTCGGCCACCACCCAACTCACACTGCACCCGACCTCCTTGGCCCCTCCCATAGGTGGTGAGCCCATGGGAAGGGGGACCCACGTTGCCTCTTCGGGCTGTGCCCGGCCGAGCCCCATGGGTGCAGGCCCGGCCACCAGGTGCTCGCCATCGAGCCCCACCTCCAGGCCTGGCTCCAGAGTGGGGCCCCGGTGACCCGCGTCCGGGCAAGGGAAAACGGCGTCCAAAGTTTTCATTCATCATAGAAGGTTTGAAATCTGAAGTCCCTGAAATCTCCACCATAAAAATAAATAAATCACCGTCTTTGACGGTATGAATCTTAGCGACACAGGACCGGCTACAGCGTTATTCATTTCTCCTTGCTGGTGATTGACTGATGCCCTGTGACGCATCTCCAGCTGAGTGTTCTTATGTTTTCCGTTTTGTTCTTCTGAACCCTTAAACTGCCGCAACCAGCTATAGTCCTTTCTAAGTGCCATTTGTCAGCATGTTGGAGCTGATCAGTCAGTGCCGTATATTCGTTGAGCAGCCAGCTCATGACCACTGCTGCCCCTGCAGCCTCACTGTCTGGGATTGAGTGGCTGCATTAGACTAACCTGCAAGAATCAGCTCTTACCTCTGTGTGCTTGCGTGCAGCCAGTTCAAGCGCAGTTGGCTCGGTGATTTACTGAATTTCATCAGTGGAGTCAGTTGCACCTTGTACATATTGTTCCAGTAGCTTTTTTAAATAGTTCATTGGCAGTGTGTAAAATGATCAGTGTTGCAGTAATTGTGATGCTCTGTACATGGAAAAAATGTGTTCCATTAAAATTTCACTTTTTCTTTGTGAATTGTGATGTTTGCTTAAAAAGTACAGCAAAAAAGTATTTGGTGTCCAGGGAGGCATTAACCCCCATATGTGGCAGTTTAAAGGTTAATGTCCCAAGATGCCGCCAAAACGCCCTGCACCTTCTAAGGCTCCTGGCAATGAAAACGCACTTGCATGAATTACAGTATATATAGCGGTAACATCGGTATTTTACATTCTAGCACTGCGGGAGACACAGCAGTACAGTACAGCATACAGGTTTACCTTTACGTTCTTTTTTTTTTTTTTTAGGTAATGTATTACGATGTGTTTGAAATTAAAGTGTTTTGGGGGCATATTTAGGGTTTAAACTATAAAAATAGGCATTTTTTTTAACCACATCCAAAATTCGACAGTTTTCACAATTCGTGGGTCCTCTAGGAATGTAACCCCCGCGAATTTCGGGGGTGTACTGTATTTGCAATATATTACTACATCATGAATCAACTCTGTTAAGTCTCAAAAATTAGGCAGTTCAAAAAAGCAAAATTGATACAATCACTATTGTCAAGAACATTCATACTTGATTCTTATAATTACAGATTGTACAAATCACAAATATTTTAGTTAAAGAGAATTTTACAGTAGGCATACAACTACATTAACTGGACCTGTATGACACAAAATAGGACAAATATCTCAAGTACTGCATACAACAGGATCACTAATGACAGAAATTATAATATCTGTGTTTTGTAATAATTCTGGTTAGAACTTTTATAATAGCTAAGATGTCACATATAATTAAATTTAGTTTTTTTTTTATTTTCCCATAATATTGCTAACATACAGAATTTATAGTTTATTTTTCTTTTAAGATCATAAGAACCTTTAACACATGCATACACAGATATTTTGAAAATGCTTTTAACTAAGTTGTTTGTAATGGGTTTATATCATAATCAATATATAAAGTAGATTCAGAAATCATTCACCTTTTCCACATTTTGCTGTGTTACAGCCTTGCGCTAAAAATCACTTAAATTCACTACCCCCCAATCATGAAGCAGCATTTAATACGGCAGAATGACAAAATGAAAACTGGATTTTAGGAATTTTTGCAAATTTATTTAAAGAATTAAAAATTGAAATATAATATTGACACAAGTATTCAGACCTGGTTCTCCAGAGATAGTCAATTAGGTTCAAGTGTGGACTCTGGCTGGGCATCTCAAGGACATTTTCTGAGTTGTCCCTAAGCCAATTTTGTGTTGTCTTTGCTTTGTTGCTTAGGGTCACTGTGGGACCGGATATAGACAAGTGTGTGCCTTTCCTAACCACAGGTTGTCTCCAAACAAGGTACTGAAGCATCTTAATAATGACCCATAGAATAGGATGCAAATGATACAGATTTCATTGCATACTTTGAATACTTGTGTTAATGTGATATTTCAGATGTTTATTAAATTTGCAAAAAAAATGAAAGGGTCTGAACATTTTTAAATTGTAATATCTTTTTTAATTTCTCTGATATTGAACTAACTACTGACACAACATTAAAATATGCTTAAGATACATGCATTATATTTTACCTATGCATAGCTAGTATGAAATGTAAAACTCAAACTAAAGAAACAAAGTAGATGTTCAACTTATTTAAAGATATCAGCAATGTAACATCTAGAAAATCAAAATTCAGATTTTTCTGGGAGAGTACAACTTACAAAATTAAAATGAGTCAAAGGTCCCTGATTTCTGCTCCTGCAGAACACCCAAATAAATTTATTATTATTAATACACAATAAAATGTAAGCTTTCATATTTGCAGGACTTTTGATCAATAAAAAACTTAAGAGTGGAAACAACTTCCACTGTTTTGCCTCCTGAATATTATGTGTGTTTGGGAGGTTGTTGTTTGTTATATTATTTTTGAGTGTCTTTAAATTTTTAATTCCCCCGTGGGGACAAATTAAGTATTGCCTATCTATAAGTGGTTGTGTTACAAAGCCAAATTGTAAATAACTTATTAAAAGCATCTAATTTACATGCAGGTTAAAAGGAGCCAAGAAAAGATCTACTGTGAGTTAATGGCAAAGTAAAACTTTTTTTTGTCTCGTCTGATTGTTGGATTTGACCATTGTTGTATAGAGAATTTAATGAACGGATCTCTAATACCATATTAAAAAAATAAAATTTTATCACTACTGATAACATTATGCAATACTAATCGCCTCTGTGTGTTGGCCCTGTTTTCCATTATTCCTTATGGGATATTTACTGTGTTTAGTTTTATTTGCTCTGTTTAAAACAACTTTCATTTTTTTAAATTTGAAAGTGCTTTTAACTGTTCTTTTTTCCATACGGACAGGAAGAAATTTCTTGTGAAGTACTGCTACCCCTTATAGTGTGAAAACAACTAACAAACTGCCAGGTAGACACTCACTTTGTATGTTCTCCCTGTATTAGCATGGCTTTCCTCTCATAGTGCAAAGGCAGGCAGTTACACTAATTAGCAAGTCCTAACTGGCTGACGGTGAGTGGCTACATTAGTTTAATCATTGATGGAATAGAATCTCATCTTTGTTAAACTTGTGAAATCTGTTTGTTGAGGATTGTAAATATGTACTACAAGGCCTGTTTTGCTCCTGGAATTTGGGTCTTATACAAGATCAATTAAATGTCCTATTAGATTTGCATTTTTTACAGACTAAAGGCAAGAAGCAATGTATTCTCACACTGAATCAAACAAGTCTTGCAGATCTTAACTTTTGGGTGAAGCAAACGACTACGGAGCAATTAAAATTACAAAATTATTCTGAGTCAGCTTTTATTAAGTCAAACAGTTAGTATCATACATTTTTAATAACTGAGTAACAAATGACAGCATATGGCCACCATAGGTGTGTCTCTATAAAGGGGAACTCATACTGTTATTGTGTGAACTTCATGTGCAGAATATTTTCTGCTAACAATTTTTCAAAAATGACAATGTTAACAGACACAGTAAGCTATGTATATATAATCTAAAGGTTAAAACTTTCTATACCAACTAGGCATTATTAAAAATGATTAAAGTTTCAGTGTAATCCCTCAGTGAAGCAGATCCTCAAGTTTAGCAACAAGACAAAATATTAGCTTTTGCCATTTACAGAGACACCCAATCATACTGAATTTATAAATACTACAATCTTCGGGAATATACTGATGAGCAAAAACATGATCATTCCCAAGTGAAGTGAATGACATTAACTCTCTTATAACAATGGTGTCAAGGTTAAGAATATATCAGACGGTAAGCTGACATTAGGTACTCAATGTGTTAAATATAGAAGATATGGGTGGGTGTGAAAACCCAAGGAACTTTGATAAGGGCCATTATCATTTAGGCCAAACAACTGGATCAGAGCATTTCCAAAATGGCAAAGCTTGTGGATTCCTCATGATCAGACGTGGTAAGTATCTACTGACGAACATCCAAAAGGGTGTTGGGTGGCCAAGACTAATGCGAGAGGTCAATGAAGCTATCCTGTCTCATTCAGACCCACAGTGAGCCTACTGTGGCACATATCACAGACAATTTTAATGATGGTTACAGGAGTAATGTATCACAACAACAAAGTATATCAAACGCTGATGCATATGGGATTGTGAGTGAACACACTGAACACTGGACCAATGGAAAAAGGTTGCCTAGTCTGATAAATCTTGGTTTTCCGTTGTAAATCAAATTCTCTCCTTTTTATTCTATCCATTTTAAACGGCCAAATACATGGCCCATTAGCACTCATTAACAAAGAAAAACGTCAAAAAATAAAGTCAGCTTATAATAAAGAGTAATTATGCCCTGTAGGAATCCAAGGTGCTGTAGCAACCCGGAGGGCTGCCACCTAATGATTCGGAGGAGTGATTCGAGGTAACCCTGTTCTTGGAAAAGTCCAAGATTTGCTATAAAGGGAAGGGACATTTTTAATGCATTTCTTAGTCATTTTGTTATATATATTACTTAAGGACAATTACTTTTTTTTGCCTTTTCAGTGGTTTTATGTTTTCCAATAAACTTTCTGTTGTATACAGAATGTATGTTAAAGATCACTATACATCAACAGTCGACCCTCGATATACGACCGGCCTGACATGCGAACAACTTGGTTTACGACCAAAATTTTTGTTTTGAATTCTGACCAATGTCTTGAGTTACGACCCGAATGCGGACACGTTTATCCGCTTGTGCGATTGTAAACAAACAGCCGAGAGCATTCGTAAGCATCAGTCGGAGCCCAGATATGTGTGTTTGTGGACGTAATTTCGGTCAGTGCAGTGATTTATATAATTTATTTCGATAATTGCTATCAAAATGGCACCAAAAAAGCTAGAAAAGAAGCTAAGGAAGGGTAACAAAGGTAAAAAAAGCGACCACAATCAAAACAAAGAAGGAAATTGTGTGCAAATATGAGAGTGGGGCTCTCCTTCCAAACAATAACCACCTTCCATTTCATTCTCCTCCTCCCTTCCTGCAAGCCAAAGATGTCAACTTAAATGGTCAGTACAGTATGAAATTGTTGCTTCTGGAAGGCTAGGCACTTTTTATAACTTTTTGGTTAGTACATTAGAAAAAATATTGGTGTTTTTGGTAAATTATGCACATTATACAACCCTTTTGTATTATGAAAAGGTTAAGTAAGTGTTGCTGTGGGAGGTTCGGAACACATTATGGGTATTTTCATTATTTCTTATGGGAAAAATATTCTTAACTTACAACCAACTTGAGTTACAACCAGCCCTTGCAAACGAATTGAGTTCGTAAGTCAAGGGTCCACTGTATTTTTGTTTAATTATTATATCATTACATTCAAACACCTCTTTGTTGCCACCACCTATATATTGCTGTATATAGGATTACTTTCATTGTATCTTTTTGTGGTTTCCAGCATTTTCGCACTATTTCTTCTTTTTATTTTTCTCCATCTATGTTCATGTATGTTGAATTCATTGAATTTTGATCACTGAACTCAATTCATGTACATTTACTTGAATATACTGTTCTCTCGCTATTTTGTAATTTTGAATACTACATCAAATATACAGGTAGTCCCCCGGTTACGGACATCCGACCGGGGCCGCAGCTGCGACGCATGCACCTCAGTAACTGCTGCTCCGTCATCTTCGGCCTGGAGACGCTGCAAGTGGTGGCTGGACGGGGTCGATTTCCCTGCTCACGCAGTGTAGTGTCCCTCGGGCAGCTCCCGGCGGCAAGCGGTTTCACTGCCCGCCCACCACACACGGCTGCCCCATTCGTTCTAGGTGGGCGACTGGTAATGGTGCAAGTGGTGACCCTGTTGTGGCTGAACGGAGGCCATTGAGGGTGAACAAGGAAGCGGGGGGTAGCATTGTAGTGTGCCTCGGATGGCTGTGTGTTGAATGGGGCCAGTGGTGCAGCGGACACTATCTCGTATGTAATCCGGGGAGTCCCTGTATAACACATCCCTACCTATACTGAAACCATTAGCACTTGTGACTGCTTATGATGTGCATTTTCAAACTTTCAATCTTTAACATTAAGCTTTTCTGTATTATGCAGTAAAAATGACTGAGTAAATATAGCAAGATGTCTCATCATCTGTGCTCAAAATAAGGGCTTAAATTAATACTTTTAAAGTTTCTTTAGTGAATGTTATGTTTGTTACTTTTTCTGTTGTTTACTCTTCACCTGGAATATTTATTTTTATTATATTCATTTTAAACTGCCAAATACATATCTCATTAACACTCATTACCCCTCCTCGAACCGCCACCTTATCGTGGTAGAGGGGTTTGCGTGTCCCAATGATCCTAGGAGCTCTGTTGTCCGGGGCTTTATGCCCCTGGTAGGGCCACCCAAGGCAAACTGGTCCTAGGTGAGGGATGAGACAAAGTGCGGTTCAACAGACCTCCTATGACGAATAAAAAATTTGGACGGCGTTTTCCCTCGCCCGGACGCGGGTCACCGGGGCCCCCCTCTGGAGCCAGGCCTGGAGGTGGGGCTCGATGGCGAGCGCCTGGTGGCCGGGCCTGCACCCATGGGGCTCGGCCGGGCACAGCCCGAAGAGGCAACGTGGGACCCCTTCCCATGGGTTCACCACCTATGGGAGGGGCCAAGGAGGTCAGGTGCAGTGTGAGTTGGGTGGTGGCTGAAGGCGGGGACCTTGGCGGTCCGATCCTCGGCTACAGAAGCTGGCTCTTGGGACGTGGAATGTCACCTCTCTGAAGGGGAAGGAGCCTGAGCTAGTGCGTGAGGTCGAGAGGTTCCAGCTAGATATAGTCGGGCTCACCTCAACGCACAGCTTGGACTCTGGAACCAATCTCCTTGAGAGGGGCTGGACTCTCTACCACTCTGGAGTTGCCCCCGGTGAGAGGCGCCGAGCGGGTGTGGGTATACTTATTGCCCCCCGACTTGGAGCCTGTACATTGGGGTTTACCCCAGTAGACGAGAGGGTAGCCTCCCTCCGCCTTCGGGTGGGGGGACGGGACCTAACTGTTGTTTGTGCGTATGCACCGAACAGCAGTTCGGAGTACCCACCCTTTTTGGAGTCCCTAGAGGGTGTGCTAGAGGCCATACCTTCTGGGGACTCCCTCGTACTGCTGGGGGACTTCAATGCTCACGTGGGCAATGACAGTGAGACCTGGAAGGGCGTGATTGGGAGGAATGGCCCCCCCGATCAGAACCCAAGTGGTGTTTTGTTATTGGACTTCTGTGCTCGTCACGGATTGTCCATAACGAACACCATGTTCAAGCATAGGGGTGTTCATATGTGCACTTGGCACCAGGACACCCTAGGCCTCAGTTCGATGATCGACTTTGTGGTCGTGTCGTTGGACTTGCGGCCACATGTCTTGGACACTCGGGTGAAGAGAGGGGCGGAGCTATCAACTGATCACCACCTGGTGGTGAGTTGGCTTCGATGGTGGGGGAGGATGCCAGTCAGGCCTGGTAGGCCCAAACGTGTTGTGAGGGTCTGCTGGGAACGTCTGGCAGAGCCCCCTGTCAGAAATAGCTTCAACTCCCACCTCCAGCAGAACTTCGACTATGTCCCGAGGGAGGTGGGGGACATTGAGTCCGAATGGGCCATGTTCCGTGCCTCTATTGTTGAGGCGGCTGACCGGAGCTGTGGCCGTAAGGTGGTCGGTGCCTGTCGTGGCGGCAATCCCCGAACCCGTTGGTGGACACCGGCAGTGAGGGATGCCGTTAAGCTGAAGAAGGAGTCCTACCGGTCCCTTTTGTCCTGTGGAACTCTGGAGGCAGCTAATAGGTACCGGCAGGCCAAGCGGAATGCAGCTTCGGTGGTTGCTGAGGCAAAAACTCGGGCATGGGAGGAGTTTGGGGAGGCCATGGAGAATGACTTTCGGACGGCTTCGAGGAGATTCTGGTCCACCGTCCGGCGTCTCAGGAGGGGGAAGCAGTGCAGTGTCAACACTGTATATGGTGGTGATGGTGCGCTGCTGACCTCGACTTGGGACGTTGTGGGTCGGTGGGGGGAGTACTTCGAAGACCTCCTCAATCCCAATAACATGCCTGACAATGAGGAAGCAGAGCCTGGGGACTCGGAGGTGGGCTTCCCCATCTCTGGGACTGAGGTCACCGAGGTGGTCAAAAAACTCCTTGGTGACAGGGCCCCGGGGGTGGATGAGATACGCCCGGAGTTCCTCAAGTCTCTGGATGTTGTAGGGCTGTCTTGGTTGACACGTCTCTACAACATCGCATGGACATCAGGGACAGTGCCTCTGGATTGGCAGACCGGGGTGGTGGTCCCCCTCTTTAAGAAGGGGGACCGGAGGGTGTGTTCCAACTACAGAGGGATCACACTCCTCAGCCTCCCTGGAAAAGTCTATTCGGGAGTTCTGGAGAGGAGGGTCCGTCGGATAGTCGAACCTCGGATTCAGGAGGAACAGTGTGGTTTTCATCCTGGTCGCGGAACAGTGGACCAGCTCTACACCCTTAGCAGAGTCCTGGAGGGTGCATGGGAGTTCGCCCAACCAGTCTACATGTGTTTTGTGGACTTGGAAAAGGCGTTCGACCGTGTTCCTCGGGGGATCCTGTGGGGGGTGCTCCGGGAGTATGGAGTACCGGACCCCCTGATAAGGGCGGTTCGGTCCCTGTACAACCGGTGTCAGAGCTTGGTCCGCATTGCCGGCAGTAAGTCGAACCCGTTTCCAGTGAGAGTTGGACTCCGCCAGGGCTGCCCTTTGTCACCGATTCTGTTCATAACTGTTATGGACAGAATTTCTAGGCGCAGCCAGGGTGTTGAGGGGGTCCGGTTTGGTGGACTCAGGATTGGGTCACTGCTTTTTGCAGATGATGTTGTCCTGTTTGCTTCATCAGGCCGTGATCTTCAGCTCTCTCTGGATCGGTTCGCAGCTGAGTGTGAAGCGGCTGGAATGGGAATCAGCACCTCCAAATCCGAGACCATGGTCCTCAGCCGGAGAAGGGTGGAGTGCCCTCTCAGGGTTGGGAGCGAGATCCTGCCTCAAGTGGAGGAGTTCAAGTATCTCGGGGTCTTGTTCACGAGTGAGGGAAGAATGGAGCGTGAGATCGACAGGCGGATCGGTACGGCATCCGCAGTGATGCGGGCTCTGCATCGGTCTGTCGTGGTGAAAAAGGAGCTGAGCCATAAGGCAAAGCTCTCAATTTACCGGTCGATCTATGTTCCTACCCTCACCTATGGTCATGAGCTATGGGTAGTGACCGAAAGAACGAGACCGCGAATACAAGCGGCTGAAATGAGTTTCCTCCGCAGGGTGTCTGGGCTCTCCCTTAAAGATAGGGTGAGAAGCTCAGTCATCCGGGAGGGGCTCAGAGTAGAGCCGCTGCTCCTCCGTATCGAGAGGAGTCAGATGAGGTGGCTCGGGCATCTGATCAGGATGCCTCCTGGACGCCTCCCTGGTGAGGTGTTCCGGGCACGTCCAACCGGGAGGAGGCCCCGGGGAAGACCCAGGACATGCTGGAGGGACTATGTCTCCCGGCTGGCCTGGGAACGCCTCGGGATTCTCCCGGAAGAGCTAGAAGAAGTGGCCGGGGAGAGGGAAGTCTGGGCATCTCTGCTCAAGCTGCTGCCCCCGCGACCCGACCTCGGATAAGCGGAAGAGAATGGATGGATGGATGGATGGATTAACACTCATTAATAAACTGTCAAAAAATGAAGTATTTTTATAATAAAGTGCAATTAATAATATGGGACCCCTTTCTTGAAAAAGAAGAGAGATTTTTTTTTATAGGATTTTTTCTACTCCAGAAAACTGAACACCATTAGATTCCTAAATTACTTATTTAGGGGAAAACAGCTAATGATAAATGTTCATAGTACTTTTGTTTTCTGTTCACCCCAAAGCTACTTGTGAGAAACACCAATGAGAATTAGTCCATTCAGAATATAGAACAGAGAATCACTTATTATGGGTGTATTTTACTAATTGTAGGTAATTGTGTCAGGCCACTATTGCTCTATAAATATTTTTATTTGATAATACATTCATTAAATGGCTCTCTAATCGTAATACAAAACAAAGACAGAATGAGTATTCTGAGAGAGAGAGAGAGAGAGAGAGAGAGAGAGAGAGAGAGAGATAATGAAACAGGTGTAAAATAAAAGGTGTGACAGCATTAAAAGGTAGCTGGTGCCATTCAGTAAGGACAGGGTACATAAAAGTATAAAAAGGCATTAAAGAGTGCAGAGATGTGGAAAGACTTGCCACCGCAAAGACAATTTTTGTTGTTGACTGCACAGACAGTATGGCAGACGGATGGTACCCTTGCCTGGCCAGGATGCCTCTGAAATAGAAGGACCAGGGGAGAGTGTGTTCCCAGGGCATTTTTTTCCCCGGATAACTAAGTGACAGCCCCCCTAGGTTGCTATGGCACCTTGGATTCCCACAGGGCATATTGAGAATTGGAGTTTGGTGGCTCAGCCTGGTTGGGTTCTAGGGGTGCCACAGTGTCGCCTGAGCTCTATTCCATCGGGCTTCCACCTTACCCGGAAGTCTTCCGGATCAATCCGACAGGACAATGGAAGTACTCTCTGGGAATGCATAAAAGAAACCCACTGCCTTCATTCCAGGAACCAGAGTCGGGAGGGAGAAGACAAAGCTTGCTGGAGAAGGAGGAGGCAGACAAAGGGACAAAGTGAGAAAAAGGCAATGCTGTGTGCTTTTTGTATTGTACTATGCCTTGCAACTGTGTTTGTGTGGAGGAAACACGAAACAATAAAAGCCGTGTGTTGTGGTGGACTTGTGCCTGTTTCTGTCCATGTTTGGTTTGAGGAGATGGAGCACCCACTACGGGCCACAACAGCAAGATACAAGCTGGCATCCTAATGCAGTATGGGAGTGACTAGGGCACCAATTGTAAAAATGAATACATTACTCACAGGGCAGTAGGATATCGGTTTGATTTTTACCTCTGCGCTTAACCATTGCCTTAAAGCACATTTATTTAGGGGATTCCAGAATCATTCTACTATGTCTCTTGCAAGCAGAATAGATTGTATTCAAATGTTTCCACAGTTGGGATATTTCATATGAAGATGCTCAAATCTGTTCACCTAGCTTTCTGTTACTTCATATATCACTATCCAATTTGGAATTGAGGGCTGAAACTGAGTTTAGAGCTATAGACATACTTCAAGGGAAGACACCACATGCTTTGTTTAAATTTTGTTTACTGTCAAATGGAGTACATATGTGAAAAATTGATAAAGGGATCAGAGCCTATGTAAATGCTACTAAATATTTAGATTGTCAGGTGATGGAATTGTTAGTAATAAAACACATAACTGCAAGGAGCTGAGCCCACAAAAAGTTTCAAATCTGGAATGAGCATTGGGCTGTATTGATAGCATGTGATGATTAAAAAAATTTTGTTTACTGTCAAATGGAGTACATATGTGAAAAATTGATAAAGGGATCAGAGCCTATGTAAATGCTACTAAATATTTAGATTGTCAGGTGATGGAATTGTTAGTAATAAAACACATAACTGCAAGGAGCTGAGCCCACAAAAAGTTTCAAATCTGGAATGAGCATTGGGCTGTATTGACAGCATGTGATGATTAAAAAAATAATAATAATAGAGTAAAATGGCAATTACACTCAAGTCACATTACTTCTGCACATTTTCATACTATCTTCCACTGGATCATATTTAAAAGGTTATTTGCTCAGTTCACTACTTTTATCTAAAAATTTTAAATAACATTCACAACCAGAGTGTATATCCAGTATAGGCTAAATGTTTATAGGTTTTAAAGGCATGAATTTCAATGTGGAATGGTGCGTACCCTGCATTTAAAAAATCCAACACCATTTTCATTTTAAAAGATGAAAAGTGAAATACAAAAAAAATGCTATTGCTAAAGTGATAGTGAAAATGCAAAAATAATAATACCAGTTTTTATGTGTGTTTGTAAAGTGCCATAATATAACCAATAAACAAGCTGCGAGTGGTAACTGTTCTAACTTTTAGGCCAAATAAGAAAAAAAGACATCACACTCAGCTTTTGAATGCAACATATCTACAGTTCTTGTCAAATGAAAATCAAGCCAAAATTTCAAATCAACTGGTTTCTTTTTCATTGCGTTGCTTGCAATTCTAACAGAAGGAACTGTTCTATAAGCCATTCCAAAATAGGTCATCAAATGACTTATCACATAGCCCAATTCTTAAATGCAAACGGCTCAACCTGAAAAGAATGTACAGTTAATGAGACTGCTAAAAACAGTGTACTTCATTGCTAAAAAAAAAAAAAATTAGAAAAGCAATATTTTTAAGTTGTTGAAGACAGTGGAGTGTCCGTTAGTACTATAACTAAAATGTAAAGAAAGCAGAAAATATATATACAACATTTGTTTTAATGTACGAAAATGGCAAAAAAGGAGTCTGCAGTTGTGAACATACTGATGATGGGACAATGCAGTCCAGTTACAGGGCTAATTCTGGATTATACACAGATATAAGCAGCAGCAAATTACTTGTCACCTATATGAGACACCGTGGCATGCAAAACAAAAAGCCAAAAAAAAAAAAAACCCACTAAATTAGTTTTTACAGAAAATCCAAGTAAAGGAAGTTTCCTGGCTTCAAGTCCATAACTACCATTAATCAGTTCTTACTTCCTGAATACAAAAATGTATAAATACTGTAAATCATGTAACTGCAAATGTCAGAGGTTGAAAAGAGGACTTGTGCAAAAAAAGGACTTGTGAGAAACATACGTTTTAAAAGTCTTGTTATAAACACAAGTTTAAAGAGTTTTTCTAAATGACAGTATTATAAATTGTTATAAATTCATGTGGCATTGAAATTATTCAGATTCTAATTTTAGTATTATGCAAGAAGTATTGTTCATTTTTACATGTTTAATAAAAATACCAATGTACTAATTTTGTATGAGTACATTTTAAGAGAAATTACACTTTTGTTTTTTCTAAAACATAAGTTGAACCCTCAACCCCCAATGCCCTAATTGTCTGTAAAATCCTCTCTCATTTCTTTACTACTTGGAAGGGTATCTGTCTACTCTGAAGACAAAATTCAGGTCTACATTTAATTGTGTTACTGTTAATAGAAAAATAATAACCAAAAAAAAGAAAGGATGACCAAAACGTTAAGTCTGGCCTATTAATAGAAACAATAAATTAACTTTTATTTTTTAACAAAACCCCTGTGATCTCCAGTATTTTTATTATGAAGTTCACAAAGTTCTTCTGTGCTAATCAAACAGGATCTGCCTTGCTTGTGGTTTAATTCTTGTGTAGCTGACTTGACATATTTGCTCTAGGCATAAAGATTTTCACAGCTGTACAGTAGCTCTTCCAATTGATGAACAGGTGGTAGTCATATGTGGGCTGGTGAGCAGAACAAAGTGGGTGTGGTTTTTCAAATGCATAGATTCACAGACTGGGTGCAGTCTGAGCAGTGTGAGGAAAGGAGGTAAAGTCGTAAGGAGGAGGAGGTTAGGAAGGCATAAGGGGAAATGATTGACAACTTTCCTCTGTAATTTTCTCAAAATGATTGCTTTGCTGCAAAGCAGTCTTCTGAGATATGCAATTAATATGGACTGCACCCCTTAACATCATAAAACTTGTACACCTGACAATGCCAACACTAGCTTAGACTTTGAATGTCTTTGATACTGGAGAATAACTATTCTTCCACTCTTTTTTGGGCTCTGGGTCACATAATTTCCCAGTCCATATCCCTTACAATACCTTAAATTCTCTTGGGAGCACTGAATGCAGTGATGCTTAATTTCTGGAAGTCAATGTTTCGGTAACATAATATACGCTTTATTGTTTAAGAAGTAAAGATTCAACTGACTCATACATAATCCCAATATTGTCTGCTATCTTGTGAAGTGCCATAGCTAGAGGCTGGTTCATCACAAAGGAATTTTGTAGGCCATCTTTTGACTGTGGCATGTGAAGCAGACCGGACCTACTACATGTTGACTAAGCAAGAATTGATCTCTGAATGCTTATTATTCTCTAGTGCTGGAAATTCAATGATAGTAAAATACATGATTTTTAAGGTTTTTAGCATCCATACAGACTTGGTTTTAAAGACAGACAATTAACTGTCTTAGCATTACACTTTTTATTTAAAAAAAACATGTAAAAGTGTTGCATTTTTTGGCTTAAAACTAAAATTATTAAATCTCATCTTTCTACTGTAAAATGGCAAAACACTAAAAGTACAAAGTCAGAAATGTAGAAAGTATAATAATCATACAAATAATAATAATATCTACAACACACTGCTCATGTGCAAGTAACGCAAGTGTCACTATCGGATTCCCAGAATCACTTTCGCTTTCACTGACCATTTCAATTTCACTTCCTGAAGACAGATTCACCTTGTTATCAATGCTGATCAGAGGTGTTTCTTACGAGGTGCTGTTATGAGGCTAGGAGAAGATGCATCTATACTGTTCCGGGGGTAACATTCGGACCTGACTCTTATGCAAGACATGCCTATATTGTTGCCCGAGTAATGCACTGCACTTTTACAGCCTGAGTAAGGTCCAGAGTTATATGGGTTTTTATAGCCCAAGCAATGCTCGGGTCTAACGCTAAGGAGGTTACTTGTAAATACTGGAAACAGGTAATTAACATATCTTAGCAGACAGGCACTAACTCTTGATCAATAAAACATTAAAATAGAAGTAAACTCCTTTTAAGGGTCAGATTAAAAATTTTTTCATTACCCCATTGTATATTCCATGCTCTGTCTTAAATAATAATGACTGTTCCCCTTACATAATTGTTGTTGGAAATCTAACATTCTGATAAACGTACTTGCATCAGTTATCAGTTTATATTGTTGACAAAATACTTTGCAACAGTTATTGAAAAATAGTATCAGTACACCTGTACTATTTACAAGACCATAAAATGTTCTTCTCCTCCCTGCCAAAAAAATATAAACTCAAATAAGTGTAACACACATGTTCACTGCTTTATTAAAAATTCATGAATACATAACAGGTGACACAGTGGGGAAGAAGTAAAATCTGTTGCCTAACAGCTTCACAGTATAGGCCTACAGTCCAACACGAGTTTGTACATTGTCCCCATGTCCTGGACTCTTTTCAGCCTTTGGTCTGATAATAGTAATATAACCCCACATTCCCCCTGAAAACTGGAAAAGTCTCAGGGCAGTGGATAGAAGGCTTGAAAATGAATTCAAATAATTACAGTGCCTTTATCAAACCCTGAGTGGCTCAGTGCAAGTGCAACTGAGATCAGAGAATCTTAGCACACAATACTATTTTTTTTAGTTGTTTTAATCCAAGACAATGAAGGACTCCAAGCATGCAAATAAAGTAATATCCATAAAATTCAGAATATTAGAGAAATGTCCCTTATCCATTAGAATTGTAGTGCCTGCTAACTCAAAAATTGGTACATGGACAATGAGAAGCAGTTATAAAGGTATATGTAACTGAACACAAATGAGATAACTGTTTCAAACTAGTTGTAGAAATCTGCTGCTGTATCTTTATGACAGTTCTGCAAGCATAATTTAGGTTAAATGGAACCAATTGCATAAGTAATTGTATAAGAAAATAGCAAACAACAAGAAACTTGAATATAAAAAGTAAACAAGTAATGACACGGAATATAAGCACAAAATCAAAAACAAAACACAAGCTAGAAAAGCAGACTAGAAGGAGGATTAATGATTAACCACTAAAGTAAAATGAGGCATTTAATTTATTTATCAAACCTACATCAGGTCACATGGAGCTGAAGCCTGTTCAGCAGCACTGGGTACAAGATAGCAACCAATCCTAGATGAACCACTGGTCTTTATACATGGTATACACCCATCTAAGTTCATACTTGTGACAACTTAGCTTTGCCCAATAACCTAACTCAGAAAGATTACGTTTGGTATTACTAAAGTTATTATTATTTCACAATCATGATTTTGCCATTATCTGCCTCAGACACTTACATACATAAATACATACAACTTTCAAGCAGACATAAAAATACAACCTGACCTCAGTTGTTGTCAAAGCAAAATGCCTAGGCAGAAACCTACTGGAATGATGTGGCTTGATCAAAAACAAGCTGTTCATGCAACATACAAATACAAGTGAACTGAAACACAGTTGTTAACAAGAAGTAGACTGCATATGCCCCATCATCAATTACGGGAAGCATCTGAGGTTAACTAATGAAAGGTTTCATCTCTTACTCTATCTATAGGTTCACCTACTTTACTTTTTATATTTTTGATCTTGAAGACTTAAAACAGTATGTTCAATAATAATATATAATTTCAAATGTGCTATTTGTTTATTGAGCCTGTAGTTCCTATTAAAATGATTTACACAAAGACATTTTAGGAGCTACATATGCAAGAATTTCCAAAATAAAGGGTTCATAGCCATCAGAAAACATTACTGTGTAGCCACTTTTTAGGCACCATTCCAATATAAACGACTGCTTGGTCATTGACAGCACTGTATAATATTTAAAACCCATATATAGGAGGTACACAGGTATTAATGGATCATGAGTGTACACAAACAGGAATCCAGCATGATGAGGTCAACACTGAAAGTAGAACGAGACATCATCTAGAATGTGTGAAGCAGATTGGCAAAGATCTTACCGTAGGCATATGTGAATGTTCCGTATATGTCACTTTGGCCTCACAAAGCATCATGGGGTGCTAGGAAAAAAATGTTTGCCTAAGCCGACTGCATGATGAATATCCAGGAAATTATTCAGTGAGCAAGGTCACTGGTGAACGTGGCATATGTGCAGTGAAACATTTTCGAAAATTTTGTTTATAAACACTACTTATAACCTACCAATAATGAAAGAGGCATTTACAGGATTGCCCAAATTGCTAAGGGGTACAGAAAGGCAACACTTAGTAAACTAAAAGCAAAGTACAAAGTATTATTTAATGAGGCATTTCAGAATTTGCTATACTGTGCTATGGATAGGGTGAGGCACTCCACCTGCAAAAAATAAAAAGGCACTGGTGCCAAAAACTAAGGTACATGGTTCCTACAGCAATTGGCAAAAATGCCCGAGTTGATGAATAACCATTGAGTAATGGAACATTTTTAGAAGATAATGCCGTACTGTATACTACAAAGCTATGGAAGTTCAGGAATAATTCCAAACATAAAGAAACTAAATTCCATAATGCAGTGGTCTACCTAGACACGTGATTTTAAAGGAACTGAATACATTTAAGAAGAGATTGAAAAAGGTATTCAGAAAAGAGATCTACAACAGGGTTATTTGCAACACTGTAACAGACTGTGCCACACATCTGACATCATATTGAAAACATACTCTGATGTATTCTGAATATATATAAAAAAAAAATTCTGGTATTTCGTAAGGGAATATTTTCTATTAAAAAGTAGTGCCTAACCAATTACCCACTCAATGCAGACTTGTCAATATTATTATCGCCTCTGGAAGAACTGCATAATTTTCATTTGCAGTTTCACATTGGCATTATTATGAATTTAATAATTCTATTAATTCAAGAATAGAATGACACAGCAAACACTGTGTGTACCTGATATATTCAGCTACTAAAAAAGAGAAGAAACTATTCATACAAAACTATTAAAAAAAAAAAACAAAAAAAAAAAACATATGTGCAATGTCTTTTGTATTTGATCCTGAAAAGATCATATACGTTATATTTCAGGCTGACTATATTGCATTGTTACCGTATTATTGTTATCTGCCACAGCCAGTTTGTGTTTATGTACACTGACTTAAATAGAATTGAGAGTAAAGATTCTTATTTGTTACCTGTGATGATGGCTGGGTCCATCCAGGTCCCTGACCCATCCCAGCTCAAGCTGTGGGAGATCCCCCCAGATGCTGCGGGTACTCCTGTGTGGTTGACACTGGAGGTGGAGGAGGAAGAGGAAGAGGAGGATGAAGAATTTGGCAGCCCCCCAAAGTTGATGTTGATGTTCGGTAATAAAGCTCTCAGACCATCCTGCCATTCTTTCATGTTTAAACTTTCTACAGAACTGCTATTTTCTGCAGGAAGAGAAAGAGAGAAAAATCTCCTTCACTTTAATGAACAATCAGACTTTTACTAGGGGTATTACCATATGTTGTGGACAATTCTGTCCCTCAAATAAATCAATACTTGATTGGATTAAAATAGCTTTCAGGAAGTCATGCTTTAAGTTTTTTTAATTTTGTTTTTTATTTTTTTATTTTTATTTTATTTTTTCTCTTCAATCTGATGACTTCAAAAGCATTGAATGTTGGGGGAACAAAACAGAAAATTATTTTAAGAACTGGCAAGAACAAAAAGGCAAAGAATGGTGTATTCTCTGATTAAATACGAATGATATAATTGAAGTTGGACCAAAATAAGTATAAAGTAAGCTACACAAAAGTAGAATGTTAACTTCCACTTCCAAACTTGAGTATTTTATTTTCTGGAATAAACCATGACATACACTTTTAAATTTATTAAAACATGAGGATAATTACAGGTCCACGTTGCTAAGTTCAAACTATGCCTGAAATATTTTTAAAGAATACAGTATGGGTTACACCGGGAATAGAAATCGCCTAATGTTTTTATTTAAGACAAGCAACTGTGTCTCTACACTCAGTTTCTTTGAAAACTGAACTTGTTATGCTTTACTTGATTTTGATGAAAACCTTTTTAACTTCTGGCTACACCAATAATCCACACCATCACGAACACCAACCCTTTAAAAAAATGTAAAAATAACAATGCTAAAAGTAAATGTTACAGTGAGCATTCTTCTACATAGTCTTTGCAAAATAATTTCAAGATCATAGGGAAAGATTGAGGACGGCAGTTAACAGCCACCTACCAAGAGAAGTATGCACTTACGAAAAATGTACATTACTATTAAAATTTCATAATTTAATTTTCACTATCAACAGCATCATTTTCTGCAATAAAATCTGTAGTACCCCTGTAAACTAGGGAGCAAAACAAATAATTTTACTGGTTTCAAAAATGCTGATTTTCAAATGATATAATGCAAATATATGGGTCTCTACTTTGAACATATTAAAATATGATAAAAACTCCGTGTGATTCCTTTTCATTCTTAAAATCCAAAGTAGTGCAAAAACTAGGTGAAGTAATTAATTTTATTTCTCTAATGTTGGTTGGGTTTGTATTAGCCATCCACAATAGTAACTGAGTGAAACATAGTACACTTTTAGCTGTTTCAAAAAACTAACTTTTAAAGGAAATAGCTTATTTTAAAATGAATATAATGCAAATACAAGGACCTCCACATTGAAACAAATCTTATACCATAATGGACATTTTGTTGTTATTACAGCAATGACTGATGAAAACTCTGTGCTTCCTTTGCATTTGTTGCACACAAAGACATGCCAACACTTAAGAGTAGTAAGTATTTGTATTTCATTGTTTATGGGATAGGTTTACATTGGCCATCAACAAGAGTAACTGAGTGAAACTGAAGTTTAAATAAATAACAAAACGTTTAAAAACAAATGGACACACCTAAGAAATCAAGAACACTCCTCAAAACACTTCTAACATAATGAAGGGTCGGACAATGCTGTCTATTATCCATTAGAAAGGAAAATACTACTTTAAGCATTAAATGTTTACTTTTAATTTAAATGATAATTTAAAATGCTTAATAACAAAAAAAGATAAAAGGAGGATAACTGCTCCAGACAATAATCAACTCAATAACGCATTGCAATTTTTACTAATAAGAGATTTCTTCAGTTAAATAGCACATAGTTTGTTTGGCCATCTTTAGAGATTCTTTATGAGAAAGGTTTTAATTTGCAGGTAATCTTTAAAAATCTCTCTAAAAGAAGACATGTAAAAATGTTTAAATGAAAACAGTTACATTTCAAGATGAAACTAAGTAGGTGGACTACAGTTACCAACACTGTTACATTAAGAATTTAAACTTAGGGAGCAATGTAGTCAAATAGGTTTATTAAAAATAAAGTATCAACCATAAAAGTCAAGAAGAGAATCTAGAGTAAAGGTAATTTCAATACATTAAGCAGGAAACAAGAAAATATTTTGTATTTACAAAACATTATTGATTTAAGAAGTTATTTTTGGAAAATACATACAAATAAAAATAAAATATATTAAGAATTTGTATTTGTTTCAAGCTCAGTTCAAGATAATACATGTTGCCTATACAGTCTTTGGAAATCATTGCCTCGATCATAATCCATAAATTAATTATTTTGTATGAAAACTAATAGCAAAACATAAAATGCCCCTCTTCTGTGCTATAACTTATCTTTGTTAAACAGTACTGCTTGGATGACCGTTTTGGTAGAAATTACTTAAATACTCATTATTGTTTTACTTAATGGTATGCAGAGTTTATGAACTTCGGTTCACTTTGAAATGTGGATAAATTTGAGTTGAAAGAAATGTAGACATTCTTTTTGTAACATCTTCTCAAAACAGAATTAACCTAGTTTTTCATTTTACTCCCGAGTGCAAAATGAACACAGTTTAGTAATATATACTTTATGGCTGTCTTGTCATTTTACATAGAACACATGTTATTTGGTTTCCTTGTTTTAATTTATCCCTTGCATAAACCATCCTCGCATTAAGAGACTGGTTGGCATGAAAACCTTATTATGCCCATAATGTCACTAAAGGTTCAAACTGGGCAATCCTATTCTAGATGATCTAAACATGGAAAAACAAACATGATGTACAGCAGTCACTTGTATTCACTTATAAATGCAAACAAAGGAATGCATTCTTTCCATTCAATTTCCGAAAATGACATCAGACATCAAGTCCTCAATGCTGCTTACAATAATACAAATGAGGGAAAAGTCTTTTAAGTGTTTTAAAACTACTAACTTTTTCAATTAGTTGTTTAGCAAAGGGACTACAAATGAAAACTACATCAAACAAAACAAATAACTTACAAATATAGCAAGTTTTGGGTTCATTGTTTTTATTTGAGATGTATTCACATTACAGTGGAACCTCGGTTCACGACCATAATTCATTCCAAAACTCTGGGCATAAACCGATTTGGTCGTGAACCGAAGCATTTTCCCCCATAGGATTGTATGTAAATACAATTAATCCGTTCCAGACCATACGTAAATATATTTTTTTTTTTAAGTTTTTAAGCACAAATATAGTTAATTAAACCATAGAATGCACAGCGTAATAGTAAATAAATGTAAAAACATTGAATAACACTGAGAAAACCTTGAACAACAGAGAAAACTAACACTGCAATAGTTCGCGCTATAGCGCTACCAACCGCTGGCTAAAAACACTTTTTTTTTTTAATGAAGCAATTATTGGGTTAGAGGAGTCAGAGTCAGGAAATGAATCGACTCCAGATAAATGTAAATTGTAATATAAAATGTTAACATTTCAAATTTCACATATACCATTACATATAAACTTTTTTCTTCTAGCCTTTTGATGCAAATGTAACCTCTTTTGTAAGGTTGCTTACAGTTACTCAATGTTTGTAACTTCTTTTATCAGTAATATAAAAAAGCCACAATAGCATCGTTACAACTTTTAAACCCAAACTTTAATAGGTTAGGGTGCTAAAAAGCAGCTTGATGATTCATGTTGGCAGTGATAAAATGCTTTGTATTTTATATGTTGTGTGCTTTGAGACAACATAGTAAATGCGCTTCCATTCAAAGTTTGGGATCATCCAGAAACTATGTTTTTGACAGAAATTCATATATTTTATCTAGATATCATTAAATCGATTTTTAAAAATACAGCCAAGGCATTACTAATGCCTATAATGGCCATTACTGCTTGAAATGACTGATTTTTAATTTATTATTCACATATTGCTGCAAAACCCAATTTTCAGCAGCAAATGAATCAGTTCTTGATTTATCAAGAGTTTTAGAAGTTATGCAAAGCTAACAATATTCCAGAAACTGTATTCATGCTTTGCAGAACAGGATTTTATAGAAAGTCTCTATAGGAATTGAAATAGCAAGCAGATGTACATCAAAAGCATATTGAAACTCTGCAAAAATTTGTTAATGCACCCCAAAAAAATGAAAAACAGGATGATTTGTAGTCAGAGAAAATTATAAAGACAATGTATGCAATGATGGAACAAGAGAAAAAAAAAAGACATGTTACCAGTCAGTGGGACTTACTGCAAAGGTTTTTGGGAGCTATTCAAATATGTCAGACTAAGGTAACTCATTTCATCTCTTGTCAGTTTGGGGCACATTTCCTGCTAATGTCAAAACAACTACTTACATAGATTATTTCTGAAAAAATGTTTGCATTCTTAACCAAGGTATTTCTGTTTACTGTTTAATATTGTTGACTGATCAAAGGGCTTTCCCATGCCAACTATGAAAAGTTATCAAAATTTTCATTCCATATTAAAATGATGGATTAAAAATATTACGGGAATGATACGCAAGCCTATATCTTAAAACAGTATCAAAATACTGAAAATATGTTTATTACAAAATAACCCAAAAAACTATCAACTGTAACTTTATAAAAACAGCTGAATTTGCAGGTGGGTATATGAAACATTTAATTTACTGAAATTTTACAGGAAATATTTTTTCAACAAGGTGCTAAGTGGAAGGAATTTAATGGAAAAAAATGGTCTAAGTAAAATGTCAACTTGCATTAAACCATCACTTTGCTGTTGGGCAGTGTCCAATCGGTTTGAACGCTCTTCAGTGTTTTTCTTGCAAACAGAATATTACAAAAAAAATTACACAACTGAGAACATGTAAACAAGATGCTGTCTCTAGTTCTCCTTTGGCAAAGGCAGAAAAATAATACATAACGCACTTAATCCAATTTATGGTAAACAGAGGCCTCTCTGCTGAAAGTATTCGAGTAGCACCAGGCACAATGTAGGAAACACACACTCTCATTCAAACTGGGGCCAGTCTGGAAATGACAGTTAACCTAATCTACAGTATATATATCAGTTTGGTTGGGAAGGAAAACCAATGCAGACACACAGAGAATGTGCAGACTCTACATTTACAACATCTGGATGTGGGATTCTAACATTGGATAGTGGACCCATAACAGTGAGAAATAATATTGACTTTAAGCAATCACCTAGAAGTGGAAGAAACACATTAAAGAACTCGCTCTAAAGGACATATTCCCCTCAGAAGGGTAGGCAGTGCAGGAAGCCTCCATACAACACTGAGCCCATTTTCATGCTAGAGTCACTGCTGTAGTTGGAAAGCTTCAGATGACAATGCTGCAGGGGTGGAGAA
Source organism: Erpetoichthys calabaricus (assembly GCF_900747795.2). Lineage (NCBI taxonomy): Eukaryota > Metazoa > Chordata > Cladistia > Polypteriformes > Polypteridae > Erpetoichthys > Erpetoichthys calabaricus. The sequence continues at coordinate 113,228,679 of NC_041394.2, forward strand.
CATTCACCCAGAAATCCCAAAAGCACTGGATAGTTTGTTTTTTTTATTTAAAAAAAAAAAACTTCATTATTGCATGGAATGCAGCGACAGTGTCTCAGAATGCAGTAGTGATTTCCACATTGAACAATGAGGAGCAATTGTATTTATCAACAGATTACAATTTTCTCCCTCCCTAGGAAAGTCTATGAATCAGAAATTTGGCTGAAAATCAAACAACAACAAAAAGGCTTCTGTATATGCTGTAGAACACTGTCCCAACTCTATATACTTGCAGATATGGCAAGAATTACAAAATCTGCCTAACGTGTTATGCAGACATGAGAAAGTTGGCTACTGTTTTCTTTATGTTATTTTGTATCACAAGAGTATAGGCTGGTGTAGCAAGTTGGTACAGTGAGTGAAATAAAAAAAAATAATATTTCACTCTAACTTATTGATATAGGCCCTATTTTAACTGCTTTTTACAAATATACTGGTATGATGTGATGGTTACCTGTGCTTTAGTAACTGTTTTTGAGTGCTTTTGCAAAAATTGCTAAATAAAAAAGTTTGGTATTTTTCAAGTAAGCTATTTCTTTGCAAAAAGGAAACTGGAACAGATACATTTTACCACAGATTCTTAGTACTAATTTCTGAGGTAAGGGCATGCTACCTATTTGCTGTTGTGTGAGAAGTTTTGCCATTTTGCACAGCTGCACCATAAATCGGCAGTTGTTAACTAGCCTCACCATAACTTCAAGCTGCAGCTTTTTCTCCTTTTGCCTCTAAACTGTGTTTCATCAATAGTTATGTTCTACTATTGCTTTTAAAAAATGATCCTCTGCACAAAAGTCTGCTTAGTGTGTCATATGGCGCAAAGCTGTTAGTATTACATGAAGTCATCCATTTGAGTATACATCTGCCATCAAACTATTGTGACTGTATGAGATTCAAAACTAACACAGGGATAAAATAGGGACAAAAGTTACAGCCATGGTATTTCTTCACACAGAACAGATAAACTGGCTGCTAAATACACTTGTCAGTTGTCACCATTATTACTCACAAGTACAAGTAATAAAATAATATTTCAACAAATAGGCAAGCTAAATACTATACACTAGTCTGTTAAATGCACTTGTAAATACTATACACTAGTCTGTTAAATGCACTTGCTAGCTTTATTTTGAACAGAGTCACATTTTCACCCTTTGTCAGCATCCAAAAGAAAACCACATATCGGCAGTTGTCACAATTGAGCAGCAAGAACATCCTATATAAAAATACCACAGCTAAACTTGATAAAGTATTTTTTTTTTAGCTTTATCATTAAATTGTAATCAAAGACAATGTGCTTATATTGGTTAACTGCTTTAAACATCAGAGCAGTCGCTCTCTAACACACAGTGCCAGTAGCCTATTTGAGTGATTGGTTGGTGTTCAAGCTATAGATCATTTGCGCGGTTTCATATTCTTGCAACTGCCACATTAAAATACAGAGCCACACTTAAGAATTTTGTCTTCTTTTCAATCTGTATTGCATATGGTGAATCAATATGTACACAGCATTTATGATTCATGTATCCGTGTACTTAGGATTCACGTATCCATTTCACAACTGCATTATCTGAAGATTATAATGATTAAATATTGCACTGACACTATAAGCTACCACCAAAGTGCCACAATGACCTGCTATCTACCAATGTACTTTACCTTTAAACAGCAATTCCATAAAAAAAAGTACAAAAAAATTGATCTAAAATTAAAATTAGCTATAGTAATCCCCTCCCCAACCAAGAACTAAGAGCAAGGATACCAGTTAAAAACTGTATATAAATCAGTTAACTCTTACAACCCTTCCAAGCTCTGCAATCACAATGTGGGGAAAGCAAAATTTCAATATTGCTTCCTTGTCAAATTTCATATTGACACTATAACTCAAAACTGCACAGCTTAATCAAGTCTAGTATTATTAACACCAAAGCGAAATGTAACAGACATACCTTCCAACTCAGCCCTCCTCATTTAGCATACTGTGATAATACACAGGGTGACATCTTCTTAAATCAGTAAGAGTACCTGTACTCGTTCCTTTTACAATGAAGGCCTGAAAGGAACGGTGAGGTTATAAAAAGGCATCCAGCAAGCAAAAGAGATATGGGCACACAAAGAAAAGAAGTGTCAGGACTTTCTTGGACTCAGGACACAACAATTCGAGTACAATAAGCCACACTTATTATCATACTAGCAAAATACCCGCGCTTCGCAGGTATTGGAGGCGTTTGAATTGAAATGGAAGAATCAGAGGGTATAACGGGGATGCGAGGAATAAAAACTCTCTCCCCTGAGCCACTGCCAGTAAAAATAGTTGCCTCAATTAGGTTCTTTTGCAGACACGTGACCTGAAGTCTCGTGCCGTTACAAAGCTTCAGTGGCTGAAAGTTTCTCAGTAACATTATTGGTGCCCCAACCTTCAAAATTAGATTATGCTCAGGAGTGCCTGGAGGATTCAGAGTGTGGAGAAATTCTACCGGATAGTGCACCGCATCTTCCACTTCTACAACTGAATCCACAGACTGATATGTTTTCGGTTGTGAAGGTAGTTCTTTAAGTAAAATGTGGTTTATAGTCGTAGTCATGTCATTTCTTGGTGTCAGGATAGCTCTCTCCTTCAAGATAGATAGATAGATAAGAACTTTATTTATCCCAAGGGAAATTCTTTTGTCATATACATGCTCAGTGCAACAAGAGGAATAAAGATAAGGCTTTGTAAGAGGCATGGAGGTTGTCCAAAGGTGTAACATATTTGGCCATTTCGGTACACTTGAAAGCGACAACCGAACAATTCAGCGCCAGCCATCAACTCACATGCAGAACCATAGGTGAAGGGCTTAAGCATTTCACTATTATAGTGCTCCTGTGTAGTATAATTATCTCCTGTACCGTCATCAGTCCACACCTTGAACCTGTCCCAGTCATTCAATACATAAGACACAATTTCTTCCGGATATCACGAGTGAGCCTGATATGGCCGTGCAATATGTAACACAGAGAATGGAAAAGGCAGGCGCCATCTCCGGGCATGGAAACCACTTGGTAAGTGACAATTCTTTGATCGATGGTGATCACCTCGATAGACATGTTAATGGGGGTATGGTTGGAACGATAAAGGAAATGGGTACCTGAACAATGTAAACGAAGTCTAAAATGCCTACACAATAACTATAATCGTAATAAACAAACAATAAAACAGCGGAGAAGCCGTGGATTAAATAAAAAGGCTGCAGTTATCTCTGGGAGACATGAATACCATGGCGAAGCATGGAAGGGACTGAAGAGACCGGAGCAACTGACGGCCTTATATAGGCAGGCAGCCAACTATGTGGGAGGCGTGGGGATGGGGGACCCAACGCCGCCTCACACGGCGACCGAGCTACAGGCTATGGATGTATATATGTATGTAAGTAGGATTCAGTTAGCGTTGGGAACCCACGTACCAAATTTCTTGAAGATGGGCCCATAAGTAACAAAGACCGTTGGAAAGTTCAATATGGCGGCCGACAGTGGCGTCATACCACCGAAATAAGTACGTACATCGGCTTCGGTTAGCGCAAGGAAGCTGCCTACCAAATTTCGTGAAGATGGGGCCACAAATAAGAAAGTTTAACATGGCGGATGTTGTCGACCATTATGACCGTTACGTGTAGAATTTCATCCGACAGTGGCGTCATACCACCGAAATAAGTACGTACATCAGTTTTGGTTAGCGTAGGGAAGCCGCCTACCAAATTTCGTGAAGATGGGGCCATAAATAAGAAAGTTTAATATGGCGGACGTTGTCAACCGTTATGACTGTTACGTGTAGAATTTCTAAATTAAACCTGCTTAACTTTTATAAGTAAACTGTGTGGCACCCGGATGGGGTTCACGCCCGGCAGGGACGCCCAGGAGGACAGGAGGAGAGCTCATTCTTCCTCCAGAACGCGAGGGGGTGTCCGCACTGGTTGTATTGGGGGCCAGAAGCTTGGAAGCTCTACCCTGTAGGGGCCCGTGGCCACCGCCAGGGGGTGCCCTGATGCCTTGGGGACCCTGGATCCCAGCGCTTCTGCCACACCCGGAGGTGCTGGGGGGAAGAGAAGGGACACCCGGAGTGCTTCCGGGTACACAGCCGACACTTCCGCCACACTGGGGAGTGCCGGTGGAAAATTGCCGGGGAGCACCTGGAGCACATCCGGGTGTGTATAAAAGGGGCCGCCTCCCTCCAGTCATTGACAAGAGTCGGGAGGAAGAAAGATGATGTCGGGAGGACGGCAAGGAGGCGGTCTGAAGAGAGAGAAGGCATTGTGTTGTGGCCAGGACTTTGGGGTTTGTGAGCACAATATGGACTTTGTAAATAAATATGTGTTGGGTGACATGAGCGTGTCTGCCTGTCTGTGTCCGAGCCAGTCTCCACAGCTGTAAGGAATGAGCCTGCCAAATTTAAGCCTTCTACCTACACGGGAAGTTGGAGAATTAGTGATGAGTGAGGGCTTTGCCTTTTATTAGTATAGATACCATATACCAGCTGTTGAGGTCATTGAGCACTTGTTACTCTAACAATCATAACCACTGATGGCTTGCCTTACAAGAGGGCTGCTTTATTTGCATACAGGTACACTGGTGGTGTAGAAAGAAGTATGTTGATCTCTCTTTTAAAAAAAAATGTTTTAAAACTGTTGCCTATAAAGCCAAAGCATTTGAGATCCTAAGGCTTTCGATTCTCTTTGTTGCTAGCAAAGCTTTTTGTGTTATTTTTTCTTTTACACAGTAATGTTAATCTACACTTGATATGATTACATTCAAAACCTCTTCATTATACTTATTGTACTTAATTTTTTTTTTCTCGTTGCATTTTCAGAAAGTTTATTAAGAGACAACTTTTGTGTTTTAGCATCTCAACATTTCAGTTCCCCTTGCTTACAGCTCCTCAACTTGTGTACAATATTACAGTAGATAGATAGATACTTTATTAATCCCAGTATTTACTTTTTATGTGATAGCATCTTTTCAAATCCATATTAAACAGGCAAATCCTGCATTTGAGGAATGGTTATTCTTTCTGTGTATTCTTGTGTATATCACTCACTTCGTAGCATTAGCTTATTTGAAGATTTGCGCAAATGTGTGCAAACTAAAAACTATAGTACTCTATAGTTTCATCATTATGTAGGAAGGTCCCATCTAGAAAAAATTTACTCCAAACACCACTCAAATTCCTTTTCACTTCATGTCCTTTTTAACAAACTGACACTGGCAGAATCCGCTAGCAAGTAGTCGCCCTTCACGTTGTGTGTGTAGCTGGCACAAAGAGATAAAGAGAGGGAAAAAGAGAAAGCCATCCTCATAACAAACAGGAGAACACATGCTGCCCATTTGAAACTGTACCAAAAAAGTTTTAAGCATCAACCAGCTACAATATAAAATATGAATTATCTAAGCCTTCCAGTGTTTAAGTACTACACCCAAAACACATGCTGAAAATTATTCATGCAAATTTTGCAGTGATGTAATTTGACATTAACTTCAAAATTGTGTGTAAATGCTTACTTGTTTGAACATTTATGCTAAATGTTTTACCAATTTTATTAGATTATACCAACACTACTAAGAACAGTATTAAAATGCAATTTTGACATCGCTGAAGTTGGAATCTGAAGTTTATGAAAGCTTATTTCATAGTGTATTTGTGCCTCATTTTTAACTACATTATCCGATTATAAAATGCTATTTAAAAATGCACTTACTACATATACTCTACCAATATGTTTAATTATATTCTATTATCTAGATTACTCATTGTTACAAAAAATGTAATAAACAAATATGTGATATTGGCCTTTTATTGAAGCAAAAAACAAAAATGAAAATCACTCCAACTTATTATTAAACAAATTAGTCATTAAGCCTGTTACAATAATGGGCGCTAGAACAGTAGTGCATAAACATTAGTAGGAACAGTCTGTATTAAATGACAAGGGACCTTGACCTCATTCTGTTTGTTGGTCGCATTTTTCTTTGTCGTTCAGCCTTTCTTTTGTTGATGTTTAGTTGCTGTGCTGACCGTTCTTTGTGGGCTGCCACCGTGTATTGTGTGTCTTTAATTTTCTGTGACAGTAATACTGTCTTGTACGTCCGTAATATACCTTTAATTTTCTCTGGCGGTAATACAGGCGTGCACTTCGGTAATATGCCTTTAATTTTCTCTGACAGTAATACTGGCTTGTATGTGGCTGTAATATGCGTCACTGTATTGTGTAGCTTTAATTTCCTCTTGCAGTAATACTGGTTTGTATTTTCGTAAAACGCCGGTAATTTTCTCGGACAGTAATATCGTGCGTCGCACCGTGCCCCGCGCATGCCCACTTCACCAGAAGACACACACACACGGACACCTGGACGCACACAGGGATTTTATTAAAGAGGATACCCATGCCCCGAGATCACGTGAAATTTATGCCAAAAGCACATTTTCTATATGTTGTGACACTTAAAGGAAAATACATTATTTTACTTTTGTGATGAATGAACATTACTTACAAAGAAGTTTTCAAAATGTAAAAGAAAAGCAGCAGCAAGAGTGATTTGACTTTACTTTTTAGAGGTTGAGAAGTTTGTGTATTTCACCATATTTTGTTATGGAAACTGGTATTCAGTGATCAAAGAAAGCTGTATATAGGCTTATCAGGTTGAGTGTGGGGCTAGCAGTTGTGTCATGTCAAAGTAACCGCTAGAAACAGAGTGGGCTAATTTAGTAAATTTTCATGTTTGCATTTTATTCAGACTTTCATCATATATACTAATGCAAGTGCTTTAGGTTAGCTATTTTCAGTGCTGCTGAAGGTGAATTACACAGAAGATAAAGAAGTAACATGAATTTAAATCTGTAGGAGAATTATTCTATGAATGGAGGCTGTCACACTAAATAGTACTTGCAACTTTTTTGTTAATATTGCAGATATCCAATTTTGATTTTAATTAAATATTTTTATGCCTTGTTTTGGAAACATTATTGTTGACTACACTGCAAATATGTATTTTTACTTTTGTTGACTACAACTAAAACTCTACAATCAGTGGTACAGCTATGTGTGAAAGGTTTTCTTTGAACATTATCAGCACGTGTAGTTCCCTAACTACAAGGGAGACCAGGGTGTAATTTCTCAACATCACCCCTAATGCAAAAGCAGTAAATTTTCATTAAATGACATAATATTCTAGCTTACTTAACAGTAAAAATGGTGCTTAAAAGAATAAGATCTATGCTACAGTACAATTTCCTTGTTTTATATGACCATGTGTATTAAAAATTAACTTTTTGTGGACTATAATAAAAATCCAATCATAGAGTGACAAGAACATTGCCTACTATTGCAGAACACATTATTCTCTTTGGAAAAAAAAGAAAAAAAACATACATGGTTAATTGGAAAGCACAACTGAAGCACTGATTGATCAATAAGGCTATGAAAAAATAAATGGTATTTTATTTACAAATGGAAAGGGAGGTAAAACAGATAAATTGTTTAAAAATGAAAGGATGGATGGTATAATTCACATACTTGAAGTGTAATATTTCCACTGCAAGTTGTTATTCAGCAGCATATTCACAAAATATTTTTTTCTTAAGAGAAACAGTTGTAAATATATATTCAAAGCAGGAAAGGATTTTTAACAGTACCAAGAACATTATAAAAACAGAGGCATTTTCATTTGTGGTCTTTGAAATTACTGGCTTCGTCTTGTTCTAAAATATTTAATGATCAATCTCAAACCTTGTGTGTCTCAATTCCACAATTGAGAGATGTGGAAAGGGAAACTGTAAAAATTACTTTAAGTGGTGTCATCGTTTTAGAAGACATAGTTGATTAATATATTAACAAGCTGGTTATTGTATCACTTACTCAACCCTTCTTAACCCAGCTTCTATTTATTTGGTCCTGTGTGTGATGTCTGAAAGTAATGCTAAATAAATTTTAAAAATTGGCAAAAAATGTATTTACTGTTACATACAAATTTCAATTATTTCCCATTAAAATGCTGTATTCCATGCATCCACTGCCCAATTCAAAGGTCCAATATTTATTCAGTTAAAAAAGAGCAGAAGTTAAGCTTTTGATTAGATGTACATTTGCCTCTGAATGTCAGTGTTTTCTTGACACTTGCATTATGAGCATTTTCAGATGAGCATTCGTATGTCCCGATATCCAAATGTTTTGTAGGCTTTTATGTAGCCTAATTTTTGAAATCCCCAGTCTATCAGATTTCAAAAGAGCCCTCACGTGTTATTCCAGCATGAACCAAGTGCTTGTCATAAATATGCAAGTTAGTGCAGTGACAAGGAATTCTCCAGCCGCAGATGGGTGTTTTTTTGCTGTTGATAACAATGATTGCTTTTCTTCTGGAAAACAGGCTTTTAATCAATAAACAAACAGCACATTTGGGCTTTTTAACACCTAGAGAATTGCTTCATAAATCGTGGCAATTGCTTGTTAAGACAGTTTCTTTGTGATAACATGCATGTCAGCATGTGACAGTATCTTTTCATATCAAAGTGAGGGGAATAAATTTCTCCAATACTGTAACTGAAATGCTCCAAATATAAGCTTTTAAAATAGCCCTGATAAATTACTTTGCAGCCAATCAATCACAAGCAATTCAAATGAAAATATACTGCGCAGTGCATTGTTGCTTCAAATTACAGATTTTGTTGTTAAAAGAAGAGGGCTTTTGTTAATGAACGTCAAAGACCGTTTTTTCTACTTTTATATAAAAACTGTATAGCACTGTACAAGTCAGAGAGAAAAAGTTTCTAATTAGTTATTTGATCAATCTGCCTAAAGTTTTCAATTTTCACAAACAGATGTATATATTCTGAATATACAATGCATGGTTTTCACAAAGACATACAGAAATGTTACTTCAAAATGGCAAAAGTATACATGTTTGATAATCTTTTTTTTAGTTATTGTTAATAAATTGTATATTAACTTTGTAGTGATTGGAAACCTACTCCATTACTTATACCAATAAGAAAGAATACTCCAAGTGCATTTCTGATACAGATGGGAGTGAAATTTGCATGTTATTGTGTATTCCCTAGATAATAAAATATCAGCTCTTTACTTTGATATGTAACATTATGGACAAATTAATCTAAGTAGCAGAAAACAGTCAAAACTAAATTGAAAAGGGAAAAGACAACATTAAAACGAAAGTAATAACGAGCAAGTGTTACAAGTTAAACTAAGGCAACATTTAAAATATTGTAAAATGAGAAATGTTCTAAATATGCTGCTAAACCTTGTTCTGAAATGATAATGAAACACCCTAAACAGTGTATTCAGTACATCTGAAAAACAGGAAACTAATTTTTGATGGTTCTCCCTCAGAAATGCTTAATATAGTACTGGTGAACCTAAAATTGATTCATGCAAAAATGTCATACAGATCATCTATTAAATTATTTTTAGGGATAAGATAAAATTAAATACTGGTGTGATACTCAACTTGCAGTATAACTAAAAAAATCTTTATATTTTAGCTAATGAATAGTCAAAATGAAATTTTGTATTTTCTTAATGAGACTGGAGCAGGGTCAAAAGCTTACTGACAAATAAGGTTAATTGATGTAACTAACAAATGATGAAAGGAGTTAAGGGATATTAATGTTAATAAACTAAGACAATATGCAGTAATCAATGCTGATTCAACACTTCTCTTAACGCCTTTAATTAATAATAGAATTATCGTATCAATAGCAATTTTGACATTATAATATGGAAAACATTACAAAAAGTAAAATGAAATGTTTGTCAAGTACATATGGTTCTGAAAAAGGTTTAAAAACAAATACGCCCAAACAAATCAAATCAAAACACAGAAATGCACATTCTCTACCTAAAGAAGTATAACCAATGTTAACACAAGAAAGCAATACTAACTACAGTTTAATGGATAACAGTTCACAATAAACTTTATTATTAGAAACTTAACTCCTTTTGTTATACATCATTACTTTTAGCTATAAAAACTTCCCAGTCACTCTTCAAACATGGCACTGCATTTAAGTTTTGGTTTATTAAGACATATTTTCATGAATATTTTAAAGGAAAAAAATGGCCAGCTTCCTACCTGTTATTTGGATTCCTCCTAAGCCTGTACTGTGTTGTGCTGGTAAACTCAAGTCCAAAAAATTACTATTTGACGTTGGGGATGCTGTGTGGTTCAAGTGCACAAGATTATTACGTGGGACACCCAACCAAGGGTAACGTGTTGGTTGGCCAGGGAGGCTGAAAGAGTTGTACACTGCTCTGTGCTGGAACTGAGGAAACCTTTGAGGCAACACTGAGTTCGGGATGTTGGCATTTGAAGGTGTGCCACTGTGCATGAAGCTAGCTCCTAGCCCTTTAGACGTTGGGAGATGTAAAGGATTGTGTAAAGAGCCTGGGGAAAGTGGAGACTGGTCTTGGACAGAGAGTTCTTTTTCAATGAGGTCCGCCAGTGCCTTACGGGTGATGTCAAAGGGGTCAAACCCAAGGTCATCCTCTTGCTGTTTAGAAGAACCAAAGCCAAACGCAGCTTGCCAGTCTGTTGATGATGACACAGGTATTGTTTCTATATATAGTAAAAGAAAGAAAAGTAGGTAAGTACATAACAAAAAGTGATCTGTAAAGCAGTAAGTCTTATGAATACATCTTGTTCATTTCTACTTTATTTACTTCAGTCTTACATTTTTATTGACCTTGAGAAATGTAACTTTTTTTTTTACCCAATAAACCCCTTCATCTTTTATATACCGTACCAACAGAGCCCAATTAAAAACAAGTGTATGCTACAATGAAATGCTATATATTTCATGAAAATTTAGAAATAATTGACAAAAGGATTATCCATTTAAAACAATTCAAATTCCTTTCAAAGTGTGGATTGATATTTACTTGCTCAAATACCCTTCCTTTGTCAAAGTCTGAAAAGAATAAGGTACATAATTAATATACCTTGCTTTCAACAGTTAATTATGCATTTGTTAAAATCTTTTTAAGTGTTGTATTTCAGTTTAAATAATGTTGCACTCTTCTATACTGTACTCTACCCTACAGCATCAATGTAAATTTTAATTATAGGGACATAAGATGGAAAAACAAAATATTATACAATGAAAACAATTGTCACAGGGAAATATCTATGTACAAATGTCTCTAATACATTAAACGCTATTTTAGACTGAATAGTATTTCATTAGTATGCATTAGATCAACTTTCTATTATGTATGGATCAAAACAGGTCTGGACCTTAAGTGTTGGTCACTTCTGAAGCCTGTGTAATCATAATCTGCTTAGCTCATTTGAAAAAGAAAGTAGCACTAGGTCTTAAAGTCTCTTTCATCAGGTTAACACCAGTATGCCAATGGGTGGTAAGTGTCCACACAAAAGGGCTGTGTACCAATTCAATCAGGAGGAAAGAAAAAATAAGTGAAAAAGTTTTAGCTTATTTTGCTGTCCTCCCTTCATATTCAACCTAGTAACACTACTGACAAATACACTATCATATATGCTATTTTAGACTAATATTTTTTAGTCAGAGCTCACTGCAACAAAACTGATTAGGTACATCTTCATGTGTGAATATAAATAGTGCACTATGATATATAATGCAAGTCATCAAGCTAATCGGAGATAGCATGTTTAACACTAGAATTACCAAAGCCTATGGAAAAAACTTGTAATTCCGGCCCACCTTAAATCTGTTCGCACCTCTCCGTCAGCGTCTTTTGTGTTGTAAATGTGTCTATCAACACAAGCAGCTTTCTATCCCATCCCCCCCACCAACGCAGAAAGTTCTCTCAGCTCAAGTCTGTTTACCTACATCTGACTTGCCTACAGTTGTACAGGGTAAATAAAATATCATTATTTGGAATACATGCTTTTCATGTGTGTTCCGTGTCTACAACAATCTATTCAAACACATTGTCAAAACAAACGTTTTTCATGTTTTAGTAATAACTAACAAAATGTAGACATGAAGTGTATAATGCGTGAAGCCTGATGTCCAAATATCAAATAAACACTTTTACAAAAGGTACAAGTATAACAAACACGTGCGCTTTTACTCAAGAATATAACTGCAGAAAAAGAACTTGCGTTAGGGTGCGACATTGACACGCCTTTAATACGACCGCATTGGTGGCGCATTGTTAAGAACTGCTGAATGGTAATCAAAAGGTCTCCGGTTTGATGTCAGACACCTCTGTTTTGAGAAGTGAGCTGCTCTTATTCTTACTATTATAGAATAAAAACATACATTTGATTTGAGTCTGCAAATGCCAGTGTAAATTCATGGTACTTGTAAAGGTTAGCATTTTTTTTTATATTCAGTTTTATTCTTCCAGTCATGTTCACGCTCCCCCCAATCTGACACTGCTGTTTTCACATAAAGACACGCTATAACAGAGGTAAACTCAGATGATGATGAGGGTTCTACATCGGAGAAAGAGAACAGAAGACCTCCTTGCAAGAAACGTCCACTTACACATAAGAACAATGCAGCTGCACTAGGCATAAAGGCGAAAGATGGCACCGTTTGGATGCAGCAAGGGGTCAGGCTTCATCCTGCCAGTCAGTCTGCCTCACACCTGTCCTTCAAAGGAAAAGCAGCGGTTACAGAGCTCGGCAACATATTGTGCAAAGTCCTGTTTGTGATTATGTTTTGTGGTGGTCTTTACATAAAAACATTTATATGTTACTTACACAAAAGCCAGATCGAATGTTATTTACCTACACCGTAAAATCACAAGTAGACTGCAGAGCTTCCTGTGTTTGATCAACAAGGGCATGCTCACCAATTACATGTGTAATGCCATGGAAAAGTGCCTGCTGACACTTCAGTACGTTAGCAATGGTGCAAGAATGCAGTTAGACTTCTTTTTTGGGCACATACACTGTCCAGATCTAAACACTAGCATGGAGAGTTGCTCACGTACTGAAGAGTCTTGGAAAATCTTTCTCCCATGGGGCGACTGGGATCTTTTCCTGAATAAGTTCAAACACAGTTGCGTAGGGTGTGACATGAGCTTCCATCTACACGTAAAGTCACTTCAGTGCACATGTACTTTGTGAGCATGCCTGTGTTGATCAAACACAAGAAGCTCTGTAGTTTACTTGTGACTTTACGCTGTGGGAAGATAAGTAAATAAATCAAGGTAAATAACATTCAATCTGATTTTTATAACAAAGTACAGTGACGGCAAACGTGTGATGGCAGCTTCCACCTGCAGCTCTAGACTTTTCAGACATGTGCGCTTGGGAGTCAACTAAAGGGACCAGGAAATGGCAATTCCATGCCAGGCCATGGGGCGGCGGGGTGCACTAAACTTCTCTCTTTTCTTTCCATAGACCAAACACGAGAAATCCTTCCTGTCCTGGCAGCTCAGTACTCAAAATGTTTATTTTGGGACGCAGGAAGGTTCGAACCCGTGACCTTTTGAATATGAGTCAGCAGTTCTTACCGCTGTACTACCAAAGAAGTCATGACAAACTACACTAACCCAATATTTTTCTCTTCAGCTATTATAGTCTTAAATAAAAGCTCACTTATTCTGTTAAATTTGTACCTTTTGTGAAAGTGCTTATTTGATATTTGGACTTCAGTCTTCACACATTATACACTTCATGTCAAAATGTTGTCATTAGTACTAAAACATAAAAAAACTTTGTCTTTTAGGTATGTGTTCAACATTTCTTGCATTTCCTGTCATCCTACACTTATAGATTTTTGTAGACACGGAACACACATGAAATACATGTGTTCCAAATAATGATATATTATTTACCCTATACAGCTCTAGGTACCTCACTCCTAGATAAACAAGGCTTGAGCTGGGAGAGGTTGTGCCCTTTCTGCGGCGATGGGGGATGGGATAGCAGGGTGCTTGCGCTTACTGACACATTTACAACACAAAAGACTGACGGAGAGGTGCGAATGGATTTAAGGCGGGCCAGGTTTATGAGTTTTTTCGTAGGCTTTGGTAATTCTAGTGTTAAATTTCTCTTTAACACTAGAGGGTGACCTAATGTTACTTAAGCAAAACTATGTAAGTGGTCATTACTAAGAACGACGAAGAAGTAATCCAATCCGCAGTGCTAAGAATAAATTCAAAACCATAAGGGCAAAAAAGTGCAATATCATGCTTCAATATAGGACTATAACAAATATTTAATAATTATTATAAATATAAAAATAAAAATGTAAGCAAAAAATGCATCTGAATAATTGTATGTTTACTTTGGCACTTTCCAGTGTAACAAAATTATCTAATTCTTAGTGCAATCCTTAACATTTACATAGAATGGTGTTAGTGTTGTTTTTCCTAATAGCAGTAATTGCTTAAAACTAGCTTAAAATAAAAACCCAAAACAAAGAATAACAAGAAAATAAACGGTGCCAAAGAGGAAAACAAATAGAAAATCAATAGAAAATCTTAAGATGTTTTAGAATTTTTAAGCAAAGTACAGTGCAATACTGTACAATATTTTTAAATCATGCTTCTTTCTCATGAATTATAGAGAATGGGCAGTAAGATGATTTGAATTCATTCTCTTTAAAAAGCCTGCTTATATTTTAGCTCAAAGAGTGCAGGGTTCTGAAAGGGCATTTCAGTAGAAGTGCATGAAAAAAGAAATACAGTGAGACATAATTTACGTTGATTTCCCAAGGCGCAATATAGAATTTGTAAGCTGATCTTATTTACAATAAAAACGTCCAATTAACAATATATACAAAAATAAAACAATGAAACTTTTCTCAGTTTCTAAAAACTAAAACATTGATGATGGCTAAGTGAAATATGAAAATTAAAAAAAGCACAATGGATTATGAAACTTAATTTAAATTTTCCTTTTCACTGTTTTCTGATCAGTTTAATTCCAAAACTATATCTATACTACTAGCTTGAAAACAAAATGCCACTTTCAGTTTTTTTTTTTTTTTTTTAACTATACAGTCTATGTGTAAACTCATATTTATATCAATAGTATGCAAGTATGGCTACAACTATCAGAGAACGTATCCAGTTTAGAGTCTTTGGGAGTCGGGGCCTATCCTCGCAGTAAGCTGGTGCAAAACAGGATTCACACATATTCAAATATACACTGTTCCAAAATAAAGAAATATATATACAGTGGAACCTCGGTTCACGACCATAATTCGTTCCACAACTCTGGTCGTAAACCGAGTTGGTCGTGAACCGAAGCAATTTCTCCCATAGGATTGTATGTAAATACAATTAATCCATTCCAGACCGTAGAAACTGTATGTAAATATATACATTTTTTCAGTTTTTAAGCACAAATATAGTTAATTATACCATAGAATGCACAGCGTAATGGTAAACTAAATGTAAAAACATTGAATAACACTGAGAAAACCTTTAACAACAGAGAAAACTAACACTGCAATAGTTCGCGCTATAGTGCTAGGAACCGCTCTCGCTAAAAACACTTTTTTTAATGAGTTTTAAGCACAGGGGAAAAAAGGAACATTTGAAAAATCCGTAATTTAATAAACCACCAAGAAAAGTAACACTGCAACAATGCAGGCTACGAACCGATCACCGGAAACAGAACTGAAAACAAAAACAAGCCTTCTCTAACTTATGCGTCCCTCAATCGCTCTGTGTGTGTGTGCGTGTGTCTCTCTTTTGCGAGCATGGAGCACCTGTGTGTGTCTCTCTAGCGTGCGCCTCTCTCTCCCCCGCCTGTGTGTGCGTGCGTCTCTCTTTTGCGAGCCTGGAGCGCCAGTGTGTATTGTCACGCTTGGGTCACAGATTTGCACAGAGACACAGGAGGTTGTAGAAAAAAAGGAACTTTATTCAAAGCACTGCAAACAAACATTTGTCTCTTTTCAACAGTTTAAACGTGCTCCATGACAAGTCAGAGATGACAGCTCCGCCAGGAGCACAGATTGTCTGAGAGAGAAAGAAGGAGAAGCAAGCAACCAATTTAACAAACTGAAAGAAGCCCGTGCAGGCTTTTTAAGAAGGCGGAGCACCGCACGAGAGGCATATTACGCGACAGAGCCGGCAAGAAGGGAAAGGAGGAATGTGAAGGTAGTCTGTCCATGTTTCTTAGGGGTTTTCCCAGGGGCGTCTGTATTCTCTGGGGGTGCGATCAGCTTTGCAGCTCACAGTGTGTCTGTCTAGAGCGCTCCTGTGTGTGTGCGCACACGCCTCTCTCGCGCGTGTTCCTGTGTGTGTGTGTAGGTGTACAGCCCTCTGTCTCTTGCGCTGCCTCTCTGTGTGTGTGTGTGTGTGTGTGTGTGCGTGCGCGCTCTCTCTCGCTCGCTGCACAGGAAATGCACAGGGAGAGAATGAACATCAACAAACCGAAAGGGAACCTGGCTTGTTCGTATACCGAGTGTTTGGTCGTGAACCGAGGCAAAAGTTTGGCGAACTTTTTGGTCGTAAACCGAGTTGTACGTGTACCGAGACGTTCGTGAACCGAGGTTCCACTGTATATAGTTCATTTTTCCATAATTTTCACATTGGATGCACTTTTTTTTGAAACACAAGGCAACTCTCTCCAACCAAGATGTTAATGGATGTGAAAAACCTTAGAGATGAGCAACTAGCAGGGCTAATGAAATAGAATACTTAACTCCTGAAAATGAATCAAACAATAAATTTATATTGTTTAATGGATTTCTGAAAAAAGAAAGTAACACTTATATCTATGATAGGTAGGTGCCCTGTCCAGGACTACCTCCTGACTACAAATATTGCTTGCTGAGATAGGCTCCAGATGCCCCATGACTCTGCCCTGAATAAGTGGGTTTAGGAGATGGACAGAGGTAATGTTTATTAATGTAACAACTAAAATTTGACTAAAGTACACAGACACATTTCTGAATGGTACAGTACCAGAGTGAGTGTGATGCAATCTCAAGTTACAAGCAATTTCTGCACTTTCAGTCCAGCCACCATAAAAAACCTCACACTGTTCCATTCCATCTGAACTAGTTTGGTGCTGAGGTGTCACCCGTTGCATGGCTGCACTCGGGTACTAATCTGGGATCCTGAGTTGGTTTGTCATGTGGTGGGTGTGGCAATGTGCTGTATCATTGCATGCTCCTAACAATGAGTTCAATTCAATGTTAATTTTGTATTAATAAAATGGGTATAATCAACAGTAAATTCTGATTTGAAACAGCTTGTAAACAACACAAAATGCTGTTTTGTAGGAATTCTAAAACAACTATCTTTAAACGACAACTTTGGTTTTAAAAAGTTAGGCCTAATTTGAGACAAATCTGAAAAAATATGTGGAAAATCAAAACATTAGGCAAGTGACATTTAAAAATTTCATGAATTTGACTTATCCCTTAAATATTAGTCTACAGTAATTGTTGCTAAGATACTAACAAGCTAAGGTCTCTTTGATACACTAATGCAATTTCATAATAGCAAATGTCACAAACCTGACAAAGTGATTGACACATGTGACTTGGAAAGTGTGATGATATGCAAGCAGCTTTAAAGAATTTGTTTAAATTAAAATTTTCTTAATTATTTTCATGTTTACTAATTCACATGTAAATAACACAATACTGTTTTCGTTTTTTTAGTATTTGTTTTAAGCAGTATCTTTATTTCAAATGAATAATGAATGAATGAATGTAAAATGAATAAATGTGGTATGTACGGTACACATAATAATAAGATCAGTTGGGCAGTCTATGATGATCATGGAAATTTAAGCCTCTCTATTTTTTTTATTCCATATCATAACCACACCACTATCTGTTAATACCTTAAAAAATAATTACAAAAAATGTAGGTGTACACAAGAAAACATAAATGACACATGCATGCACAGAAACATTTCAATATTTTTGAACAGAAAAAGAAACATCACCTTTAGTTTTACCTAAGAATTGATCCTTACTTAACAATTTAATACATAAACAAATGGCAATACAAATTTCATTTTCTGGGAGTGGTACAACAAGGAAATAGGTTGAAAACTCCTGGTCTGTACTTAGATTTTACTGTCATGTTGCTTTACTACACTATATTGGATATGGAATGACTGAATTTGGGTATGTTGTGACTGTGCCCTGCATTAGGCTGGTAACCTGTTCATGATCGTGATCGTCCTACTCCTCATACTGCAGAGAACTGAGAAAGGCTCTGTCCCTTTAATGCATGACCCGATTTGAAAATTAATGAATATTCAGTTTTATAATTAAAGTGGCTGGATAGCACAGTTGACCAAAAAAGATCTCATCAGAGTAAAAGTTGGAAAACATGGAGAACCAACAAGTCTCTGAATATCACATACAGCTGCAATGGACATCCATGTATTAAGATGTATTCTTTGGGTGAAATATTTTAACATTTTAAGTGAATTCTATTCTGCACTTATTTTACAGAGTGATGTACTAAGTTTTAATTAACCTTAAAAAAAACCCACTTTACACCTTGGCTGACTATTATATTTACCATGTAAGCTATTTTTATTTTTGATTATGTATCTAATGTGTTTAGGACAGTGAACATGTAGGCCTGGCAGTATTTAGGAGAGAAGGCAATACTAAAGAAGGTTGTCTACAACTGCAGTAGAAAATAAACAATACTTAACTGCACTTTAGCCAAGCTTGTAAATGTACAATTGAGAGTTTTTACAACACCAACTCCAAGTTGCTATTCTCCACTGCATTGGTGATATTTAACATTCACAGACATGGGCAGGAAAACAGTTAATTGAAAATTTACCTAAATTCATTTTAAATAAGTATTACTGTAGTTCATAATTTATGTACTATTTTTGATTAACTGTAATCTTGAAATGAAACGTCTTAGCCCTATAGAGGGGGTCAACATTAACAATACTGTATAAGGTATCTGTTCCAAGGATCAAGTTTTTGTAATCCAATCTCTTTTTTTTTTTTTTTTTTTTTTTTTTAACTTTTCAGTGAAGTATATGGCTTTACTTTTTTATAGTCTGAAGTACTAATCAAACTTGAAACTGGTAGTTGTAGCTTTGCAAAATATGATCTGTATGTTGCACTGTTGGTATAAATTGGAGTTTACACATAGACTGCAGCAATAGCGCTCAACATGAGTGTTTTACTTTGTCTTAATTCACTATGAAGCCATAGGCAGAACCCTGCAGATTGTAGAATTATCATTGTAAATGGAGACTTAAAATATTGGTGATCAGCAAGACATGAAGTCTAAAAATTAATGGAGGGTCAACCAGATTACTAAAACAAGGAACACTACTGGAGTTTCTGTAAAATAAAATATTTTGGTCAATATAGATATGAAAAAGAGCCAATACTAATTATTAACTTGTTAGCAATGGCCCATTAATACTTAATAAGGGCTAACAGGCAATGTCTTAATGCAAGATAATGTAAAGTCAGCAAGAAAGCGTATAAAAAGAGCATATAGCTCAGACAGTCATTGAAGCCTTTCCTATGGAAAGATGGTAGATGGATGGAAGACATCCCCTGCTGCCCGAACCAAGGACCATGCCTCTGATTCCTCTGACAATAGAAAGGGAGGGATATATTGTCTCAAGAAGGATTACAATTAAAAGAAAAAAACACACACACACACATTTACAGGGAGCATGCATACCCTGCTGGATGCAATCAGAGTTTTAAAAAAGTCAACCAAAAAATTAAAACTTGACTTTGTGTTTTTAGTCTAGCCTGCACAAATGCAGTCTTATAATGAAAGTGCAGAACTGATCTAAATACAGGAAAAAAGAAAAATTAAACAAAGATGCTGCATAATTTTATACGAACAGTTTGACTTAAGGGAAAACAAACATGGTAAATGCAAGTGCTACGGTAGGCACTACACACGTGATTTGCTGAAGAGCAGAACTGATCTAAATAGAGGAAAAAAGAAAAATTAAACAAAGATGTTGCATAATTGTATATGAACAGTTTGACTTAAGGGAAAACAAACATGGTAAATGCAAGTGCTATGGTAGGCACTTACACATGTGATTTGCTCAAGAGCAGATTATGTGTATATTGCTAAGTGGACCGGCTCCTCAAGCCCATTCCAGTAAAGTTTTTATTTTTATTACTGATGTTGTTTACTGATGTAAAATATGAAAGGATTTAAAGCAGAGTAAAAATTCCTACAATACAGTATATCTAATGCAAACTGGCAAAGTGTTTTTAGTCTAGCAGTATACAGTAAATATAGCCTTGGAATGAAAGTGCTGAAGTGATCTGAAAAAAAGTGAAAAAGAAAAACACAATCATAATATGTACACAGTTTGATTGCATTGTATCCAGCTTAGATACCAATTGTTTAATTACACTCATTACTCATTGATTACTCCTAAAAAATGATCTTGCTAAGAAAAAGAGAGACCCATAAGAATGTTCAGTGCACACTTTGAATTAAGTCTAAGGTTAACACACCCCTGTAGCAATTATTTTAATTCCCAAGACAAATTTTCTAAAAAAGTGAAAAATATACAAACATCACACAAAAAGACGCCTACTTTTAAAATAGTGATAATCTGTAGAAATCCATAAGAGACAGAACATGAAAAGGTCAGTTTAAGAATTCATCTGGAAATTGACATAAAAAAAAAGCTGCTGCAGGTCACCTGAGGTAAATAGGCTCTGTGGCTCTGGTGCAGTTGGCCAGTCTGTGTTGTTCTGAGGAGAGCTGGGAAAAGGTGGAAGGCCGCTTGGGATAGGGTTAGGATGTCGAAAATTACTGTTGTCTGAAAAGAGAGACTGTGATTCTGCCGCTGCTCCTTCAAATGGAGACCGTGCACTGTGATTGGATGCACTGATGGGAACAACCAAGCTTTGTTTTGGTAAACCAGGAGGAGGTGATGGTGAATCGCTACTGGAAATCTGAAATAAGAGCAAATACAAAATTTACAAATACCTTCTTACATGATCTAAATACCAAACGAATATATACTGCATATGCTCAAGTTTTCAAATTATACAATATGCACATTTCTTTATAGTAAATTAAGTAAACTATTCAGTGGGTAGGTAGTCTAAGAACTATGATTCTATGATATGGATGAAAACAATATTAATTTTAAAAAAAATCTGTCTACCAGCGGTTTAAAATTGTCATGTACATTATATTTACATTAACTTATTTGGTTGATTCTTTATCCAAGGCAATTTACAACATTTATGATACAATTGGTTACATTTTTCGGTTTTCTAATTGGAGCACAGGCAGGGTCAAGTGACTTACTTATGGTCACACAATGTCACCAGCAAGACTTGAGCCCACAATCTCAGGGTTTGAAGTCCAAAGCCTTAACCACTATACCATACTGCCTGCTTACACCTTAATTACGTGCTAATAAACATATAAAAAACTTTTTTTTTTGCTATTTTACTTCTAGTGTGAGGCACCAGTTTGAAAATCCTGGGACAATGCCAAATGAGATGAACAAAGGGACAGTATCTTCTGATTTCCACAGTATAACAAGCCACATTATTGATTATAAACAAGTCTTACTTACCTGTTGTAAATTATCTCCATTCCCTATACTAAGGGATTCTGAAGATTTATCACTTGGGCTAAAATGCAGAAAGAAAATAGACATTATATAAACATTAGAATATGTGTGTTAAATATATACAGAAATTCCATAGATTTAAAAATGTATTATCTATGGATCAATAAAGAGACAAAACAAAAACCAAAAAGATAACAGCACAGCTTATAATTTGTTAATCATTACGTCCTTTGCTACACTTTGATTAGCCTATTGCACTGTTCTGTGCCAATATATTTTTTACAAGCCTAGTAAGCCCCACTTAAACACAACTGACTCTTGGCTTTTCCCCCAAACATCTACTGTTGATAAAATCAGATTACAGTAACACTATAAGGGCATTAAGAAATTAATTTACTACACTGACTGTTAATGAGTAAATCAAGAAATTAATTTACTACACTGACTGTTAATGAGTAAATCTGATGCACTGTGCAAAGCTGTAATTATGCCTCAACCCCATAGCCCTGCTTAGCTGACTTGGCCACAGGTAGATTTTGGGGGGGAAAAAAAATCTAAGTAATAAATAAACAATAACATAATATGATTAATGGTAGCATGGAGGCACAATAGTGCGCTGTGGCCACAACAATCCAGCATCCTGAGTTTGAAACCTGCACCTGGATATTCTCCCTTGTGCAACGTTTTTTCCTCTTACATCACTAAAGACATAAAGGTTAGCGGATGATTCCAAATGAGCCTTTGTGTGAGTTATGTGCATATGTATATGTGGGCATGCGCAATAATCTGGCAGCCTATAATGGGTTGTTCCCTAACCTCTGTCCAGTGCTGCTAGGATAGGTCAACTGTGACTCTGAATTGATTCTCAATTGGAGTTCAGAATGTTATTTTACAAATTAGTTTTGTTCATCTACATTATTTCCCTGGCTAACAGATTAAAAAAATCATAAAGCTAATGATCAGTAAATGTTCACTAAAGATCTGAAGACAAAAAACAATACAGTGAAGAGATGCATGCTATAATGTCATTAAGTGGAAAAATAAGAAATGACTGTGAATATCTTTACACTTTCCATTAACAATTCAGTAGTTATATCTGCAAGGTCTTATATCTTTCAAGTTTACCATTGGCTCACAGTACACAATTGAAATAAAAATGCCCGTGGGCACCCCACATGGGAGTGGAGAAGATTTACAGTGCCTGTATGCCATCATTCAGGATTTTCACAAAAGTACACATTTAGAATGCTTTTAAGTATGTTATGTAGTAATTCTACTAACTTTAATTAACATTTAAAAATCTAATACTACTAGTGCACAAGTATATAAGGTAGTGATAGTATAGAGGTACTCACCTGAAAAGAATCTTCTTCGAGCTTTTTTAAACATTAAATGTACAGTGCTGCGAGAATAAAAATGCATTCCCTAACATGGATTGATCCTTATTTCTATTCTATTAACATATAAAGGACCATGTGACTGATGAATTACACTGAATGGTTGTACTTGACAATTATTCAGTCAAGAAAAATAACAAAAAGGAACTTCCATGGATTGAAGAAGATATGAGAGATGATCAGTTTTTACCCTGACCTATCAAGAGCAACACTGGTAAAACCAAACAAGTTTTAATTTTCAACATAATCCCTGTGAACATCAAACACTTGTTTCAAGGATCAAAAAGCATGCCACTCACAAATTCCAAAGCAAAGTAGTATCACATTGACCAGCCAAGTGGAACCACTGAGGAACATAACCAATATAGACTACACCTTCACCATCTTAAAATTATGAACCGATCTTGCTGGCAGTGTCTTGTCCATTTAATTAATTTGGTGTTGGAGATAACAATGCTTCCACGGCTTTCATTGTGGGTCACTGTAATATCACTAAGTTTTGTCCCGAGTTACAAAATGTTTCTTAAATTTCTCCACATTGAAATTAATGTGCATGGAAGTCTCCTTAGAATAGTAGATTTGGTGATATTTATTTCATAAGTAAATAATCTAGGCATCTAATATGCGCAGACTTTGCTCATATTTAAAGGAATAATGGATTCAACTGACCAGACACTAACCCCTATAATTGTCTGTCATTGCCAAACGTTTTCTTCTATAACCAATACCAAAAGCCAAGCAGAATTTGGGTCACTTTTGAGAGATATCCCATCATAGCATAATTCTAAAAGACATTTTCTTGACTGTGGATGAAAGAGAATAGTCCAGGCTCACAATGACTAGGTAAGAATGAATCTCTAAATTCATACTGTTTTCTAGGGATAGAAATTAAAAGATCGCACTATACTTACTTTTGCATTGTTTCTGAGACAAATATATATTATATATTATAACCAAAAATGTAAGAAATTTGTAATTCATGTATTCTACTACACAGGAGCTAATCTTTGCTGATTGCAAAATCAGTACAGCAAATTAGTTTAAGTTCAGGCTCAAAAAATTTTGTTCACTTCTCATACTATACGACTTGCTTAATCGTGATAAGACAGAAAATCAGGAAGGATGGTTATCTTTCCTTATCTTGATCTTCCTTGTCCATTTTACGTTTATGTTCTCTCTCTATGTTTAGTTCTGAATGAAGTACGAGCATGTAACACATCAGACTCTGATTTCCACAGGACACAAGTTGATCTAACCAAAGATGTAGCAAGGAGAATATGAGCATGGGCAGCTCATCTTTTAGGTAAGACAATGGCTACAAACTGCAATGAGGGCCAACCTTTTAAGACTATCAACTGAGGACCAGGCACCGCCAATAGTTCATCTTTAGTTTATATATATATATATATATATATAAAAAAAAAAAAAAAAAAGGAATAGTTGCATGCCCTGTGATACAATGCTCACAAAAATCCCATACTAGATGGGGGTTACAAAGCAAATTCACAAAGTTTTAAAGTCAATCACTCCATGGTAAACCAAACTAACCACAATGAGAAAAAATTCAAGATCTCTTAAAAATCACCTACAGCAAAATATACTTGACTATTATTAATCAGAAAGATGCTTTTATCTCATTTTAACCATCTGCTGATTACATTCCAGATTCAAGTAGTTCAAAACGGTAACTATTGCTTATATGCTTTGTAAAACAGAAAACAGTTTATTAAACAGAAATAGTTCATTAAAGTTACTCTCACAGTGAAGAGTCATATTTTTCAATTTAAATTATAACATTTAAAAACTCATTCAATTCAGGTAACTGTGGACTCGGGCCTATCCTAGAAGAACTGAATGTGAGGAAAGAAATATTCATGGAGAGGGTATCACTATTTAAAATGTTCTTAACAGTTTCGGGGCATTAACATTTGATGAATATTTAAAATAAACAAATAAAACCATTGTGGAATCAATCAGCAGATCAGCTGTCCCATTAACTGTTTATGTGACATTTATATGGCAATAGTTAAAATGGCTTAAAAATGTTGTTGTGTTTCATTATTTATTTATCTTTATATATAATACGCTATCGCGGCTGTTCGTTTGTCTGTCAGGGATTTTAAATAACCTTGTAGCTCACAAACCATTTGACCTATTTATCTGGAATTTGGTACACATATACTAATGTGACTTCTACTAACCGTTTTCAGGTTGATGATTGACCTCCAGGGTTATTCCACTTTTAATTTTATTGTAGAATCAACTCTTGGCAGCAGCCAGCAGGGTGGCCGTGCGGCACATGCGTACAGGTACCGTTCTCATCTCCTACCACCTTCGCTGTCACATCCCCTACCTCTTCATAGCTTAATCATTCTTGAGGCAGATTGAAGACTTAAGTGCCAGCTTAAGTGAAAAATTAAAGAAAACGTACTAAGAATAGCAACACAAACACTGACTTAATCAGTTTTAATGCGAAAAGATGCCGACAAAAGAAGAGAAGAAGCGAGCCGCTAGGGTGGAGAAAAGAAGAGCTGCTCAGGAAGCAGCAAGCGCATCAACCTCTGCACAAACGAATGCTAAATGTACAGAGAAAGACAGCATAGTTGCATGCCCTGTGATACAATGCTCACAAAAATCCCATACTAGATGCAACATTTTTAAGCCATTTTAACTATTGTCATATAAATGTCACATAAACAGTTAATGGGACAGCTGATCTGACGGTTTTATTTATTTTATAAACTGAAAACTATGAATACTCAAGTGTATTCACTGCATGTTATTGTGCAGTGCGCCGTTACTGGCATATCTATATTATTATATCTATATATTATCTATCTATTATAAAAAGAAATCCTGTCCTGGAAAGCAAAAAGCAAGTCTACAATACGTGATCTTCTCGGGGCACATTTTAAAGACCCACGAGACCAAAGACACGCCCTACTTACAATCTATCAAATAGGACAATAGGCAGCAAAACATTCAGTCTTGTGAAGGATTTGAGCACACACAGATCCAGGGCTCTCAGCGTATATAAAGCGTATAAGGACAGTACATTATAAATTAAATGTCGACATATAAGCGAAGAAGAAAGCAGCACACTTAAGATTTTTTTCATTTTTTCTTTGAATTGTTGCTATTTCATTAGTTTCACTTTTATTTCAGAACTTCTGTAAAAACAATATTTGTAATCTTGCGAGTCCCAATATGCTGAATCTTTTTAATGAGGTCAGGATAGGTTTCTCTGTTTGGAATTTCAGCACAGACAAAACGATCTATATCATCAGCAGTTAATAATTTTTTTTTTTTTACAAAGTAACAAAGTAAGTAGAGTTCTGCATTGGACTCCTGTCTGTAAAGTCGTGCTATTTTCCTCTCACAGTTCCAAAAGTACATGGGTTTACCAAGGTGATACCCCAGCTTTTGTCTAGGTTTTTGTACAAGGGCTAGACAGAACGTTTTTGACTCCTGGGGTAAATGAAACTATGCTGCATTTTAGTGTTAAAGTACATGATATTTCTGAACTCAATTTTTAGGTATTTAATTATAAAGGTTATATTATTTGTAATCAACTAATAAGCTATTCTTACCAGAATTTACCTAAGAAGAAATTGATTAATATTTTTGAGATCATGCAACACTAGTGAAGCCCTGTCTCTAACAAAATGGTTTTGCAAACAGAAACGTCTGCAAATGCGTATTCTGAGTACTCTGTGACATCAGCTTAATCCCATTCGGCACAAAACATGGCCAATTAGAGGCAAAATCATGTAAATATGACTACAGTAATCCCTCGCTATATCGCGCTTCGCCTTTTGCGGCTTCACTCCATCGCGGATTTTATATGTAAGCATATTTAAATATATATCGCGGATTTTTTGCTGGTTCGCGGATTTCTGCGGACAATGGGTCTTAATTTCTGGTACATGCTTTCTCAGTTGGTTTGCCCAGTTGATTTCATACAAGGGACGCTATTGGCAGATGGCTGAGAAGCTACCCAACGTACTTTTCTCTCTCTCTCTCTTGCGCTGACTTTCTCTGATCCTGACATAGGGGGATTGAGCAGGGGGGCTGTTCGCACACCTAGACGATATGGACGCTCGTCTAAAAATGCTGAAAGATTATCTTCACGTTGCTACCTTCTGTGTGCAGCTGCTTCCTGAAGCTACAGCCTGCACAGTGCTTCGCATACTTAAAAGCTCGAAGGGCACGTATTGATTTTCGATTGTTTGTTTTTCTCTGTCTCTCTATCTCTCTCTCTCTCTGCTCCTGAAGGAGGGGGTGTGAGCTGCCGCCTTCAACAGCTTTGTGCTGCGGTGCTTCGCATACTTAAAAGTCAAACAGCCCTATTGATTTGTTTGCTTTTCTCTATCTCTCTGACATCTGCTCCTGACAAGCACTCCTTTGAAGAGGAAGATATGTTTGCATTCTTTTAATTGTGAGACGGAACTGTCATCTCTGTCTTGTCATGGAGCACAGTTTAAACTTTTAAAAAAAGAGACAAATGTTTGTTTGCAGTGTTTGAATAATGTTCCTGTCTCTCTACAACCTCCTGTGTTTCTGCGCAAATCTGTGACCCAAGCATGACAATATAAAAATAACCATATAAACATATGGTTTCTACTTCGCGGATTTTCTTATTTCGCGGGTGGCTCTGGAACGCAACCCCCGCGATGGAGGAGGGATTACTGTATATGAATATATCTTCATTGAGAAATATCAATACAAAAAAATAATGAAAACAATAAACAAATACTTATAAACAAAGAATAATAAAAATTAAAACTTAAATCAATATTTATGAACATCATACAATATTTTTTAATCTATGCATGCTTCTTAACTATAAATTGTTACTAAAAACAAAAATTGCAAATGCCAACACAGTATTTTTAGTTTAGACACTGGCCGTAATGTGACTCAGAGTCCACTACAACAGCCGATGCAACTGAGCAGTTTTAGATTCCATTTAAAAAAATAAAAAAGTATAATTCACTGTATTCAGAAAAGCATTTTTTGGTTCTTTTAAAGTGTTTATGTTTAAACATAATTAAAATTTTTAAATTAAAACTGGGAAAAATCAAATTACATTTAAGGCATTTTTAATATGTGCCTGTTTGGCTTGTTTGCTGTAAATTTAAATACTTTTTTTGATAAAAAATATCAACTACAGCAGTGCTGGTTACATATTTCGTAAATGCATTTCCTGTATAACATAGCCATGGTTACCACTTAGAAGAAGGTAGGTTAGACGGTTAATGAATGTTTTATTATTTGATGATTTTTTGTTTTAACACCACAAATAACCAATAAATATTCTGCACAAAATACTATTAATAACAGTAATAATAAAAATAGCAACAACATTAGTAGTACAAAAGTACTATCCAATAAAGGCTGTGTAAACAGCAACACTGTACAAACTTCCAAAACGATTGATTGAAAAAACCATGGAAGTCATAAAAATGACTCACTATGATATGCATATTAATGCAAATCTGAGTAGGGCTGCAACTAACGATTATTTTGATAATCAATTAATCTGCTAATTATTTTGTCGATTAATTGAAAAGTTGTATTGTAAACAAAAATTTATGTGAAATTAAACACAATGTGCATGAAATGATTTGCATAAAATTTTCAGAAATGTATTTCTTAAAAAACTAACTACTTGTAGATATTTTAAAAAATAAAGTGTTCTGCCCCACATCTTGTTAGCTGTTATTTGTTGAGCTGTGCTCCCTCTTCATCTTATTATTTATTAACACACCTGTCAGTCACGTCCCACACTCACAGTGGTGTCATAAATGTCTTACATAAAGCATGTAGGTCGCCAAATAATCATTTGAATACAATACACCCCATGTGTCTCACGTAGGCACCCCTTTATCTCTTGTTTCAGTCAGGTCCGAAGCGTACCTTTTGGGTATATAAACCCATGGGTCTGGCTAGTTGAGGTACGCAGCAATTTGAACCTCTGTCTACGTGGTTCTCTTTGTCTTGATCCAACCGTGGAAATCACTTGCCTTGTAAGTGTCTTTTAAAGCTTTACTGTTTAATGTGTACTGCCTGGTATGTATTGCTTTGTAAATCATTCTTTATTGTCTTTGGTTGTACACCTGCATGTTTCTTTTGTATACAGTATATTTCAGTTTACAACGAGGTATGTCCAGTAAAAGCCTTCAAGAAAGCTCACCCCTTGTCGTTTTTATGTGGATGTGCCGAGTTGTTTAAGCTCTCTGCGGCCACATTGCACAGACAGTGCGGAGTGAGGCAGAAAATATAGGTTTTTATACAACATTTATAAAATACATTTAAAATAAAAAGAAATAAACGTAGTAGCACTTCTGTCTCTGGTTCTCCAATGAACACACAAAATTTCCTTAAAAGCAGAACAGTTTTAAATAAATTAACTAAACTTGCAATTTGGATTATGCATTCAGAATCACACTAAACAGACGCTTGAAAATTAAACCCGTAAGTTTTTTTTTTTTTTGTTTCTTTGAAAGAGATGGTTTACTAGCAAAGCATCATGTAAATATCTGACTACCACAATATTCCACCACAGAAGAATGTGTGTTGTATCAACATGACTTTATTTTTTAGTTTTGTAAGTTTGCAGTAACATTTGAACGAATATCTTTGCCATATGTTGGGCAAATCCCAGCCTATTTTCCTTTTGCAGCAAAACAAGTAGTTTCATTTGTGTGAAACTCAGTTCTTCCTTTGCGATATAATATGCTGAGTTTATTTTATCTGAAAGTTCATATATTTTTGCACCATAATTCATCTTTTTGTTTTGTGTCTGTAAACCTTTTATTACTACAGATTTTTAGGCACATTTGCTTGCAGCCTGCTGCATGTCATTTGCCATTGGAAATGTGCTGTTAAATTTTTCCCATTTTAAATTGTGTAATCCTGCCACAAAGTCTGTTTTGTCGGCTAAACTAGGCTTTCTGCAGTAGTACTTTAAGATTATCGCATCTTCCTCTAGATTGGATATCCATCTGCTCTGTAACGTTCATTTTTTCCACCCTGCTCCTATCTTTTGACTCAATATAAGCGATACGTCTTTCTGAGACAGTGCAGCGGTGAAACTCACAGCACATCATCCGTGACTAAATTTTTGATTTCCTTTGCACACAAGGCTAAAAAAAAAATTCTGCTTGGACAGGGACTTATATTTCTTCAAAACCATTATTTGTAAACACACACACTAACGTTACATGTGTTTACAAGAGTGTAATGCAGCACGATAATGTTATAGAGTGACCGCATCAAAAAAAATTATACAATTTTAGTTGCATATCATGAAATTCTGTTGCATATGCTAGTGTTTTATTCGTACTGAAGAGGGCTGGACTATGACTCTGTTTATTCTTCACTTTAAACCGAAAGTCATGTCATTATGCCCAGCCTAACAAACATTGCTTTCATATATCTGTATCACATAATGCCGAAGTAAAATTCATCTTACTGTGATAATGGCAAGTCTTATTGCAGCACAGAGCACGTAAAAGTATGTTTCTTATTTAAATATTTGGGCATCTCCGTTGTGCTCTCATGCCAGATGAGACCTATACATTTTGCAACTCAAACTTTTTTTTCTGCTTTCAGAGTAAAGTGCTCTCAAACTCAAAGTCTTAGGCCACACTGCTTACCATCTGCCTATTTTCAAGGACATACTGAATGAAGTAGTGACGCCATTCAGCAGCACAATATACACGGGCTAATGTCGTAATAAGCTATTCAATGAAAGTGATCTTTAACAACGTTTTTAATAATCGATTATTATTGATAATGATGACTAGTTGTTGTAGCCCTAAATTTAAGATTGTTTTAATGTAACATAAACACAACACACATGCTTATGCACGGTATGTGCAACAACTTATAGGGCCATGTATTGCTTACAGTGCTCGTTCCCTCATTTGTAGTCTTGGTAGAGAAATCTTTCTAAGCTTAAATGAATGCCAAATCTTTTCTGTGAATACTAGAGTTATAAAACATGCTTTAGAATCTATTATGTCTATTTACTTTATTAGGTTTTGGCTTTTTTTTTATATAAATAATATAACCATTTACTCAAACTTTGTGTTCAAAATTGTAGACTGATGGAAGAATTGCTGTGCATTCCTGTCCATGTGCAAATCACAGCTGACATTTCAAACACTGTAATAGAAGCACAAAGTTCCCATTACATTGAGAGCAATTAATTGAATGCTTACATGTCTAATTTTCTTTTTCCACAAAGACACAAAACATTCAAAGGAGGGGTATCTCATAATTTAAATATTCATAATTAATGTGTTCTGACATACAGTAGTACCTATTCTAGTGACAGAAGATTTTGGTATAAATTAATTGGGAAAACAGTATAGGACTGACCAATTTCAATTAACAGGTTATACCAGTGAGAGGAGATTTAACAGTTAAAAAAGCAAACAAATGTAATCACCACTTTCAGACCTGGTAAATTTCACAGGCAGAACGGAGACAAACTCCATTACAATGCAGCTGGATGCTACAATGACCCGATTATTACAACCCTAAAAGTTCACAAACTCTGAAAAATATAAACACATGTTTATATTAATATACTAGGCACTCACAAAAAAGAATGTGGACAAATGTAGACAGGAAAAATGCATGCAGTGTCAAGTGAGCATAGCAAATAAACTTCACTTTTCATCTCAGTTGATGTTGAAAAAAGAATACAAAGACAGTATAGTGCACACTTACAACAATGACGAATCACCTACAAGTTGAAATGTTACTAGCTTTAGGGTTTGTGCCTTATGAGGACATTCCTGCAGCTTTTGAAGAGCATGTGAATATTTTTTAAACATAAAGCATGCTGTATTACAAAAAGAAATGGAAAATGCAATTTTATGTCAGTATTTTAAGGTTAATGATGTTTTGCAATAAGTGAGTCTACCAGTTTAATATATCACATGCTAAAGGAAACAGTTTCTTTATATAAACAGGAAATGTATTTTTTGTTGGTATATTAATGTCTAAACATTACCTAGTTGTATGGACTTGTATGTGCACTGCATGTAATTAGTAAGCATATCCCTTCAAGTAAAATTTCTTGAGTGCTGTGTGATTTAAAGCAGGACGACAGACAGAAAATATGCATGCTATCAAATTTGAGTAGTAGTTTGTTAAATGTTTCGGCAGGTCCTTCTGTGTGTGCAGTTAATCATTAATATAAGTGTTATTTGTGAATCACTTAATAATGATATACAGGTAGTCCCCAGGTTACGGACACCCAACCTACAACAAACAAACTGGGCCGCAGCTGCGACTCATGCTCCTCAGTAACTGCCGCTCCGTCATCTTCGGCACGGGGACGCTGCAAGCGGTGGCTGGACGGAGGCTGGAGAGGGTTGATTTCACTGCTCGCGCAGTGTAGTGTCCGTCATGCGGCTCTCGGTGGCAAGCGGTTTCACTGCCCCCTGTTGTGGCTGAACGGAGGCCATAGAGGGTGAACGGGGAGGAGGGGGGTAGCACTGTAGTGTGCCTCGGATGGCTGCGTGTTGAATGGGGGCAGTGGTGCGGCGGGACACTGCAGGCAGCATACTGTAGTGGAGGGGACTGTGATGTGGGCTGGTGATGAACTGCCCCTCGCTGCCCCCATTCATTCTCAATAGCATGCCTGCTTGTACTGTTATGCACATAGCAGGAAGTTGTCTCATCAGTACAGGGTGGTCCAGATCTAACTCTGCAGATCCAGATCGTCTGGATGACTTTGATTTATGCAGGGACGATTCCAATTCGGCACGAAGACGATTCTTTGTGTCATCAGTTCGCACACTTCTCGATGGTCCGGGATTTTTCGGGTGATTTTCTATGTAATAAGCTGAATAAGTTATAGCGTAATGAAAATTACTTAATTACATACTTAGATCTGGACCACCCTATACATCAGATTTGGGGTGGGCGGTATGACCAAAATTCTATATCACGGTATTTTTCTAAATTATGCCAGTTTCACGGTATTAGACGGTATTTTTTTCCCCATGCATGAGTGGATGTTAACCACATTTTCCACTGGAATTACTGGCTAAGAATAACCTATTCCACTGTCAAGAGTATTGTACATTGTACAAAAAAAACATTTTAATGTGCACACAAATATTAATACAGGTTTGCATTGCCCCATAAAGTGATAGTTTTCAAGGGGGTGGCATTAATGGAGAAGGTATCACATTGCATGACAGATGCAGTCAAAATACAGAACCTTTCTATTGAACAAATTTTGCAAAAACTTAAACTATAATTTTGACAACATATTTTCAACCATACAAAGAGGCATTTAAACTTAGTAAAATATCCAGAAGTGCTTGTCAAAAGTTGTATTGCACTGAATATGTCTTAGAAAAGGAATAAATAGTAAATATTTTTTGTAAACCAACTACACTTTCTGTTAATGTTAACAATCTCTGTCCACTGACACGTTAAAGTGACTTTTTAAACAACTATCATCATTAAACTGCATAATATTTAAACTAATAAATAATAACAATAAAATAAATAATAGTATTATTACTGATAGTTGCACTATTACTTCAAGACTTCAAGCCCAGGTGCATTACACAGTATTCACCAAATTAAAATAAAATAAAACAAGTGTAACTTGGTGATGACATCTTTACCAACTGAACCATCATTTAGGCAAACTGCATTAATATGGACCTTGCTTCAAGCTAAGCTATATGCATAAATAATATACCTACAACTTGCATTTATAATGCTATTTGTGGTATAGCCCTACGGAATCGTATTAGGGACACGGTGAAGAAACAAATAATACGGACACAGGGAAGAAAAAAACAAACTATATGTCGAGAATAAAGTCAACATTTCCACTTTATTCTCGCCGTTTATGTTGAGATTAAAGTCGACATTTCCACTTTATTCGCATAGTTTACTTCATAATTAAAGTAGAATGTCGTAAACTAAACTTCTTCCTAAAATCAATGTTTAATTTACTAGATTTAGTCAAACCCCGTCATAAGTTAATGCAGCACATTAAATGCTTTGTGTTAAGTGTTCCCCGACCCAGTGGTTAATCACTATGCTTCTTAAACTGACGTCCTCCGCAGTAAGAGGAGACAGCGATCACCATACAGAATCCATTCACTTCATGATATTCCTGCTTTCTGAAAATTTAGAATGCTAAGATAAATACTTGATATCATTTTCATGATGAAATGCATTAAAGCAGGTATTAAACATGCACTGTAGTGAGGCGGTAGTGCTGCTCCCTAGCAGTAAGGGGTCCCCAGGTGTATGTTCAGTGTAGAGAACTTTATCGCAGGTGTGACGAGGCTCCAAAAAACTGGATGTATGAATGGGTATCGCACAGGTTTAACTTAAATAATGTATAAATGTTGGGTTTGTGATCTGGTGGTCGGAGACACGAACACAGAATTCAATGCATGTTCTTCTGAGCGGGCTTTCTTTATTGCACGCGTGCTGTCTCTATCTGACATACTAAAACCCCAGTTCCTATCCTTCCTTTTTCTTTCTCCACATAACCAATCACCACACGATAAACGTCTTTGTGAAATTAAAACTAGTTATAAACTTAGCCCACGGAGTGTTCAGAACTTTAAAAATATCTTCGTTATACATGTTTAATTATGCCATCCATTCAGAGTTGCGCCCATCTCTGAACGAGTCGGCAGCACATCGAAGGATGAACACAAGAAAAACATACACTAGCAGGGTTAATATAGCACAACAAAACCCCACATCCTACATGACTTTGAAAGGAAACTGAAGCACCGAGTAAACCCACCAGAAAAACATGCAAATGCAAGGCAGGCACGCCGCCGTGCCCCCATACGATTAATGCATGCTTTAACACTAGAATTACCAGAGCCTACGAAAAAACTCGTAAATCCGTCCCACCTTAAATCGCGTCTTAAATCCGTTTGCACATCTCCGCCAGAGTCCTTTGTCATCTAAATGTGCTGATAAACAAAAGCTACTAGCAGCCAGCTATTCCATCCCCCCACCGACTTAGAATGAACTTCTCCTAGCTCATGCCTTGCCTTGATTTGATTATCTGGGATTGAAGTGGAGTTTTAGAGTGGAAATAATTCTAGCGTTATTTGGAATACACGCATTTCATGTGTGTTCCGTTTCTATAGTAGTCTGTGCAAACACATTTTTAAAACAGAAACGTTTTTCATATTCTAATAGTAAATGACAAAATGTAGGCATAAACTATATAACGTATGAAGCCTGAAGTCCATATATCAAAGAAACACTTTCACAAAAGGTACAAATAAGAGAACACGTGCGCTTTTATTCAAAAATATAACTGCACAAAAAAAAAAGCCGCGTTAGCATGCCACATTGACACTCTTACTACAACCGCCGCGGTGGTGTAATGGTATCAGCTCCTGACTGGGAATCAGAGGGTGGCGAGTTCGATCCCGCACGGCTCCACTTCGAGAAGTGAACTGCTCTTATTCTTACAATTTTAGAATAACAACATAAATTTGATTTCAGTCTGTAACAGCCGGTGTAACTTATGATATATTTTTTTTTTAATTCACTTTTGCATTCAGAATCAATCCATACAACCCCATCTGACATAAAGAAGCACTATAGGTCTGCAGTGTACCACGATGCATACTACCGCCCCCCCCCCCCAAGGGTTCTGACACACAAATGCTGGCGAAGCTGCCTTCTTCGTATCTCACCGTCACTTGAAATCAGCAGTTCTTAGCATTGCACCACGCAAGCTGTCGTATCAACCACCAACTGTAACTTGCTTTCCTTATTCTTCGGTTATAGTCTTGAATAACAGTGCACTTTTATTTATGTGAAAACAGCTGTGTCAGATGGGGTTGTATGGATTGATTCTGAATGCGACTGCGAGAATGAAAAGTGAATTAAAAAAAAAAAAAAAAAAAAGCTAACCTTTACCAGTATCATAAGTTACACCAGCTGTTACAGACTGAAATCAAATTTATGTTGTTATTCTAAAATTGTAAGAATAAGAGCAGTTCACTTCTCGAAGTGGAGCCGTGCGGGATCGAACTCGCCACCCTCTGATTCCCAGTCAGGAGCTGATACCATTACGCCACCGCGGCGGTTGTAGTAAGAGTGTCAATGTGGCATGCTAACACGGCTTTTTTTTTTGTGCAGTTATATTTTTGAATAAAAGCGCACGTGTTCTCTTATTTGTACCTTTTGTGAAAGTGTTTCTTTGATATATGGACTTCAGGCTTCATACGTTATATAGTTTATGCCTACATTTTGTCATTTATTATTAGAATATGAAAAATGTTTCTGTTTTAAAAATGTGTTTGCACAGACTACTATAGAAACGGAACACACATGAAATGCGTGTATTCCAAATAACGCTAGAATTATTTCCACTCTAAAACTCCACTTCAATCCCAGATAATCAACTCAAGGCAAGGCATGAGCTAGGAGAAGTTCATTCTAAGTCGGTGGGGGGATGGAATAGCTGGCTGCTAGTAGCTTTTGTTTATCAGCACATTTAGATGACAAAGGACTCTGGCGGAGATGTGCAAACGGATTTAAGACGCGATTTAAGGTGGGACGGATTTACGAGTTTTTTCGTAGGCTCTGGTAATTCTAGTGTTAATGCATTTCACCATGAAAATTATATTAAGCATTTATTTTAGCATTCTAAATGTTCAGAGAGAAGGAAGATCATGAAGTGAATGTATTCTGTGCGGGGATCGCTGCCGGCGCCTCCTCTTAGTGCAAGAAGAAGTCAGTTTAAGAATCACTTAACACAAAGCATTTAATGTGCTATATAACTTATGAGGGGGTTTGAAAACATGTCGTCACACTATTACACAGTACCCAGGTACATTACACTGTATTGAAAACAAATAAAACAAGTACAGCTTGGCTTGCAGTATTATCCAGTAGTATAGAAACAGTATTTACACATCTGACCTTTTAAAACTAAAGTATCTCCAGGCTCTCTGTCCATTTTCACCACGCAGCATTCCTATGCTACCGCCCACTATTTGGTGGTGTAGCAGTGAAAAAGAGCCCTAGTGCAACAAATCTGTGTTTAGCGGTGTAGCAGTGAAAAAGGTCCCCAGCTGAACAGTTTCCCGATGCGCCATGTTCCGAACGTCGTTTAGGCAATTTAAACCAGTGTTGCGGTATAAGAAAAATCCATATCATAAAAAAAATAAAAAACGGTTTTCGGTATGAACCGGTATACCGCCCAGCACTACATCAGATGTGTTGACGATTGGTGCCTAATCTGCTGTGATAGCGTGTACAGTGCTGTACAGAAGAGCTCATCTTAACCTTTGGTCTTCACCCTTCAAGAATGTCTCTGAAACACAAATCTGATGCAAGTGCTGGTGCTACAGTAAAGAAGAGAAAAACCACCACCATTGAAAATAAAGTAGAAATAATAAAAAGATCAGAAAGAGGTGAAACTCCATCATTCATTGGCAGAGCACTTGGTTACAGTCGGTCAACAATAACATTTATTAAGGTACCTGTCCCGACTTACATATAAATTCAACTTAAATACAAACCTACAGCCCCCTATCTTGTACGTAACCCGGGGACTGCCTATATACAAGAATTTTCCTTTTAGACTTGATGCGAAGGACTGCACATTACAGTTATCCTTTACTTTATATAATAACAATAATTCTTTGCATTTATATGGCACTTTTCTCACTACTCAAAGTGCTCAGCAATTGCAGGTTAAGGGCCTTGCTCAAGGGCCCAACAGAGCAGAGTCCCTATTGGCATTTACGGGATTCGAACTGGTAACCTTCCTATTGCCAGTGCAGATCCCTAACCTCAGAGCCACCACTCCGCCGATTATATGGGTTTATGATCCCTTTCATTTATATTGTATGTGTATAATGTGTACAAAGTGCTTCTCCTCAATTACATGTTGTGTTACGCTACATATAAATTTCATTTAAATCGTTAAAAAAAAAAAAAACATATTTCCTCTAAATAAAACCCCAAGGAAAGTTACTATCTGCCCGCATTTAAAAATGTCATTCTCCCTATTGCCAAATTCTTTAGTTAGCATCCTTTGTCCCATCATCACCATATATATGATGATATACAGTATACTATGCATCTCCAGACACCTGAACATTTTGCACCCTTTTTCTAATTAATGCATGCATATTACCTTTATTTTATCTATAATGTCTTTGAAAAGCTCTTTAGTGTTATCATACTGTGTTCCATTTACCTCGGAAGATGGATGTCAGAGTTGGGAATGACATCACACCTGAGATAATCGTATTCCAGTAAAACATTTGGAAAATCAATATAGACATGTCCAGGAAAACCTTTGTTGTGTTTGCTGCATTGGAATAAATAGCTGTTGATGAGAATGCATTACACTGTATTTTGCATCCCCAAACATGTCCATAGTTACAATGGCATGCAAAAGTTTGGGCACCTTTGCTTAAAATGTTTGTTACTGTGAACAGATTACATAAGCAGATGAACTGATCATAAAAAGCCATAAAGTTAAAGATGACATTTCATTTCAGCAGATTAGTAAGATTAGTGTATTGATTTTATTTGGTACAATTATACAGTGAAAAAAGGAAAGAACCACCATGAAAAAGTTTGGGCTCCCCAAGATATCTGAGGTCTCAGGTACCAATATCTCACACCTTAATTAGCTTGTTAGGGCTATGGCTTATTGACAGTCACCATTAGGTAACCTCAGGTGATGCAAATTGTAAAGCTGCATAAATTCTCTGACTACTCAAACCTTCTCCCAATGATTAGCAGCCATGGGCTCCGCTAAGCAGCTGCCTAGCACTCTGAAAAATAAAATAACTGATGCTCACAAAGCAGGAGAAAGCTACAAGAAGATAGCAAAGTGTTTTCTCTTAGCTGTTTCCTCAGTTCATTATGTTACTAAGAAATGACAGTTAACAGGAATAGTGGAGGTCATGTTGAAGTCCGGAAGATCAAGAAAACTTGCTGAAAGAATTGCTCGTTGGATTGCTAGAAAGGCAAATAAAAACCCTTGTTTGACTGCAAAATACCTTCAAGAAGATTTAGTAGAGTATGGAGTGGTGGTACACTGTTCTACTTTTCAGCAGCACCTGAACAAATATGAACTTCATGGTAGACTCAGCAGAAGAAAAACTTTCCGGCATCCTAGCCACAAAATTCAGCACCTGAAGTTTGCAAATGATTTTTACATTTTGGAAACAAGTCCTGTGGACTGATGAAGTCAAAATAGAATTTTCTGATCCCATTGTGCAAAAGTATGTTTGGATAAAAACAGGGTGCCGAATACCAGGAAAAGAACGCTTCTTCAACTACTTTGCATATGGATGGATCTATAATGCTTTGGTCTTGTGTTGCAGCCAGTGGCACAGGGAACATGTCACTAGTAGAGGGAAGCATGGATTCAAATAAATAATTTCTGGAAGCAAATTTCATAACATCTGTAAGTTGAAGTTAAAAAGAGGATGGGTCCTACAGCAAGATAATGATCTGAAACACACCTCAAAATCGTTCTTGCCATGGCCCTCACAGTCCCCTGACCTAAACATCATTGAAAATCATTGAAAATCTGTGGCTAGATCTCAAGAGAGTAGTGCATGAAAGCCAGCCCAAGAATGCTGCAGAATTAGAAGCCTTTTGCATGGACAAATGGATGAAAACACCCCAAGTAAGAATTTAAATACTCTTAACTGGCAACAAAAAGCATTTACAAGCTGTTATACTTGCCAAAGGGGGTGTTACTAATTTCTGATCATGTTGATTACCCAAACTTTTGGTATTTTGTACCTGTGAGTGATTGAAATAAAAATGTATCTTGCTAAAAATATAAAGGAATGTGTCATCTTTAACTTTATGCCTTTTATTGATCAGTTCATCTGCTCTCTTAACTAATTTACAGTAACAGACACTTTAAACAAGGGTGCCAAAACTTCTGCATGCCACTATAGTGTGTGTGTGTGGGTGTGTGTGTGTATGACTGATTTAATGAGAAACAAATAGACAGAAATGCTAGTAAACAGTATAATACTACAGTTTTCAATAAAATGCATGGTGTACATTGCCCTGTTGGATTGCCGTCATTATCTGAAGCCAGACAAACTAGGACTTGACAGAACATCTGACTCAAATTCTGACTCCCGACTTCAAATGGAATGCAGCTCAAGATTCACAATTTTAATCATGATCCCTAAACTATAGTGTCTGTCAAGAAAATGTGAAAGATATTAACGATTAACTAGTGTAAGCTAATTGTAAGGCAACTATATTAGACTGTTTTTAACCTATGTAAACTTACAGAGCTACCACAACATGGGAATTGAACACATGTGCAAAACATATTTCCTGTTTTTCTTAAGATTTTTTTCTTACAAAGAAAAAAGTTTACATAAGAAAAAATAATTGAGTTTCTGTAGTTTGAAATAAAAAATCTCAGGAGTACAAATATCCAGTGTAACATTTGTTTTTTCGTATTACGTATACACACAGACACAATACACATACATAGCAAAGGACTGTGCTTCCTGCGGGCATTTACAATGGAAAAAAAAAATGTATTGACTTGCTTTAAAGAAAAGAAGGTAAGAGATGAGACATGACATTTCAGCTGTATAGCCTTCACACCTGCTGAAGGCCACAAAGTTGATATATTGTGTTCCTGACTTTTATTTTCATCATGGAAATAACCTCTTTTTTTCCTCATTTACACCTACAAACACACATTTTTTCTTTTAAGGAAGTTTGTTGTTGTGTGAGTGACTATGCTCCTTTATGGATTGGTATCCTGTCCAGGGTTGTTTTTTGCTTTATGCTTAAATCTGCCTGGACGTCTCATACCCCTTATGATTCCAGGGAAACGGAAGAAGCTGTTTCAGAAAACAAACCGACTGAAAGAAAAATAAAAATACATTCTTCATGTGCACAGAGGGGAATGGCCACCCATGATCCTGAAATGGACAAAGTTTCTAACAGTATTCTGTTGATATCCACAATACACGGATAAAATGTCTACTCTTGCCTACTATGCCTCTTTTAACCATGTCTATTATGTCATTTGTAATGAGCATTATTGTGCTCTATGTTCATTTTTTAAATTTTTTTTTAAACTTAACTGTTTGTTGCTATCTACAACCATGGATTCAGATAATAAGTGAAAATATTAGGGTTTCAAACCAAAGCACACCAAGTTGAAATGATTTTCCTTTCTAAAGTTCTAAAGAAAAACTGTTTTTTCTGGTTACTGGTATGTAAAAATATCCATCTGTCTACACAAAATGTTAATATTTGTGCACAGCTAATTTTTCTTTCACAACTGCATTAGATTACAAGCTAAACTTAGACTTGTGGCTTAACATAGGCTGCTTTTTTAAAAAATCTGAAATACGTGCACAGAGTAGGTTTTTATTTTCTGTTATTTTGGTATAGATTCAACAGCATAAATTTCTGCATGATTCACTAAATTAGTGAAGCTGTTCAATGTGGTAAACTCCAATTTGTTTTCATTTCCAGAACACTTTTTTCAATTACACACACATACATAAATACACATAATATGCACACCTTGCTCATCAATCTACACTCAATAACACCTAACGACAGAGACTGCCATGGACTCCACGGCTTGGTTTTTGTCCTGGTGTGCAGTGTGAATTGTTGGTCCTTATATAACCAAGTGTATGCCGTCTTAAATCATGTCCAATCACTTCAGGATTCCACAGGTGAACTCCAAAAAAGTTAATAACACATCAAGGATAATTAAAGCAAACAGGATGCACATGACCACAATTTGGAGTACTACAATAAAGTGTCTGAATATTTATGTTAATTGGAGATTTCAGCTTTTGACTTTTAATAAATTTGCAAATATTTCCGAAAAAAGGTTTTCACTGTGTCATTATGGGCTACTGAGTGTAGACTGCTGGGCAAAAATGGCAAATTTATGCATTTACTGTTTTGTAGATTTAAAGTGCACCCTGTATACATACATACATACATACTCACACAGAATATATAGATAAAGAAAATTAATTTTGGATTCCCAAAGAACTTTACGCATTACGCATCCCTTTAAACCTACTACCCAACGGGCTAAAATTGTTTCAATATGGCAAACGTGATGCTTTCATTATAATTAAATTGACATAAAAAAATAGAGCAAAAAAATTAAATGCACAATTTATGGACAATTCAAAAGCAAAAAGGGAATAAAGTATGAATTCCTGTATTACATGGCTTTTTCAAACACTAGATATTTACAGATCCTCACATAAAAAGTTTCTTTCATAGAATATTCCTATTTATAATGCACATTAATTTCAATATACGAAGATAGGATTACTTTTTTCAACATATTAGGATAGGAGTACTTGACTTTTCAATATCAATTACCTACGCTTTAATTTCATTTCAAAATGACATGTAAAGGCGATGCATTTCTTGAGACAACACACTTAGAACATTAGTTTCACATTTTAACTGCAAATAATTTATTGGATGTCAATCTTATTGTCCCTTTGAAAATACTATTTATGAATTACAACCACAATAGGCTGCTGTAAACTTTAAACAATGTGTTAGGAGTAGCAAAAACTGTGAAAGGCTGTCCCTGGAAGACTATCTGCAGTACTTAATTGTATTTGACTACCTGGCAGAGTCACAAGCTGCTGAGAAGGGGCAAAGGGTGGCTACTTGCCCCAACTCTGAATCAGGACCATCTGGCGTCATGTGTTCTTGATCTGAACCGTTATCAAGGATTGGGGGTGTTTTCCGGTGTTCAATCATCAAGCCATTTGCTGCTTTACTTGAGCTTTGTAATGATGGCCAGGCATCTTTGCTACTACTATTGGGTCTAAGGGAAAAGGAGAGACAGAAAGACAGAAAAAAAGAAAGGGAAAGAAAGACAGAAAGCAAGATTGGGGAAGGGGTAAAAAGAGATACATAAAAGACACACAGAAAGGAAAATGGAAAGAGAGAGAATGAAGGATGTATTAATAACTATTGCACTAACCCACCAATGTTTCTAGATTGTCCCGAGTTAAAACACCTGCTCTCATTTTGATTTTTAATTTTTAACTAATGCTGGAACAGTTTAACAATTAAGACAACTAACCCCTAACACAAACACAAAAGTGTTTACTATACATAAAATAGTACTTTACCAGCTGTTACTTGTCAATATATTTAAAATGTTTTTTATTCTTGCTACAAGTAACACAAAAATGGTGGAGTTTAATCTTAACAAATTTGGCTGACAGCGCAGAGTTGTACAGAATTTAAGACAGGTTAACCATATAGACAAAGCTAAGGTTTAGAGAAAAAATGAACAATATTTAATGAATATAAAAAAATCGGAGATACATTCTTACACCTTTTTACAATTTAGCTGTATACACGTTATGCTAGAAAATGCTGGAGGATGTAGTACACA
The DNA here is from genome assembly GCF_900747795.2 of Erpetoichthys calabaricus. NCBI lineage: Eukaryota > Metazoa > Chordata > Cladistia > Polypteriformes > Polypteridae > Erpetoichthys > Erpetoichthys calabaricus. Next base: position 113,272,062 of record NC_041394.2, read on the forward strand.
AACAACAGTTATTTTTACTCAGACAATTCTTGTCAAAATTGCATTCAATTTAAATTAAAAACAGCACTTCTGCTATTAAAACAAACCAGATGTTAAAAACCGGGGAACAAAGAATTCATTATAATTAAAGAAGCAATAAAATACACCTCAGATAACAAAAACAAGAAGGGAAAAATAATGTTGGTAAAAGCATAGCTGAGAATGAGACAGTTTAAATAGGGAGAGACTATGTAATTAATTTTTACCACATAGATAACAGTGAAAAGTGGTTCCTTAAATATTTAATTCCACTTAAATATGCATGGAAAGTTGATCATAATATATATTAAAATATTATAACACTAACAACATGATTTTTGTAGAGAAGTGTTTAAAGACTCGAATTTCACAAAAAATATTACCAACTTTCAATAATATAACAGTTATCCCACTTGAGGACTCTTTTCATTCCATAATTTTCTTGATGCGTAGTTATACAAGCCTAAATTTTATACTAAAAACATTGTAAACTTTTCTCTCCACACAAAGTTATAAAGAGCTATAGAAAGAACCTCGACTGTGCATGATGGTTTGTATTTGTGATGCCTGCTAAGTATTTAAATGCCTTAATCTCACTGGAGGAGATTAACCAGTGGCTTTATTGTATATCCAAGAAAGTCTGAGTTCATTTTTAAAAATAAGTTATCTGTCCTTCATTATCAACAGATTCCAAACCTGAAATGGAAGAGAGAACACAAAGCCCGAACCCTACTCACTGACCTCTCAGAGGTAGTAACTAATATAGGTAACATTGTGAAGTGAAAAGAAGATGTTAGATGTAATCTTTTTTTTTTTTTTTAAAGAATACAGGTACAAACACAGAATGAAAAGGAGACGCAAGTTTTGTTTTGTTTTCTTTAATAGAAATACAAGTATGCACAACGTTAGATGTATTTGTTTTTATTTTTTTTTAAATAGAATACAGGTATGAACACAGAATTAAAACAAGACGTTAGATGAAGATGAAGGTGCGATTCCAAAATGCTTTTACCACGTCAATTTTCTAAATTCCAGAATCAACTATTTCCAGGATTGTTTTTCTTTCAGCGTAGACTGATGCCATTTCTCACTTTTTTTTTTGTTCACTCCAAACAAAACTCTGAGAAGCACCATTAAGTATTTTATGCTTCACATTATTATCTTTTGTGGCCATTTTTGGCCGAAAAAACAATTGTTATCCTGAGATTTCCATTTCGTTAAAATGAGATTTGTTTAACATGATGTTATCTGGGCCTGCAAAAAGTATCTGCTATTCTGAAAATTTCACTACTGCGGTATTTGCTATAATGAGATTTAACCTGTATACATACATGCAGATGCACGCACACACACATATATATTACATAAAATATTTTGGGTTGAGACGTGATCATCTCAGAGAGACACGCTGAAGTCCCACGAGACTACTTGCACGTCACGCCCTACTTACACACAATTTCTCAGACACTTTAACGTCCCGTGAGACAAAAGGACAGCTGCTGTACAGGCTTTTAAATGATTGTCGCGCAGTGCAACATGCAGAACGCGCAGCTCGGTAGCAGCAGCTTCTGAATAGGCTTTTAAATGATTGACGCGCAGGGCGACATGCAGAACACGCAGCTCGGTAGCAGAAGTTGATCCGTCTGCATCTCCTTAGTGTGCCAAAAGATTTAACCTAACCTGGGGCCAGAAATAAAACACAAGCAGTAGGACAGCTGCTGTACAGGGTTTTAAATGTTTGAAGTGCTGCACAAGATGCAGATAACACAGCACGGCGGCAGCAGCAGCAAGCCAGCAAAGAGTAGGCAAAAAAAAAAATTTCTTTCCCATTGTAATCACCATTTAAGAGGGGGTTTCGGAGACACGACCGTGTCTGCTTGGGATGCGTTTTGCCCAATATATTCTGATATTTCCTTTTTCAGTTTTTGCAAACCTAAACTTTATATTTAAACCTTTTATTTATTTATTTTTTAAATACCATTGCCCCATGATGCTTTGCATGGTCAACACAATGTCTTCTGGAGCTGAAATTGCTAACATTGATGGAACCATCCTCCGGCTATATAATGCTATGGGACAAGTTATCTGTGCTTGTAGCCAAATGTGCAGGTCGATCTTCAAGTTCTATGTTAGGATATGAGAAGAAGGCATATTCTCTATGCATGGATAATAATTAGCCACATGGCACAGTGAGAGTGAAAACAAACCTTGAAGGAGCCTGATGCCCTCTCCCTCAAACAGAGGAGACTTAAGATTTGTATATTATCAAAGCTTTTTAACATTGAAACCAGGATTTTGTGCATCTGACAATCTTAACTGCTGTAGCAATTGTATTTCTTTTCAAAAAAGCAAACATCCTTATGGGTGGACGGCTGCATGTTGCTATGCCACAAAAACTTTCAGCCTGGATCAACTGTTTTAATTGTGACAGATTAAAAAGAAAAACTTCTTTAAAATCACCCCAATTGTTTACTAAAAGTGTGCAACACTGGTCTAAATAAAGTTAGCAAATGCATTTAACAGACTAGTTTTATCGGATTTAGACTACATATGTACCGAAACATTATTTTACTTCAGTTTACTCGCTAATAATAATGGTGGCAACTGATTAGTGCACTTAGCAGACAATTTACCTGTTCTGTCTTAAAAATTACTGTGGCTCTAACTTTCATCCTAGCACTAGTCACTAGCATGAATTTCTTAAACTTAACCGATTTTACAAAACAGCCATTTTTTTTCAAATTTTCAGGTCAAATGCTCCCACACAGGACAATTTTGCCAGATATTTGGAGGAACTTTCTACTGCTGAATTTGCTACAGCCTCCTAAGCCTTGATTAGACTACTCAAAAACAGTACAGAGAGTCGTAACATACCAGTGTGCAATGTAAGAGATAAGCAGGGTAACTAGTCAAATAAGAAAATAGGATTTGATTAAAAATTTAGTCACACTGAATAATCTCAGTAGCCCTACTTAATTTATTCTTGAACTTTGTTACACTTCTTTTTATACACCCACTAACTTAAATATAAGCTTACAAATTCAGGCAAAAGCAATTGCTTTTGAAGAGTGTGAGGTTTTTTTTTTCTTATTTGATGTAACAATCTATCAAATTTTTTTTTTTTATGCCTGGTGTTTGTAGTACAGGGTTCCAGGGAGCCAGACTCTATCCCAGTAACAAATGGAATTTCCAGACGAGCTGTGAACCCAGTCGGGAATCAAACTCATAAGGTATAAGGAGGCAGAGCTCACTGAAGTGCTTCTGTGATAACCCTAAACTCATATAACCATTTTTTGGTAAATACAGAAAAAAATCTTTTGAAAATAAATAAACCGAGAAAAGCATGGAACAGTCATTTGAATTGTTTTAATAAAACCGCAGTTTATTAGAAAAGGTTCAGCACATCACGTGTGCTAAATGTTAAATAAGATCCTGACCAAAACAGCATCGTTCTACACATCTTGTACAGTCCCTACTAGATGTCATATTTTATATAATTTGATTTAAGCATATCTATTTAATTTGAACATCTAGATTCCCTACAGTTTTAGGAATGAAGTTAAAAAAGTCTCACAGCTAAAATGCTTACCAAAGATTCTCAAGTGGGATAAACTGTAGCATCTTAAGCACAGTATCAATAATTCACTACAATTAACAAAACGTACCTTTGTAGATTGTTGGCTTTCCCCTTTGATTTCTCTCCACCACTAACAGAAGGCTGCAAGAAATTAGGGTTCATTTTATACAACTCCTGTAGAAGCTTCTGTTCATATTCTTGATGTTTGCCAGCCTTTTAGAAAAGGAAATAACCAAAACAGATTATTCATAAAATGAAAACTATACTTTCAACAGCTTGAATTTTTCTAATCATTAAGCAAGAATTTAAGATACATTTAAAGCCTGTAATTCTTTCGTATTTAAAATAATGTATAACATTAACATTTGAAAGGTAAATCCTGAAAAGGAAGACTACTGTATATCAACAGTGACAGCACAATGCTTCAAGTTTAATACTCAAACTTATTTGAACCATCAAAAGCAGTGAGACTTGTAATTTCCTTGTTCAGGTGCTTAGCTTTGTCTTTGCTTTAATCTAATAAAGTGGCCCTGCATTTTCTTCCTAGCTGTTCAAGCTGTTGAATTCAATAGTTCTGTCTGTGCTAGTGCTTTACAGATTGCCGGACTCTAGTGGATCAAAATCAGTTTTAAGACTAATAATGGCCCTAGTGTGTGCTTGGTGTGTGGGTGTGTTTGTGTGTGTCCTGCGGTGGGTTGGCACCCTGCCCTGGATTGGTTCCTGCCTTGTGCCCTGTGTTGGCTGGGATTGGCTCCAGCAGACCCCCGTGACCCTGTGTTCGGATTCAGCGGGTTGGACAATGGATGGATGGATGTTTAATTGTACAGTTGTATGTTCACCTGTAAATAAAGTGATCATGATTTACGCAATTGACCACATGGAAGCCATGGAGGGAATCACAGAAGAGCCGTCAAGTTTTAGTCTGCCCCAAACACATGATTAGTCCTAACTGCAGTAAATATCTGCACTTTATTTGTATTTCAGTACATTAGATTTTACTTTGCAAAAATTAAAATACTGCGACTTATCCAAACCAATAAAGTAACTGATTAATATCTGTGTTCAAGGCAGTAATGTATGACTAGACATTTTGAAACCAATCAGTGACCAAGACAAAATTGAGACTGCTGCGTGCATAGGTCTTTACAGGTTCTGCATCCTAAGTTGGAACCAAATGAATCATGAAATTTCACAGCTACATTTTCCCAGAAACTAATAATTAGACTATACAATGTGAAATTAAACGACTGATCCACTAAGTCTGATTAAATAAATGTAGAGCCTCAATTACTCTTTTATGAAGTTTGTTAGACTTGGTCAAAAACAACATTTAACAGACACAGACAGTCATTTCACATTAAAATTCAACTGTTTGTGTAAATTATGCATTTGGTAACCACATCAAGAAACTTTACAGTATTAGTTGTTTACAGATTAAAGTAGATGGAGGTCTCCAACAAATTATTAGTTTTATGGAGTTTAACACTACTGTATCTACTCAAAAATCCAAAAGAATCTACTGTTTAGCTTCCTCAGCTGCAGACTTCATCTATATTGTCAGGATGACCTGCATTCAAACAGAAGGGTTCAAAAGGTGCATCCAATACCATTAGCAAAACATTAGGTAAATAACTTGTTAATACTTGTGTCCGAATTCACTGGCTTTCACTATTCAAGTACAACAGTTTAATATGCCTAATACAGAATTCTTAAAAAATTGTTTTACATCATTTCCTGTTGATGTTGCTTATCACAGAGCTGTTACAAATGGCCACCTAAGTTAGCTTTCCAGATAATAATGTTTTTTCCAACAGTCATTTGGTTTCCAAACACAGACATTTTATTAACTACAGTAAGACTGAAAACTAATTTAATACAGTGCACTGATATTTGTTCTTTTTTTTTTTTTTAAATAAGCTTAACTAACAGCTGGAGTGAGGTTTACATAAGTGTCATGGTCCTGGTTTGAGGATTTCATTTCAATTAAAGCATCAACAAATACTTTCGAAATTTAACTAAAAAGCTTATAATCCTGAATATAATTTTTACCTTTATGCAATTCAAAAAGAAAAAAAACATTGTACCCCCTCACGCAAACATTTATTTTATACTGGCAGTTAGTTTTTTTATTGTGTAATGTGGCAATTCAGACTAAACATCTTCTCTTGATATAATAGGCCAGATTACATAAAGCGGAAAAAAAAAGATTGAAAGGAGAAAAAAAAAATTATATTCTTTAAGCAAATACTTTGGTTAGGTTTAGTAACCATATGGCTTTATAAGATGGCATTTACAACTCATATGGCACATACAGAATTTTCTTAATCAGAGATTAACTAAAACATAATCGGCTATGAAAAAATCTTTTAATTTGGCTGCTTAGAATTACCATAATCTATGTTTAAGACTGTTAGCAGAAAAACAAATCCAATTAATAATGAAATTATTGATTCTAATCCTGGTAAATCTGTTGATAATAGGAATCAGATTGCCCCAAATTTACTGAAACACTAAGTAAATATATCTGAGTAACATTGTACTTTTTCTTGCATTAAAAATTCATTTCATACATTTGACACATTCTGCAGACAAGACTTCATAAAGATTTATAAAGTTTTTAATATTGTCAATAGTCTAAAATCAGTTTGGTCAATGATACCTTATTTAAAAACTAATAAATTATATACAGTTTATATATTATTCAAAATAGTACTCTCAAAACTCATCTTTTTTATCATCCAAAATGTTAGCGAAAATTGGCATCTAATAAAACACTGAAAATTTTCAAAGGAGAACCCAATATAGGTTGCCCCCATTTCTAGATGAGATTTCTGTGGGAGGCACTGGTAAAGGTAAATACTTGGTAGCAATTTTCACATGTTGATCTCTAAGGCCAATGGTCACTGGTGTGTCAAAATAACATAGGTGACAAAGGTGGGATGGCCAGAGTGACAGCTTCAAGATTATAGCTGGGGCCTGCAAAGTCAGTCAAGGAGGGCCATAGTATAGTGGCTGGACGTTTTTGATGCAACCCGATTTCTTATTCAGAAACCAACCCTTGCCAATGGCTTGGTAGCATTTTCATTCAGACATGTCAAATCATTCCAACACTGCACATTTTTTCCTTTTCATGAATATCATCTAAATCAGGGGTGTCGAACTCCAGTCCTGGAGGGACGCAGTGGCTGCAGGTTTTCATTCTAATCATTTTTTTAATTAGTGACCAATTTTTTCTGCTAATTACTTTTTAATTAACTTGACTCAGGCCCTTTAGTTGTTTCTTTTTCCTTAATTAGCAGCCAAACAATAATGAGACACAAAATAAGCCATCACATCACACAATACCTAAAAATAAAGAAAGGTGATGGTCTCAGTAAGGTTGATCTCTCAACTCACCAAAACAGTTTGATGATGTTCTTAAAAAAACAGAAAATCAACAGTTTTGGAAATGTCTGCTGTTGCAGAACGAGAGCAGCAACAAGCCGTGGAATTAAATAACGGGTTTAATTAATCGCAAGCATCAGCTTCTCATTAAGAAACTGGTTGGAATTTGAAGCCCCAGTTTAAGCTGGTCATCTGTTGGCTCGTTTCACATCTCATTTCTGTTTGGCTGTCATTTAATGAGGAAACAAATCAATTCAGAGGACTGAATCCTTCTAACATGGCTGTTAAAATGTTAGCAAGCAGTGAGAACTGGTCACTGATTAGGAAAAGGGTTAGAATGAAAACCTGCAGCCACTGCGGCCCTCCAGGCCTGGAGTTTGACACCGGTGATCTAAATGATTTGCAACCTGAAGCAGATGAGTTAAGACTCAGCCTTTCACTTTTTTCTCTTCAGTTTCCTTCCAAATATTTTATTATACCAGTCAATGCACAATGAATACACATCAGTGTAAACAGAAACATGTATGATGGAAAAATGCTGGTTCCTTTGTTATTTGAAACTTATTGCTAATAAAGAGCAATTAAAACCGTGAATACAGCTGTTTTAAGACTAAAATAAACAATTAAGGGTGGGGAATTCTAACAATCAAGACAAATACAATGAAGCATAAAGATGTTGATTGAGCAACAAGTGCTTCAACAGCCATAACTGACTTCTCATTGGAACAAAAATCTTCAACAACTTCAGCCCACCAGGACTGACTTTGCAGACCCTGGTTTATGGTATAATACCATTTGACTCCATCTTGGCATTTTAATAAGCCACCTCAAAGTGGTAAGATGGCTAGCCATTTTCAGTAGCAGAAAATAAAAGTTTTATAATTAATACATGGAAATACAATATATTTTAGCAAGGAAGCTCCTTTTTTGCTCATCCAAAATGTGTCTGAAAGTCTCTGGGATAAATGTCTGAAAAAGAATTAAATCTATTAATGCATTCTGATTATTCAATAGTAGAGTAGAAAGAGAAAAAAGAATTTCAACTGTACCGGATTATAAAATACAAAATTTTATATCTGTTATTAAACTAATATAAAATTAGCTTTACCTGCATTTCTTCTTTAGTAAAGCTGGCTGCCTCATCTCCTAGTTCATGAAGATACATACAATCAGTTTTTGGGCACTGCATACTTTTTAGAAAATAACTGCAGTATTTTGTTGTTCCTAAAGAGGCCTAGTTAAAGAAAAAAAATAAAACCCAGGTAGAGATTAAGTACAATTTTAAAAACTCTAAAAATTATCAGCACTATTACTTTAATAATCCATCCAATCCATTATCCAACCCACTATATCCTAACACAGGGTCACGGGGGTCTGCTGGAGCCATTCCCAGCCAACACAGGGCACAAGGCAGGAAACAAACACCGGTCAGGGCGCCAGCCCACCGCAGTTACTTTAATAATGACTACAGAAAATCCAATTGTTCTAAAGTAAATTTCAACATTACGTGCCATTTAAATCTTTAATAGTACAGAAAGAATTCCATTAATTCCCCTTACATTAATTACATTAATGTGATACCCCGACTTTTCTCCTATAGGTTTCAGGGTATGTCTATTGAGCGGCATGTCAAATCACAAGCCATATGCAAATCCAGCTACAATATAAGTTATCAGACCAATGTATATTTGACTGAGCACAATAAAAAGAAAACATAGCACTGTTGCCTTTAAATCAATTGGGTCTTTGCATCAACTGTTACACTTCAACAGTGTTGTAAGTAAACAGAATATGCTTTTTGATTAAAAGAAAAATCACACAGAATCATCAGCAGCATGTGTGTGTTGAACAATTATTACTTTTTTCATAAAATACAACTTTTCCCACTGGCATAAGTATGCTGCAGCCACTTGAAATGCTGGGAGGATAAAGCGTGTGTTCTATAAGAATATCCTGTTAATGGTGACACATTCATGACCTGCAGAATGCGGTGGGTGGTCTTTTGGTTTAAGAACCCAACAGGTTTATTTTCTCCTAATCTAGCCAATTAGACTTTTTTCCCCTCTCCTCCCTGGCCATCTCACCATAATTTATAATTAAGTTGTTACAAACAACTTTTATATAGTTTTTACTTTTGTAACTCTGTTTAGCCATTATCATTGTAGAGCATTTTGAGCTACTTTCATGTATGAAAATGTATTATATAAATAGTGTTGTTGTTCATACTGGATTTTTAAAAGATGCCACATAAAACATGCTAAATTGTTCAGTTTGTACCATGCTAATTAGCATTTCAGGTACCTGCTTTTTTTGCTCATAATCAGACAACCTTTTTAATGTATTCAAAGCAGTATTAACAGTTTAATTTTGTTGAAATATTTTCTGTGGTTACACAGATCAAAAGACAGTAATGTGACCCATGGCTTAATGCTCAGATGTGCCACTAACTTCAAAATGACATTACTGAACTTTTTTAGAACGGCCAAACTAGCAAATACACCACCAAATACAGTGGAACCTCAGGTCACGAACATCTCTGAACACGTACAAATCGGGTTACGACCAAAAAGTTCGCCAAACTTTTGCATCTGATCACGACCACACACGAACAAGCCAGTTTCCCTTCCGGTTCGTACGCGCCGATGATTTCCGCTCGTGTTCAGTCTCTCCCTGTACAGTACATTTTTCTCGGTCAGACGAGCATTGCGCAGAGGGACTTTGTGGTATAGCAGGTCCACAGCTCACATCAAGAGGCCAGTTTTAAATAAATAATCGCCACGCTTGCAGCTTAGCGAGGGGGCATGGTGGTTGAGTGGCTGAAGCAATTCCAGGGGAATTTGTGGTGTGGGCACTTCTCACCTAAGTGCACAGGTGGGAAACCGTCCACATCCATAATTGGTCCCAGGGCTGCTGAATGCTACAGCTGCCACGTCCTCTTCATAAATAGAAGCGTGAAGCAGCTAAAGGGAGGAAAAAGAAAAGAAAGACGGAGGCTGCGGAGTGAGGAAGTAAGCAGGAAGCAGTGTGGAAAGAACCGGTGTGAGCGAGCAAGCGCGTGGTTGCGGGCAGGCAGCTGGACAGTGCGCCCAAACAGGGGTCTTTGGCCGACACTCGGTTGGGCAGAAGGAGGCGGTCACTCCAGCTGAGTGATCAAGGAGCTGGAGTGACCAGAAGGAGGACGGCTGGCCGCGTAAGGCCGAGAAGGCAGTGGGAATCGTGAGGCTTGGGCGGTGAATTCCTTGACGTGGGCATCCTGGTCGCCAGGGAAGCCAAGTCTCGATCTAAAGAGTGCGTGACCAAAGCCAGGGATTGGGAGGCCTCCAGACCAGAATGAAGAAGGAAGGACAGCTGCAAGTAGAGTGGCACCCCTGTTGCGAAGCCTGGATAGGGAGAAGCATGGGGGTCACCAGTTAAAGAATGCACCGGGCTTGTTTTTATAGAGACTGCTTCCAGCATTGTTTTAACCTCGTTGTATTTAATGAAGACTTTTTTTCTTTATTGGATTTTAACCTCCACTTCACTTCTGTTTTTATGGGATTATTTATTTAAGGATTCTGAAAGCACTGCACTTTATTTAATTTGGACTTTATTTTTGATTGTTGTTCTGTTGATTTTCATAAAAGCACTTGGCACTTGGTGCACCATCCCCTTGCTCCATTGTAGTGCCTCATTTTCGTGCTCATCGGTAACATTACTGATGGTGACTAGTTTAAGGGCTCCCAGAAGCGAGATGGGAGCATGCAGTGAACCCACATCGGCACAGACTTTACCTCAAAACTGTAATCTCCTCTCCACCCAGTTCCTCCTCACTTCCTTCATGCCAGAACTCGACTCATGCAAGGTTCTTGGTTGTTTATGGTTAGTTTTTGTATAAATTAAGGATTTTTCAAATGTTTTTCCTGTGCTTAAAACATTAAAAAAAGTGTTTACAGCAAGCGGTTCGTAAGGCTGTAGCGTGAACTCTTGCAATGTTAGTTTTCTCTGTTCAAAGTTTTCTCATTGTTATTCAATGTTTTTACATTTAGTTTACTATTACACTGTGCATTCTATGGTATAATTAACTATTTTTGTGCTTAAAAATCTAAAAAAAAATGTAGTTACATACAGTTTGTACAGTCCGGAACGGAATAATTGTATTTACATACAATCCTATGGGGGAAATTACTTCGGGTCACGACCAGAGTTTTGGAACGAATTATGGTCATGACCCGAGGTTCCACTGTACAATGCTAATTACTAACATGAGTAACTTTACATAGGTTTGGGACACTGAAACACTGACTCTGAAGGTACCAAGGAAATTTCTGGCACCTTATTTACAGCATTAAAGCAGAAATCTGGATCAGCTCCTATAACCTATGATTAACTGCTAATGAATCATACTCGTACTCAGGGAACCTCAGCAGGGGCCTCATGTATAAACGGTGTGTACGCACAGAAATGTTGCGTACGAACGTTTCCACGCTCAAATCGCGATGTATAAAACCTAAACTTGGCGTAAAGCCACGCACATTTCCACGGTACCTCATACCCTGGCATACGCAATTTCTCCACTCGGTTTTGCAGACTGGCAGCACCCAGCGTCAAAGCAGTGCTACTGTTCCTGTGTGGTCACCCCTTCTTTCTTAGATCCACATTCCTGACGCGGCTTTATAAATACACTGAAACTAACTGCATATTGTTTATTAGTGTAATGCATCTGATTGTAATTAACCTGCAGCAATATAATGGTCCAGGGAATAGCCATAGTATTCCAAATACCATAACTGCTTTAGTGTTGTTACTCTCACTGCATCTTCTTCTTCTTTCAGCTGCTCCCATTAAGGGTTGCCGCAGCAAATCATCTTTTTCCATATTACTCTCACTGCACCACTCGGTGTATTTTTATCACTGTATCTCAGTGGGGAATCACAGCAGCAGCTAATTGGAAAGAGAATTATTGGTATACAGCATGAAGTAGACACTGCCTCAGCCACGTCAAAACGCTTCAGAGACTTTCCTGTATGGACTTCGCGGTTTAGAAAAAGTTTCATCCTAAGAACTATAAACACACTCATTCAGTCCATCAAGTGCTCCTTGTAGAACTGTTTGTACTTATAATTACAATTACCTCACTGTAAACTTGCACTAGTTATAATATTGCACAAACTGTGCCACTTTATAAAGCGCGTATTTACATATGATGACGATATCATTTTTAAGATGAAATGCAGCAAAATATGTTGATTATATTATACAGATAAAACTTTAACTTCATTTAAATAATCTGTATTGTTAATAATTAAACATGTGAGGACACGGTGCCACAGCGCTAGCTAGTTCAGGGATTGTTCCTGCATTGCGTTGTATTCTTGCTGGTGGTGATGCGACACTGGAAGGATAGATGGATGGAATAATTAAACATGTACTACGAGGATATTTCAATGTTCCTTAAAAGTTTTGAAGAATCGGCGTTCTAAGCTTACAAATGGCTTCACGTCTATTACAGAGCTGACTGTGTGGCGATTGGGTATTTGGAGAAAGAAAAGTAAGGACAGAAATTGGAGGTTAGTACGTTTGAAAGAGACAGTACTTCTGTAATAAATTATTTCATCGAAGGTCGCGCAGCAAGCCTCTTGCGTGAGACATGAACAAGCCACCGTGTTCCCATGTTTAATAACATGCTTTCATTCCTATCATCATGAAAAAGATATTACGTATACATCTCAGTATTTTAATTATTCAGAGAGCTGTAATATCATGAATGTAATGGATTATGTGTCCTGTCGGAGAAAGAGAAAGCCCGTTTAAGAAGCAGGTAGTGATTCACACACAGAGCACATAGAAGATCAAATACAGAACAAAGCATTTAACGTGCTACTTTATTTACAATGGGATTTGAGAAACTAGTAAATTAAACTATTTTAAGATGAAGTTTATGATGTTCTACTTTAATGGCAAAATAAACTACATGATTAAAGTGGAAATTTCGAGATTAAAGTTGACATTTCGTGCTTTTTTCCCCACTGTGTGCCTATTTTTTTTTGTCTGTACCCTAATAAGCTTTCATATGACACTCAGACGGTGGGCTACGACTTGCCTTTTCACGGTGACTTTGATATGTGATTTCTTTTTTATTTCGGGCACTGTACGACTTTGTGAACTTGAGCTTTCGAGCTTCTGCGACACTCTGTCACTCGATCAACTTCCTTTTGTTGATTATACCACTGTTTAAACCAACAAATAGTACGTTTTTCCTTTGCCTCCACTTGGTATTCGCTGAAATTCTTATATTTTCCCCCGTGCTTTTCCCACTGTCTTTTCACAGAAGGCTATTTATATTGATTTGCATATTCTAAGAGGCGTAATTCTGGGAGAAGTTGGGGCGGGACAGAAGGCGCATGCACGTGCGTTACTTTTCACGCTGATCGGGATTTATGTAGCGGAAGAACATGGAAGTTTGGGTATGTATAGATTCCTGCATCTGGATTTTTCTGTGCAAACGCACATTCCCGCTTTTGTGCTTACGCCATATTATAGTGTGAGTTCTATGTACGGCGTTATACATGAGGCCCCAGGAGAGGCTGTGCTGGGATTGAAAGAATTGGGTGCCTTTCCATCACAGTGCAAACTGTGCAAAACACACAAAAACAACTATTAACACCAAGTCAATTTATAGACATCATTTAAACCAACACATATCTTTGAGAGAGATAAAAGAAAAAAACTTCACTGAACTCAATATTACATAGTTTTGATTGCTATGTTAATTTACTTGTAAATATCAAAATTGATGGCTTTATTTTAAAACTCACCTTCAGTGTTCTACCATCTACTACAACATTATTAACACACTGAATAGCTCTAAGGGCATCCTCAGATCGAATATAAGTAACATACGCACTGGCACTCGGACCCTGAAAGAAAACAAAACAAAAAAAAAAACATGTATACTGTTTATTTGCAAATTTCTTTTTTATCATATTCTTGCAATAAAACAACATTATTCCTGCTCAGAAGGACTGTTACTTTGTTTTCCAGGCACCCAATGGTTGCTTAAATGTGCAGAAAAGTTAGAACTGGATTCAGTCTAATGTAATAACAAAATAGGACATCTGCTTCAAACATCAATAAAACACATTTTTATTTCATAAAACATAACAAAAAAATAAAACATGTTCTTACTAAAATCATACATCACATAGTTTACTATAAAGTAATTTTAATTCTGTACACTGTGTTGTAATCAGCAATTTGTCGAATAGGACTATGGAGTTTTTTCTGGCAATCTGCTAAATGCATTACATTTCACGTTCTTGGTGTATGTTTGAAGCTATTTTGCATATTTCTGATTTAAGACTGTTGATAGAAACAAAAATACATTTTTGGGACTAAATTCCTTAATGTGCTAAAAGGTTTAAAGTAGGGAGGCTCCGATCAGGTTTTTATGGCTGATTCTGATCACCAATTTCATTTTACTTGGTTGGCTGATTCATTTTTTTTTTCTTTATCCCTTTAAAAAGCTTTTTACACTAATCTCCTGCATAACCAGTCAAACAGAAGGTGAACGTCCTACATTAAAGTGTATTTTTATAATTACAATATAGACCAGAGGTGTTAAGTTTATTTTTTCATTAATAAAATGAAATTATGTAGGCTTATTATTCAGTGACCATAAAATATTAAAACAAACAAAATTAAAATACTCTAAAAAAATATGTACAAAAATATAAATCCATAATACATATGGCAGAGAAGAAAAGGCTTCTATAATTACAAGCTGTCATATTGTTTAGATTTTTCTGTAATGTACCTATAAGAAACAAGCCTTTCACCATTATTCTAACAAAAATCTATATATATTCTCACACAATCAAAAAACTGATATTGGCAATTAAATGCTGCTTAAATGTAAATATACATGCTCTTATACTTTTAATCACTTCATATCATGAATTGCTCTACAGCTTTTTGCGGATAAGATATACATTTACTATAGTTATACAGGTGTTTTTTTATTTCTTATATCAGCTAGACATTCATAATTCTTTGACTACCATTTTAATTATGTAGTGCTTGTTTCTTGGCAAAACGTATGCTGTGTAATACACAGCAACAAATAACATACACAGTACACATTTTTTAAAAAGCCTGCTGTTTACTAACCAGCAATTTCACATTTGTCTATCTTTTCTTTTTCCGCATTTCAGTTGAGGCTGATGTGCTGCCTGATTCACCCCATGAACTCGTGTCAAGTTTTTGATTACTTTTGCACACAACAAGGCTGGGAAAAAAAGTTTTCTGCTCAGACTGGGCCTCGCATTTCTTTACAACTATTTTTTGTAAACACACACTAACATTACATGTGATTGCAAGCGTGTAATGCAGCACATTAATGTAGCAGACTGACTGCGTCAAAAAAACACCCAAATATGGCGAATGACCTGAACGTTTACTAGCTAGTGGCTAATGAAATTTTTTGGTCGCCTATAATGAAATTCTGTTGCATTTACTAGTGTTATATTCGCACTGAAGAGTGCTGGACTATGAACTGAATTAATCCTCACTTCAGATCGAAAGTCATGTCAATACGCCAAGCCTAACAAACATTGTGTTTATATATCTGTATCACATAACGCTGAAGTAAAATTCAACTTACTGAGATGACAGCAAGTCTTCCTCCTCCTGTAA
The DNA here is from genome assembly GCF_900747795.2 of Erpetoichthys calabaricus. Taxonomy (NCBI): domain Eukaryota; kingdom Metazoa; phylum Chordata; class Cladistia; order Polypteriformes; family Polypteridae; genus Erpetoichthys; species Erpetoichthys calabaricus. The sequence continues at coordinate 113,287,711 of NC_041394.2, forward strand.
TGGTATGTTTCCTATTCAAATGTTTGTGCATCTCTGTAGTGCTCTCATGCCAAACAAGGTCAGACCTACACATTTTACAACTCACAACCTTTTTTTCCTGTGTTCAGAGTAAAGTGCTCACAAAATCTGAAAGTCTTAGGTCACACTGGCACTTGGTTACCGTCTGCCTTTATTCAAAGGCATTCATAACTGAATGAAGTAAAGACGCAATTCCATCACACAATGTACTCAGCCTAACGATGTAATCAACTAACTGACAAAAGTGATTGTTGGCAACATTTTTAATAATTAATTATTATCGCTCTTGATGATTTTCTTTGCGTTGGTCTTTTAAAATCATTAGGCTTGATTTCTTGAATTTTAATTTACCCATATTAAACTTTCCATTTCAAACAGAACAAGTGCACACAGTGTAATAGATCTTGTTAAATGTTGTACCTTTGTAAAAATAAATTAGAATAAAAATGTTAAGTTTAAATTATATTAGGAAATATTACTAAACAGTTCACTGATCCACAGGTTGTTTAGCTAGATACCACCTTCTAAATTTGGATAACTTCATCCTCTCTGGCCCAAGTCATATGCATACGCAAAATTGCTCAGCTGTAGATAAACAATATCCTGACAGGTCAGTGCAGCACATATGCTGGTCACGTCTAGTCTGAGAGAAAGTTTTCATAAATATGAAACAATGAAAAACAGAAAACGATTACAATTCTAATATAGTAAAAAGATTTTGTAAAATTACATTTTCATTTGAATTTTAGACGAGTATTGTGCTTTGGGCTAAAAACCATGCAGAGGGGTAAAAATTTCAAGTAGGTATATTGACAGTTTTAAAAATTACAGTTTTAGTCACAAATAGGTGTAGTGACTCTTTATACAGTGTTTTTTTTTTTTTTTTAAAGAAGTCTTGCCTTACCTGTGACCCTGCATAAGATGTACTGTTATTGATGACTACTTTGTGTATTTTTCCAAACTTCCCAAAATATTCTGGTCGTTTTAAAACCTGTTGAAATTGAAAAGTAAACTTCAGTAGTCACATCATATTTTAATAAATCGTATATTTATGTATGATGCTTGTAAAGAAAGTATCAGATTATACAGTCTTGGAATAATTCATATAATGGCACACTCTAGTGTCTTTCCCTTTTTCACAATAAACTTGACTTCCAAAACTATAATCATTCACTTGTACTGCATAAAAATCAAACACATATTTCAATAAACAAAGAGTAAAAGAAGAAACAAAAAAAGTCAGCCCAATCACAAACCCAATCAACCTGTATGTCACAGAAAAAGTAAAAAAAAAAAAAAAAGTTAAAAAAAAAAGTAAAAAAAAAAAAGACCTAATTAGAAAAGTGAAAAAAACAAGCAATGTGTTATATATTTTGTTATGCATCCTTATACTAATTAAAACAATAGGAGTTTAGCACAAATGTTGGCAGGGCCATGGAAGACATTTTAAAATATCATTAATTCTCACCCAATTTTATATAGGGTCTGCACAGTTCCTTGCAAAGAAAGCTTGATATTTTTCTATCTTAAGGTAATGCAAGATATTGCTTTTAACTAAGCTATGGAGGGCACTTTTGGATTTTCCCAGTTAAGTACAATTAGTCTATGTGCTTTTAATACTGTGTAAGAAAACACAATGGATTTGTCATTAGGCAAACTAATCCTAACCAAAATATCTTCAAAAACTGCTATAAAAAGTTTTGGTGCAATTGTAAACATGGTAACGTATTTGATAACTAAGAAAATACCTTTGCCCAAAAATATTTTAACTTAGTGTCGACATCAAACTAGCCCTAGAAAGACTGATGCTACATGGAACAATTTAAATCTCAAGTACCAGTGTACAATTTTCAGTTGAATTATTGCAAGTTTTGATCAAATCGGTAAAGAATTAGTATTGCGAATTATCAAGTTACGACTCATTTGCCAGAAGCATTGACAGAGAATACTCTTTCTATGTGCCGATTTAGGTTGTCTAGTGGTGAGCACCATGACATTAATTGAATAGTTTGAAAATACTACCAATAATCTTCATATTACTGGTGTAAAGCTGACTGATGGCTGGCCCTGTGTGGGAGTTGGTGTGTGTGTAAGTGATCATACCCTGTGACTTAAAACTCAACCCAGGACTGGTTCCTGTCTTTCTCCCAAAGCTGTAGGGATTGACTCAGACATTCTGAAATCCCATACTGTATTAAGTGAGTTTAGAAAAGAAAAAAAAAAACAAGAATTAACTTTTCTCAAAACAAATAAATACAAGATGAACTTAACCTCACTCTACTCACAACTTTATTACATCCAATAAAATAAATTTAACAAACATTTGAGAAGGCAGATAGAAACCCCCTTTTCAGCCAAGTCAGCTATTCAGTTTCTCTTGGCAATATATTAAAGTATGGCAAGAAAATTATACTGTAAGGTATTATAAGGTAACATCATGCACTTTCAAAATGATATCAATCCATATGAAGTAAATAAGGATATTATTTTATTTGTTATAAAATAAATACAGGTAAAGCTACTAAACGTATCTGTTAATACACTAAACCAAGATACACAATTAGATGCATGATTAAATTTGCTATGGGAAATTTATTTGCCTTGCGCCTTTCTAATTGATGATAGTACTACTTTAAAACATGTTGCTCATTTAAAATTAGGGCAACATTTAAGCTGTAAGTCAGATCATTTTACATCTAGAAGCAGAATACGATGCCTTCAGTGAAAATGAAGAGTGTTAAATATACTTCTACAATTCAAATGTAGAAAACATATATTGTTATACATTGCAGACATTATGAAAGTTAAGGCTTATTCTAAAAAGCTGCACGGTTGCTACTAAATTAAGACATATTACTAAAGTTGTGTTGAGTTAACGACAGTTCAGGAAGGTTAGCACACAAATCGGTAAAATAGACATGCACACAAATTTTTTTGTTTAAACTGGCATGGTGTGGCAACGAGATCATCAACTGCCTCACAACTGAAAGTCATAATGCGACATCGCCTTAAGGTGACTGCTGACAGAATGAACAAAAATATTCTGTTTGCCTATAATACTTTGCTGCCTCAATTGTAAAAGGGGAAAAAATGACAGTAAGTTTAGTCCCAACAGTTATTTCTTGACTGTTGGCTTTCACTAATGGCATCTTCTACTGATGTATCTATCAAATCGAATCATCTTATAATGATCGTCCACCACCGTGTTTCTTGTTTTTTCTAAGAAAGGGGAGTTTTTATTTAGCTATGGAACTACAGCGTACACTTCTTAAATTTTACTTAAAATTTTTGTTCTGTATTATTTACTGATTAGTTTCCCAATAAACACTCAGCTCATTTTGCACATTTTTGTAAGTTGTTTTGAAAGAAGGTGTCTTCTAAATAAATTACTATAATGAGGCAGAGATAATTAAAGAACATTACAATGCAACATTTAGTACCTTCAGCCGTCTCGTTTGGAAAAAATGTAAAGACTCACTGAATGTTTCCATTTACATAAAACAGAGAAAGTCCTGTAGAAACAAAAAGCAACATAGCTGGGAAAAAGTGATGAATGACTACATTTACAGTGGTGTGAAAAACTATTTGCCCCCTTCCTGATTTCTTATTCTTTTGCATGTTTGTCACACAAAATGTTTCTGATCATCAAACACATTTAACCATTAGTCAAATATAACACAAGTAAACACAAAATGCAGTTTTTAAATGATGGTTTTTATTATTTAGGGAGAAAAAAAATCCAAACCTACATGGCCCTGTGTGAAAAAGTAATTGCCCCCTTGTTAAAAAATAACCTAACTGTGGTGTATCACACCTGAGTTCAATTTCCGTAGCCACCCCCAGGCCTGATTACTGCCACACCTGTTTCAATCAAGAAATCACTTAAATAGGAGCTGCCTGACACAGAGAAGTAGACCAAAAGCACCTCAAAAGCTAGACATCATGCCAAGATCCAAAGAAATTCAGGAACAAATGAGAATAGAAGTAATTGAGATCTATCAGTCTGGTAAAAGTTATAAAGCCATTTCTAAAGCTTTGGGACTCCAGCGAACCACAGTGAGAGCCATTATCCACAAATGGCAAAAACATGGAACAGTGGTGAACCTTCCCAGGAGTGGCCGGCCGACCAAAATTACCCCAAGAGCGCAGAGACGACTCATCCGAGAGGTCACAAAAGACCCCAGGACAACGTCTAAAGAACTGCAGGCCTCATTTGCCTCAATTAAGGTCAGTGTTCACGACTCCACCATAAGAAAGACACTGGGCAAAAACGGCCTGCATGGCAGATTTCCAAGACGCAAACCACTGTTAAGCAAAAAGAACATTAGGGCTCGTCTCAATTTTGCTAAGAAACATCTCAATGATTGCCAAGACTTTTGGGAAAATACCTTGTGGACTGATAAGACAAAAGTTGAACTTTTTGGAAGGCAAATGTCCCGTTACATCTGGCGTAAAAGGAACACAGCATTTCAGAAAAAGAACATCATACCAACAGTAAAATATGGTGGTGGTAGTGTGATGGTCTGGGGTTGTTTTGCTGCTTCAGGACCTGGAAGGCTTGCTGTGATAGATGGAACCATGAATTCTACTGTCTACCAAAAAATCCTGAAGGAGAATGTCCGGCCATCTGTTTGTCAACTCAAGCTGAAGCGATCTTGGGTGCTGCAACAGGACAATGACCCAAAACACACCAGCAAATCCACCTCTGAATGGCTGATGAAAAACAAAATGAAGACTTTGGAGTGGCCTAGTCAAAGTCCTGACCTGAATCCAATTGAGATGCTATGGCATGACCTTAAAAAGGCGGTTCATGCTAGAAAACCCTCAAATAAAGCTGAATTACAACAATTTTGCAAAGATGAGTGGGCCAAAATTCCTTCAGAGCGCTGTAATAGACTCATTGCAAGTTATCGCAAACGCTTGATTGCAGTTATTGCTGCTAAGGGTGGCCCAACCAGTTATTAGGTTCAGGGGGCAATTACTTTTTCACACAGGGCCATGTAGGTTTGGATTTTTTTTTCTCCCTAAATAATAAAAACCACCATTTACAAACTGCATTTTGTGTTTACTTGTGTTATATTTGACTAATGGTTAAATGTGTTTGATGATCAGAAACATTTTGTGTGACAAACATGCAAAAGAATAAGAAATCAGGAAGGGGACAAATAGTTTTTCACACCACTGTAAATGGGTTTGAGTAAATCACAAGCGAATTTTTAATGCACACCAATACACAAGAAAGCAAAGTGTGCTCAGCTTCACTTTCTCTTTGGTAACGCTACTTTGTACTTGTATTGAAACAATTTTCATGAAGGGCTGTGTTTTCAAATGTCACGTTAGTTTAAAGTCAGCAGTTTTTATGTGCACTCTTTTAAAACAAGATTACATTTCTTGCCTTACAGCCAGACAATGAGGAAATAAAGAAGAAAAAGTCTAATAATATATAAAAAAAAGGAGTATAGAGCTGCCTAGTCCAGGGGATTTTCAGGATTAAGCAGGTTTAGAAAATGGTCTGGAATGGTATGGTGTATAAAGCACACATGCACATGAGACATCCAGAATTTTAAACCTATATTACAATATATTCATGTATAAAGTTATGTTTATTATGAAAACTGATTAAAATTTTTGCTTATTTTGAAATCCACCACTACAGTGTTATCTGAGCTCAACTAATAGCAATTTAAATATAGACTGTGTATACTTCAAGTTCATGTTTTGTTAAATGTTACAAGTTTCTACTTAACATTTTTGCATGCCATTTATTGTTTTATTCTTCTAAGGTACTGTAATAAAAACATACATCAAAGAAAAACAGCATATTAAATTATCCTACAGGAATAATATTTTTTCTTTACATTATGCATTTGCAATTACTACATTAGGAAAAAATTTAAATCAGTTTAAAATTCAAAATTTAAAACAATTTCAAGAATGGTGTACCTCAGGATCAGCAAGTCTTTGAGACAGCCCCACAACAAATACTAGATTTCTTTGAACAACCCGCACACTAGCAAGGTGTTTTCTATTTTCTGAGATTTTCTGTTTCCGTTCATTTTGCTTCTGTTTCTTTTCATTTTTTATCCTTTGCAACTCCTCTTGTGAAAGGGGTTTATAAACTGCAGGGTCTTCGGGATATGGCTGTAAAAAATTGGTAACTGGATTATAGGGTTGAAAGAAGCCAAATATTTAAATATATATATTTAAATATATATATATATATATATATATATATATTTCATCAAAAATGATTAAGCAGAAGGATGGCAGCAGTCTGCACAAGTCTCCTAATAAATGTCTAAAACAAGTGCCCCAATATAATAATGAATTTTATATGCCCCAAGGAATTAAATACTCTTTGGAATTATCACATTATCTAAAAATACTTAATTTCATGAGATGTGCAAAACAATTTAAACTTTTAAGAACTAAATACACAACCATAATATTACATACTATGTTACATTCACAAAGAAATCTAACACATGTTCCACATAAAGATAAACACAATACAAAAAGTTAATAAACATAACTACATTTATTTCACTAAGATATATCCAGAAAAATAAGTCGGAGTGAAGTTACAAAAGAATAAGAAATGTTAAGACAACATGAATGAGTTGTATCTATTGATGAATGTACCACAAAATTAAACAACAAATGAGAGCATTTTTGTTGGGAGTAAGACCAAATGAAAAAGCCACTTTACATGAAATTTGTTCTCTATTACAGCAAAAGAGTAAAATTTTTCTATTGACACAGGTGTCATCTAAAGGGGCAGTACTGCGTCAATTACCTACCCAAAGTAAAAATTGGGGGTGGGGTCCATTCCCCCACACCAGCACTAAAGTCTCATACAAATACTAAAGTCATGCTGGTAAAATGAAGTGCATACCAAATGCAACTATATACATACATCTATACATTGCTAAATGCTACATACTATATTAAGGTGGATCTGTACTTGACCTATCAGTCTAACCAGTGAAGTGTTTCTCATAAACAGAACATCTTCCACCACTGCTGTTGCCACAAAATGATAAAAATAATTGAAGTCCATAACCACTTCTCACAAAGAACTCAATGCTTTTTTGAAACTCAGGTTATGAAAATTACATTTAATTAAATACATACTTTCAGTTGGGAGTGCCAACATTTTTTTTTTACTTTATTGACTTGTTTAACTCATGTAAGCAACTTATGCATGAGGTATTTCAAAGCTGTTTATGTATGTTGCAATAAACCCACAAGGCAATCAAAAGCAATGATATTTTACATGTCTTCTTTCAAATATTCAAGTTGTCTTCTCTCTTTCATTAGTAACAGCGTATCACAGCTGAATGAACCTGCTTTTATCAAAGTTCCCACCTATGTCAAGCCACATACAGTCAAAAAGCTAATTACCATTGGATAGCTGGAACTCACATTACAAGAATGAATAGTTGTTTATGATTGGTCATTCATATTACATGTAACAGCTGTGCGTAAAAGCCAGGAAACATATTGCATATGCGATTGCTCATCTTTGCTCACAATTATGCACAATCTTCTGTCAGAATACTTGACAACTGTGTGTTTTACGTATAATAAAAACTGAAGTTTGCACTATGAAATGTCTTCTTCAAAAAAAGAAAACATACTGCTGAAGTAGACCTAGAAAAGTTGCACAAGGCTAGAGATGCGGAATATGAATACCTTGAGTCAGATATTGATCATAGTTTTTACTCTATTAATAACTATATATTTGCTGAAGGACTCTGTTTGAGTTTGTCAGTTTTCAACTTGCATGCTGAAAATGTGCCGTTTAGAATGACTGGACACGCTATATTAGCCCTTGTGTAAATGGTCTGAGTGTGTGTGTGTGTATGTGTGTGACTAGTTCTGGGACCTTGTGCTCAGGCCTGCTTCCTTGCCTTGTGCCCACTGCTGCCAGGAAACTCATTGCCTCTATCCCATGAACAGGAAGAAGCTGGTATGAAAATGAATGTATGTACTTCATTACCGGATGCGAATTGCAAGAAAAAAGCAACAACAAACAAATAAATAAAAAATTCACTAAGTCTTTGTGGGGGCAACTATAATAAAAGGCAGTTGAAGATATGAGAATTGCAACACAATAACCTCAATCTGTTATACAAAACTTAATGTTTATCTGTTTCTAGTGGCAAACGGGTAGTTTCAAGGACTGACATGGAAAGTAATTTCGACAGTAAAGGTTTGGATAAGTACATAATTATATATACACTAGCCAACCCGCAGCGTACCATATGCCACATAATTATGTATTGGTGGGTGAACACTTCCTGAACAACACAGCTGTCCAAATGGGTTGGGTTTTATGGATACCACTGTGAGTGAATGAAAAGATGGACCTCTGGAGAGAGCAACATACAATTGTCCATGACTGAAAGCGGGATCGTCTGTGACGATAGAGGCCACGCTGGTGAAAGTTACTTTGTTGGTAAGGATAAGTTTTAGCACTTGTTCATTAAGGTGTAGCGAGTCTTTGTTGTTGACACTTAATATAGCTTGCGTACGGAGTTGTTCTGGAGTCACAGTTGAGAAACACGTTTTTAATGTCTTTTACGCACAGGGAAAAAAATGAACATGTGAAACATCCGTAATGTAATAAGGCATAATGTAATAAGGCACCAAGAAAAGTAACATTGCAATAATGCACGCAACGACCCAATCACTGTAAACAGAAGTGAAAACAAAATCGAGCCCGGTGCATTCTTTAACTGCCTTGTAGCGCAGTGGTAGTGTTGCTGCTTTGCAGCAAGGAGACTCTGGAAGATTTTGGGTTTGCTTCGCGGTTCCTCCCTGTGTGGATAGCGCTTTGAATACTGAAAACACTGGTACAGTGGGTACGGATAGTATTCAGACCCCCTTCAATTTTTCACTCTTTGTTATATTGCAGCCATTTGCTAAAATCATTTAAATTAATTTTTTTCCTCATTAATGTACACACAGCACCCCATATTGACAGACAAAAAAAAAAATTTTTGAAATTGTTGCAGATTTATTAAAAAAGAAAAACTGAAATATCACATGGTCCTAAGTATTCAGACCCTTTGCTCAGTACTTAGTAGAAGCACCCTTTTGAGCTAATACAGCCATGAGTCTTCTTGGGAAAGATGCAACAAGTTTTTCACACCTGGATTTGTGGATCCTCTGCTATTCCTCCTTGCAGATCCTCTCCAGTTCTGTCAGGTTGGATGGTAAACGTTGGTGGACAGCCATTTTTAGGTCTCTCCAGAGATGCTCAATTGGGTTTAAGTCAGGGCACTGGCTGGGCCATTCAAGAACAGTCACAGAGTTGTTGTGAAGCCACTCCTTCGTTATTTTAGCTGTGTGCTTAGGGTCATTGTCTTGTTGGAAGGTAAACCTTCGGCCCAGTCTGAGGTCCTTAGCACTCTGGAGAAGGTTTTTGTCCAGGATATCCCTGTACTTGGCCGCATTCATCTTTCCCTCGATTGCAACCAGTCGTCCTGTCCCTGCAGCTGAACAACACCCCCACAGCATGATGCTGCCACCGCCATGCTTCACTGTGGGGACTGTATTGGACAAGTGATGAGCAGTGCCTGGTTGTCTCCACACATACCGCTTAGAATTAAGGCCAAAAAGTTCTATCTTGGTCTCATCAGACCAGAGAATCTTATTTCTCACCATCTCAGAGTCCTTCAGGTGTCTTTTAGCAAACTCCATGTGGGCTGTCATGTGTCTTGCACTGAGGAGAGGCTTCCGACAGGCCACTCTGCCATAAAGCCCTGACTGGTGGAGGGCTGCAGTGATGATTGACTTTCTACAACTTTCTCCCATCTCCTGACTGCATCTCTGGAGCTCAGCCAAAGTGATCTTTGGGTTCTTCTTTACCTCTCTCACCAAGGCTCTTCTTCCCCGGTAGCTCAGCTTGGCCGGACGGCCAGCTCTAGGAAGGGTTCTGGTCGTCCCAAACGTCTTCCATTTAAGGATTATGGAGGCCACTGTGCTCTTGGGAACCTTAAGTGCAGCAGAAATTTTTTTGTAACCTTGGCCAGATCTGTGCCTTGCCACAATTCTGTCTCTGAGCTCTTCAGGCAGTTCCTTTGACCTCATGATTCTCATTTGCTCTGACATGCATTGTGAGCTGTAAGGTCTTATATAGACAGGTGTGTGGCTTTCCTAATCAAGTCCAATCAGTATAATCAAACACAGCTGGACTCAAATGAAGGTGATCTCAAGGATGATCAGAAGAAATGGAAAGCACCAGAGTTAAATATAGGAGTGTCACAGCAAAGGGTCTGAATACTTAGGACCATGTGATATTTCAGTTTTTCTTTTTTAATAAATCTGCAACAATTTCAAAAATTCTTTTTTTTGTCTGTCAATATGGGTTGCTGTGTGTACATTAATGAGGAAAAAAATTAATTTAAATGATTTTAGCAAATGGCTGCAATATAACAAAGAGTGAAAAATTGAAGGGGGTCTGAATACTTTCCATACCCACTGTATATGAATGTAATGAAGTATTATTATTCTTATGTGTCCAGCGCTCTCTAAAACTGTTTTAAATGCTGCATACCAACCCGCGGCGTAGTATACGCCGCATAATCACGCCGCTTTTTTTATGTTTTTTAAGCAGAGGGAAAAAAATGAACATTTGCAAAATCCGTAACGCTGCTTTCAGTAAGTACAATGCACACGCGTTTAATTTGTTGGCCACTTTTGCCAGCCATCCTTTCTGGTTTGGGCTGCTTTTGCAGTGTTACCTCTTGTGCATATTAAATCTTGAAATCCTTCGATTAACTAATTAACTAACTACCAAACACACACACACACAGCTTGTGTAAAAAAAAAAAAAATGCGCCCGTTCTTTCATTTTGTTGCAGCCTATCAAAGACTTGTTGATCATGTTTTCTAGACTCAATATACATTGGCTTTTCACTCAGCGTTGGGGCGCATATTCATCTCGGATTATTACATCCAGCTAATCTGCTACACGGCTGCGTTTGAAAAACTGATTTATCCCGGATGAGTTTCACCGGCATTAATGATTAGGAATCTGGTTGGAACAAAACCCTGCAGCCAAAGGGGTTCACCAGGACCGAGATTGGGGAAAAACTGCTGAACACAGACGAAACCGACTCAGGTGAGGAGTTGGGGCGGGCAAAGTAGTTGCAGCTATTGATTATTCAGTGTTGTTTGCCTGAGTGTCTGATCTGCTCAACGGGATCAGAAATAGAAGGAAAACAATGTGAAGGCAATGTCACAGGTGTTCATGTGGTATAGCGGGTCCACAGCTCCCCTTCAAAAGGCCATTTTTAAATAAATAATCACCACGCTCACAGTGTAGCAAGGGGCGTGGAAGTGTTGCTGAAAGTCAGCCATGTTGCGAAGTTTGAGAGGAACAGTTTCGTCAATGACATTTTTCCAGAAAAACCCGACTGATAGAAACAAACAGTTACCTGATGCAGGAATTTCTATAACATTGAAAGAAGTGTTGTTTCCATGAAATACATTTGAAGCGGTAGCCATGGAGGGCAAATGAACAGTCAACGTGGCTCACAGCTGGATTTGGACCGCAACACAAACCAAAGCGAGTGAGTATGTGTTTGATGAGCTGTTCAAGTTTGCGGGTGTGGCTCCTTCCTGCGTGTGCCATGGGTGTCTTACTTGTCGGCGGCTTAGTGAATCCACGCCCCTTCCTGCGTGCGCCATGGGTGTCTTACTTGCTGGTGGCTTAGTGAATTATACCAAAAAGTCAACGTGGCTCAGAAGTGCATGTGTACTCTAGCACAGACGAACATAAATGACGGCGTTTTTTCCAAGTCGTCACGTCCAAGTTGGTGGGTGTGGCTCTGCGAGTTGCCATCGTATCCAATGGCCTTAGAGTTGATGGGCGTGGCTCCTTCCTGCGTGCGCCATGGGTGTCTTACTTGTCGGCGGCTTAGTGAATCCACGCCCCTTCCTGCGTGCTTTCATGGGTATCTTGCTTGCTCTGGCAGTGGCTTAGTTTAGTGAATCCACACCCCTTCCTGCGTGCTTTCATGGGTGTCTTGCTTGCTCTGGCGGCGGCTTAGTGAATTATATATATATATATATATATATATATATATATATATATATATATATATATATATATATAGATAGATAGATAGATAGATAGATAGATAGATAGATAGATAGATAGATAGTTACAAATAGTTTTCTTGTTGCTAGTGATGAGTGAACCCTGCGGAGCTGACTTTGCTAAAAATCACAGAAATGCTTTGAATTTCATAGAACTCTACAAAATGCATTGAAGTCAAAGTGGAAGGAGAAACTTGTCACCACTGCTGTTTGCAATCTCCATTGAACCACTGGCGGTCCACTGTCGAAATTCTTATCAGATAAAGGGGATTATCAGAGAAGGACTGGAACAGAAAATTTCTCTATATGCAGATGATATGGTACTGTATATATCAGACCCAGAAAACACTGTGCCTGCAATTTTAACAGCACTTACAGAATTTCAAAAGATCTCTGGTCTCAGAATTAATTTGAATAAAAGTATACTCTTTCCAGTGAATTCTCAAGCATATAATATTAGATTGGACACCCTATCTTTTACCACAGCAGATCAGTTTAAATACCATGGGGTAAATATCACAAGTAAACATTAAGCTCTTTATCAACAAAATTTCGCCGTCTGTATGGAAAAAATTAAGCAAGACTTGCATAGATGGTCAAGCCTTCATCTCACTCTAGCTGGAAGAATTAACGATGTTAAGATGAATATCGTTCCTAAGCTTTTTTTTATTTCAAAACATTCAAATATACATCAATAAATCATTTTTTAAGCAATTAGATTCAACCATAGCCTCATTTATTTGGAACTCAAAACATTCACGTATCCGAAGAGCGACCCTACAAAGACCTCAGGCAGAACGTGGCATGGCTCTACCTAATTTTCAGTTTTATTACTGGGCAGCAAACATACAAGCTATAAAAACCTGGACACAAATAGATGAACATACACAGACTTGGTCCGCAAAAGAAGTAAAATCCTGCAGTACTTCTTTATATTCCCTGTTCTGCGCCCCAATAAATGCAAGTTATTGCAAATATACTAATAAGCCAATTGTGCTTCATTCACTCAGAACATGGAACCAATTTAGAAAGCATTTTAAGGTGGAAAATCTTATCTGTGGCACCTCTGCAGGAGAACCACCTCTTTCAACCCTCGCAAACGTATCTAGTTTTTAATATCTGGAAAAGATTTGGGATTAAATTGCTCAGAGATCTTTATATAGACAATATCTTTGCATTTTATGAACAATTACATTCCAAATTTAACCTTCCAGCTACACATTTCTTCCACTACCTTCAAATTAGAAACTTTGTTAAACAGAACCTGCCCGATTTTCCTCATCTCGTACCCTCCACCATGCTGGAAAAAATACTGCTCAATTTCGAGGACTTAGACACCATTTCTGCAATATATAAAATTCTATTAGAGTCCCTTCCTTTCAAAGATCCAAGAGGACAATGGGAAAAAGATCTCTTAATATATCAGAAAAGGAGTGGAAGGTAGCAATGCAGAGAATTCACTCGAGCTTCATATGCGCAAAGCATACAATTATTCAACTCAAAATTGTATATCGAGCTCATCTGTCTCGCTTAAAACTGTCCAAAATATTTCCAGGGCAAGATGCACCTTGCTATCGCTGCAACCAAGCTCCTGCCTCACTGGGTCACATGTTTTGGGCCTGTACCAAATTAACATCATTTTGGACCAAAAATTTTAAGTGCCTTTCAGACAGCCTTGGTGTCACAATCCCTCCTAACCCATTAATAGCTGTGTTTGGTGTTCTTCCAGATGGATTTGAAGTGGAAAAGGACAAGCAAACAGATTGCATTCACTACACTTTTGGCACGCAGACTTACTTTATTAAATTGGAAGAATCCTAACTCTCCTCTTATAAGTCAGTGGGAAACCGATGTTTTATATTATTTGAAATTGGAAAAAATCAAATTCTCAGTTAGAGGATCTGTATAGAACTTTTTCAAAACCTGACAGGATCTAATCAATAATATTTTAGAATAAGAACAAATAATTATCTCTGCATTTCTTTTTCTTCTCCATTTATCTTTATTGCCCTATTAAACTCAACAATTTAGGTATGTTTACAAGCTTTAAGTATTACTCCTTTGGCCATGCTCTCCTTCTCTGGGGTGGGGTTTGATTTGTTTTCAATCCTATTTTTTTGTAAAAATTGATCTATTTGTACAGAATGATTACAATAAAATTAATAAAATATAGAAAAAAAAGTGGAAGGAGAAACTGAACTAGTTTGGAGTGAATTAGAATGCTGCACAGGTTTTGTAAGAATCCCTGGGGACTACAGAAAAAAAAGTCTGCCAACTGTGCAGGACTGAATACTGTGTCCAAATATCAGCGATCTGAGCTGTAAGGCAGCGGTAATAACCACTGCGCCAACATGTCTCAAACAACAAAAGAGGCAGACGGAATGTACATTAAACAAAATATCAGTGGCCAATAAACTAGCAAAAAGTAACTGAAATACAGATCACTGTATTCAGAGTTCCTCTCTTGGGACATACAATAGACATGCCAGAAAGCAGTGGCTTGGGACTGGTTTGTTTCACTGTTCGAAGTCACAGCTATCTGCACAGCAGTGCAATTTCTGCTAACTAAAACTAAAGCAAAATATGTCATTAATGAGAAAAAAAAAAACTGAAAAAAAAAAAAAAAAAATGAATAAAAATGAAAACAGCTAGTTTTTGTAATTTTAATTTTCACTACACTAGCCTTTGTGCAAAATGTACATGTCAGTGGGCAGTTGCTGGTGTATTTATTAAACAGTACAGGTGCATCTTGATAAATTAGAATATCATTGAAAAGTTAATCTATTTCAGTAATTCAATTCAAAAAGTGAAACTCATATGGATTCATTACACACAGAGTGATATATTTCAAGTGTTTTTTTCTTTTCATTTTGCTAATTATGGCCTACAGGTAATGAAAATTCAAAATTCAGTATCTCAGAAAATTACATAAAACCAAAAAAAAATGATTTTTAATACAGAAATGCTGGCCTACTGAAAAGTATATCCATGTATGCACTCAATACTTGGTCGGGACTCCTTTCGCAAGAATTACTGCATCGATGCGGCGTGGCCTGGAGGTGATCAGCCTGTGGCACTGCTGAGGTGTTATGGAAGCTCAGGATTTTTTGATAGCAGCCTTCAGCTCGTCTGTATTGTTGGGTATGGTGTCTCTCATCTTCATCTAGGTCAGGCAAGCTTGCTGGCCAATCAAACACAGTGATACCATGGTAATTAAACCGGTATTGGTACTTTTGGCAGTGTGGGCAGGTGCCAAGTCCTGCTGGAAAATGAAATCAGCACCTCCATAAAGCTTGTCAGCGGAGGGAAGCATGAAGTGCTCTAAAATTTTCTGGTAGACAGCTGCGCTGACTTTGGACTTGATAAAACACAGTGGATCAACACCAGCAGATGACATGTCTCCCAAAATCATAACTTGGATTCTGTGCGTCTCTAATCTTCGTCCAGACTCTGGGACCTTGATTTCCAAATGAAATGCAAAATTTACATTCATCTGAAAAAAGCTCTTTGGACCACTAAGCAACAGTCCAGTCCATTTTCTCCTTAGCCCAGGTAAGGATACATCTGTGTGTGGTGGCTCTTGAAGCACCGACTCCAGCCGCAGTCCACTCCTTGTTAATCTCACCCAAATTCTTGAATGGGCAGTGCTTCACAATCCTTTCAAGGCTGCGGTTATCCCTGTTGCTTGTGCACCTTTTTCTGACACATTTTGTCCTTCCACTCAACTTCCATTAACTCTTTGAGGGCTAAATATTTTTTCCAAAAAACAGTTTCTGAAAAGCAATGGTTTCACACAGAAATCAACATAAAACATCTGTTGCTGCATGCTGTGGCTGCCAGTTTGCCAAGAATGTGTGGCATGCTGTCTTTGCGTGGCTGGGACAAAGTCGCAGTGCATTGCAATCTGGTTTCTACTTCTTATCATTGTTAAGTGGCAGTCCTCCCTGGCGAACAATGTCAGTACAATGATTAGCTGGGGACCAATCAGCTGAAGCTGGAACCTCACATTCGTTTTCAATCATTGGTATCAAAATCTGAGTCCGACAAGTCATAGTCCAGTTCAAATATAATATGGAAAACGTCGTCCACGGAGTATTTTGCTTTACGCATTCGCTTTGATCTCTCGCCAGATGTCAGTGCCATTTTTGCCGTTGTTTGCGCCTTGCTACTCATGCGAGCGCAGGAAATCTCAGTCATACAAATGAATCTAACTTTCCTTCTAGCAATGAGAGTCCAACTAAAACATAAGTTGGTTTTGTCACAGTTTGCATTCGATTACCATCGTCAGCTCCTCCATTTGACAAAAGTCCAGATCAGCCCTGAAAGAGTTAATATGCTTGGATATAGCACTCACTGAACAGCCAATAACCTTTTGTGGCTTACTCTCCTTGTGGAGGGTGTCAATGATTGTCTTCTGGACAACTGTCAAGTGAGCAGTCTTCCCAATGATTGTGTGGCCTACTGAACCAGACTGAGAGACCATTTAAAGGCTCAGGACACCTTTGCAGGTGTTTTGGGTTAATTAGTTGAGTGGAGTGTGACACCATGAGTCTACAATATTGAAGTTTTTCACAATATTCTAATTTTCTTAGATACTGAAGTTTGGGTTTTCATTAGCTATAAGCCATAATCAGCAAAATGAAAAGAAATAAACACTTGAAATATATCACTCTCTGTGTAATGAATCTATATAATAATAAAGTTTCACTTTTTGAATTGAATTACTGAAATAAATTAACTTTTTGATGGTATTCTAATTTACTGAGATGCACCTGTATATTATTTAAGAACGGGCAGCTGTAAATTTGGTTAGGACTGAACATTGATTCGTGCATATGTGGAAGTAACCCTTGCTGCTGGTGTCTGAATCTGAGGATTTCATTTGTCTTTTCATTCAACACTCAGTTTTCCTTTCTAGGACTGAAAGCAAATACCAATGCCTCATCACTTATCAGTGACTTATTCTGTGGATTTCACTGGCAATAACTGTTCATCAGTCACTGATGACCTGCTGACAGCAAATGGTAGGCAACATTCACAAAACTTTAATGAAAAGGTGCTTAAATTAAAACTTGCCATATGGTAGTTTGGAAAATAGAGAAAATAGTTTGAAAATTAGAGACATGGATAATCTGACAAATTTGAATTGCCCCCAACATCAAATACAGTCAGTATTTAGAGGTAAAAACTTTTTTTTAGCCATTTAACCTTATTTCCCCCCAGATATTACCTGTTTGTTGATGGTATGTTTGCAGTGAAGAATTAAGCAGATGCAAATGAGCCAACGCTGCATATACTGTATACATTACTTTCAATTAGGTTTTAGTGCCGAGGGTTTAATGTGGGTAGTGCGGTGTCAAGGAGTGAATTCCTGTCACACTATCATGATGAACTCCTCTATGTGAAATGTTTCATAAATAGAAAATGGATGGACTGCATTAATGTTAAAATATTTAGAATTACACAGTATTGCAAAGTTGGAGTGTTTACAGCAGTGCAGAGGTCTAGCAAACGAATTGCCATTAAATGGTTGATGTCTGTACAGTGTATGGCTATAAAATTGATAATGAAATCCACTCTTATCCTATTCAGTGTTCCATATTCGTATTGTTGTGGGTGATTGTAACATCAACATTTAAAGAATATTAAAGAACATTTTTCAGACTTTCAAATATTTATTAATGTTTTATATTGGTTTGTATCCTGTGTTATTAATGTCCTAGTTTGTATTTCTATTGTATTCCTTTAAATGTTTGTGAAACATACAATAAAAATATATTATTACTATTACACAGTGCCTTCAGGTTCAGGTTTGACTGCTAGTCTAGTCAGTGTTTGCATGTTCTCCCCATGTGCATGCGAACTGAATGTGCATAGCATCGAATATTGTTTCGTAGCTGGATATTAGAAGTGTGTCATTAAGTACTCTCAATTGCCAAAATATGTTTATTCCTACATGTGATGGTAAATTACATCCTCTCAGTTTAAGCTCACAGGGAGCTCTCCCAGTTTTGCATGTTGCTTATTAAGTAAATGATCTGAAATGTTGCTATAACAGATGTTCAGTACTTAACATAAATTCTAAGCTTGTAGAAATTCAGTATATATATGTAAAAACTTTCACTTCCATTCCTGCTATTGTTGTTATTAACAAGGTTCAAGTAGCAACTTTAACAGTATTTCAGAAAATAAGCAAAGCAAGAATTCCATGAGAAAATATACTATCAAAATCCTGAAATAAGTAAATAACTTATAGTCTGCATCAGAAGGTATCAAGTGTGTATGGTGATTTTATTGCTTGCAAAAGGAACCTCCAAAAAACTTGTTGCCGTGCGTCACATCATATCGGTTATTTGATTCTTGCATTTTCTGGTTATAGTGGAAGTCTTGAACTGTCATATTATCAACAGAAAGTAATAATGTATGTACTAAGTTGACAGCTACAACATGAATTATATACAATTTGACAACTATAAAGAAAACAGTTCTTACACTTGCAACCCTTACCTTTGTGGACATTTTGGTGAGTAATACAAAACTAATAAAATGAAAACATATATATAATTACAGAAAAAACAAAAGTTAACACAAAAAAGATTGAAAAACAATTTAGAAAATGATGACAAACTAAAAAATAAAATCAAAAACTAAAAACTAAAACAATATTATAAAATTAGAGAAACACTGAGGCACAGCAGGAACATCAATTTTTGTTTCCCATGTATTTCACACTTCTTGCATCAAGAAGAAAGACATGATTTGTACAAAGTAATAAATCGTAAATTGTTTTCATTATTTCACAACATGTCGTATGTTTTCTTATGTAGGTTCCATTAAAGCTTGTTTTGAGATGGTAACTGGGCACATGGCTAATTTGCATGAATAATTAGCAATGCAGTGCTGTGCTGCCAACATAGGGATTTGTGTTATGTATGCCAGTGCAGCTGTCATAATAATCTCGATGTGGCCAACTGATGTACCACTCAATTTTTTTTAAATCACATTCAGCATGGAAACCTGGCAGCATTTTCTCAAGTATTGTGGCTTTGAGTTCCATTTTTACCTTTTGAAGTTCACTAATGAGTGCGGTTAGAGACAAGAAAAATATCATGTAGCACTGTGAAGTGCCTTGGTGTACTGGGGTTAGGGGAGGATTGTGGTTTCAGAAAAATATCATGTAGCACTGTGAAGTGCCTTGGTGTACTGGGGTTAGGGGGGGATTGTGGTTTCAGCGCCTCTTAGTACCTGAAGCTTTGGTTTGTTTTTTTTAAACTTGTGTGCGCCTTACGGTGGGCTGGCGCCCTGCCCAGGGTTTGTTTCCTGCCTTGCGCCCTGTGTTGGCTGGGATTGGCTCCAGCAGACCCCCATGACCCTGTAGTTAGGATATAGCGGGTTGGATAATGGACGAATGTTTGCAGCTGAGCGACAGCCACGGCTTTCTTATCATTGGCAGGCGTGAAAGTTATACACAACTGCTGCTACAGCTCTATGATGTCATGCTAGCCTCACAAATGCTTCCAGGAAAATATTCAGCAAACACAGCATATTTGCACCAAAAAACATTTTGGCAAATTTCGCCTATCAACACTATTTGCTGCTTCAGAGAGCAAAAGAGAATAACTTTGCGATGCTATTAGATATATGTAAACTTGGTATAATGACAGCTGTCAGATTGGGACACAAATGAAACTTGATTTCTGAGGTTATGCATTATTAAATGTCTTGGTTATGTCCTGTAAAATTCATTTTTGGACAGAAATTCTTAAAATGCCTAATTACTGAGTGTTTTATTTATTTAAGATGATAATGGTGAGAAACAAAGATTTTTATTCATACATTTTTTTTTTTATAAACTGCCGTGTTACACTTGCTACTCTTCAGTCATTTGCAGCTCCTTTATTATGTACGCAGAATAATAGCCGTTTATTTTGGGGTATGTAATTTAGGCGTAATAATGCAAATACCACTTAAGGTATAAAGGATTAAATTACATCAGAGCTTAATGTTTAGATGCAACACAACTGAAATTTTGTTGTGGAATGCAGTTTTACATTGGCTGTTCAGAAACTATGACTGTAGTCATAGGTGACATACTTAACACGCAACCTCAGATTCACCACATTGCAACATTATTTCAGACTTACATCTTAATTTTTTGCCCATTATACCCTGAGGGGTGCATTTATTGCAGAAAACACATGTTTGAACAAGAAAGAATAAAGACAAATTAAAATAACAGTCGAAAAAAGTAAAACTTGAGATTGTAAACTTATTTGTCTGCAAAAAAGGAGTATCTGTTTAATATGTAGGTAAAGTTAGCTCTGTTTTTGTGCATCAGTGTAGCTACAAATTTAAAATGCTTTGTGCCACATAAAATTAAGGCCTCGGGCAATACACCTCAGCAATTTCAGATTTGATTTCTAAGCTAAGTAGACATCAGTAATAAAATATTTTATGTGATAATTTGAAGCTGCAAGTTAGAATTTTCCATGAAGTAGAAAAGTGTGTCAGTGTGCTATAATATACAACCATAATGGCTGTAGGTGTACCTCAAAGTAGGAATTAGTTCAGGTACTGTACTATTATCGTTCATCTGTATGGGTCATATTTAAATTATGTAAAGTTTACTTATTCAGAGAAACATTTTCTATAATTGAAAATTCCTTTTTGTGTATGTGTATTTTTAATTTATTACTTGTTAACTAAGCATTAATAATGACCAACAAAAATGACAGTGATTCTAGATAAAGGACAATATTTATTTGAAGCACAACGGCAATTAAACAGTATTCTACATTATTCACCATCAACCAAATCTTTACAAGAACAGACGAGACAGAAAGTATCTGTCATTTTGACCAGACTAATGGAGCAAGGATTAATTTCTTATAAACAAAAGAAATACTTCCAACAGCCTGCTGTTGCATCAACCAGGAAATTCTATCTTTTACCAAAAGTCCACAAGTCTCCTGAAGTTTTGACGATGCCTAATGAGATTCCCCCTGGAAGACCTATTTTCTTGGATTGATCCTCAGAAACCTATAGGTTTTCCGAATACACTGATTATTTTCTTAACCCATTATCTCAAAAACATAATATTTACATCAAAGACACTTATTTCTTACAAGCTTTTAAACAGTCATATTCCATTGAACACTTTCATGTTTACAATGGATGTCAAGTCTCTCTGTACTAACATCGACACATCTTTTGGATTACGGGCAGTTAAAAATATCTTTTAAGAAATTTCTGGATTGTAACAGACCTGATCAACTTTTGTTAGAATTATTACAACTTAGTCTAACATGTAACAATTTTGAGTTCGACGGGAAACTTGGAACATTCTGCTTTTATTTCTAAAACATCCAGATCAGCATCCAATATTTCAATTAGACATTTTCAGCAATAACACTACACTCTTCATATATATGAAACTACACCAAAGTAAGATATACTGTATCTATAGATCTACACTTATATATAAAAAAAAAAAAAAAAAAAAAAAACCTAAATGGCACAGGGGAGAGAGAGGGGGAAAAAGAGCGAGTAAGCAAGAAAACTTTATTTAGAGAAAATTACCAGTCTCAAAATTAAACAAAAACTACTGCCTGCAGAATAATTTTAACACAATAAAACTAATTAGGTAAGAGGAATATTTGCTTTACCCATTTCACAAGTTTAATTTCTTGCTCTGCTAGAAATAAAATGGCTTAATGGATATTAGTTGCACTCTATTGTAATGATTTAGTAATAAATGTGTTTAATTTCCTCTACTTAAAAAATGAAAATGTTAACTTTAGTGCTCATTGGTTATAACCTTTGTATTGATTTGGTAATAAAGATGTGTTCCCCTTTTCATTTGGAGTATCTCCTTAAAGAAAGAAGCCAGTGAAACTGAACCAAGTACAAATTCAGGTAAACTACAACTGCACATTCTTTTTTGCTCCAATTTAACTCAGAGCTGAAATGATCTCCAGAAAATACCATGCTAACTAGTTCACAACTTTGTAAGAAGATGCTATGGATATTGCCACAAAAGGTCTGCCGAATGTCTGTATACAACTTTTATAAGAAGATGAAAACATAAGATGAATGACTGAAATTGCTTCTGAGCTTGTAAAAAAACTGTATTCAGAATCGGTAATTTTTAAAAAAATTTTGTAAGCCTCATGCTTTACTGAAGTAGAACTTAAATTCTGAATGCTTATGTGCGAAAAGCGTAGTTAACACATAACTCTAATAAAAGAATGAGTTATATAAAAATATTTGGGACTGTACATTAAAAACAATCAATTGAATGTGTCCAGACCAAAAAACATTTAACTAGTTGTATTTTACTATTGTTCTTTTGATAAGCTTGGAACAGTGTTCTATCATTTGGTCTGACAAGAGTTGTAGGGACCGTGCTCATTTAAGATAAAGGTTAAAATGCAACATGAGTAAATGACAAAAGAGTAAGTGAAGCTGATCAAACATCTGTGGAACAGCTTATATGTTCTGCACCATAAATTAAATTTTAACACTTTGAAAAGGCACCTGCAATGCTGAATAAAAATAATATAACACAAAAATGAATTGCACATTTGGCAAATAACCTCATTAAGTAGAATTTGATGGACTAAAGATATCAAGTTTCTATACTGGGTTATCTTGTAGTGGGATATTTTGTTGTTTACTTGTAATAAGAAGCTTCAAAGAATGGTAATTCAAATGATTAATTCTAGTTCTAGAGAGTGCTGATGTGCTGCATTTGATGATCAACATGCAAGTAAAAATTTCACTATACTCTGTACATATGACAATAATTATCCTATAAACAATAAGCATTTACTTATTGATCCATTTTCAAGAACCTTTTTTGGTGTTAAAATAAACTTATACTAAACTTCATGTCGGTGTGTGTGTTTTTTGTTTGTTGTTGTTCAGTATACCAGCTAGATACTGAGTGCTGAAGTAACAGCTCCTATATTGAATGAAGTCTCGAAACTGTACCTGCCTTCTCTATAAAGTAATAAAGTACCTCTATTTTCCTTGGAAACCTGGATTCACCTTTCTGTATCTTGTGCAATTAACTCTGTGACCCAAGCTTCATAATACCTGCATAAAAAACAGCGCTTCTTAAACTGGAAAACTATTTTATTTGAAAATGACATGGTAGATTTTTTTCTTTTTTTTTTAAGATAGAAAGACAAATGCACTTCTAATTTTGTTGTTGTTTAGGTCCCAATGCCCAATCTTTAACTTTGTCTTCTGTTTTTTATTTTTGATTCTTCAAAATTGTTGACAGCATTGAAGACGTGATCACGAATGCTACATCATTTTTCTTTATTCTGGAATCAACATTTTACAGGATTGCTAATTTTTTCCTCAGTGTAAACTGATGCAGTTTCTCATTTTTTTGTTCATCAAAAGAAAACTTTGACAAGCACTATGAAACATGAGCAGTATAGTATCTGAATACGAACTGTCCACGTGGACGCTCAGTGGAGCACTGACTCAATTCAACTATACCTGTATGATGTTACACCTACACTGTCATCGAGCTTCGCTGAGACTGCCTGAGGCAGGATATTTCGCAGCAGGCTGTCACCTTCTTTTGGTCTAACAAGAAAGAGGCAGCTTGATGCAGTGTTCCTGAAATTAGGCTAAAGTGTAGGCAACGGCATTAAGTATTTCTGGCATTGCATTATCATCTTTGATGGTTATTTTTGGTCAAATAAATGTTCATTATACTGAAATTTACATTTAGTTAAAATGAAATCCATTAAACATGACGTTGAATGAACATTTGCCCGGGCCAACAAAAGGTATTCGTTATTCTGAAAATTTTGTTACTTCGGTATTCGCTATAATGGGATTTGACCTGTATAGAGTTAGAGAAATGGTGAATTTTTTTTTTTTTTTTTTTAATTAAGCTTACATTACAGAAAATATTACACGGTATGACAACTTACAATTATAAAAAGCATGTTATTAATTTTAATGCCATATGTATTATAGATATTTTCTTTTTTTAGCAAAGAATTACACCCAACTTTGTAACATAGAATAAACAAGGTAATTTAGTTGTATTCTTATAAAATAACCACATCTATTGTTGATAGTCATACTCTCAAAATTAGAGATATCACAATTATCCAAAGTTATAAATGTCATCAGTCTCTCAGTGATGCAGCCATCCAAAAAAGCAGTAGATTTAAAAACTTCTGTTGAAAGGCTAATTTTCATTATTTTCTTTCACATTTCTAGTCCACAATCATTATGTTTTAATGATATTCTGCTATTACAGCATTTTGTTTCTATGAGAATGCTTGAAGGCCTCTAGGTACTTAATTTTTGTATATACACATAGAAGACACCCAAAAGGGAACACTATATTTTCTAATCTTTTCCGTGGACTGTAAACCTATAGTTTCATGGTTAAAGAACTGAACCCATAACTCTACAGAAAAATCCTCTATAATATATTTAGAATTTGCCATTTTAAATAATATGTTAACAAATTAATTAAAATGAGGGATGACAAAGATCTCAATTTACCCATACCTTTCTATGGAGAACATACTTTATCACTTAGTCAGCATTTTCTGTTAAACAGTATGTTTTTAACTAACATTTCTTCACAATTTGACAAAACACTCAAGATATTTCACTGGTACAAAATAAGAAAAACATGTTTAGCAGTTTGGGTCATGTAAAGTTTAAAAAGAGTCAACAGGTAAACTAAGTTTTCCATAACAGAACAAAGCATTCTCCCAACAATTCAGTGAACATTATGTTTTGCTTTGTTACTTTATCAGCAGCCATACCACAAGCATGTTTGGGCCCGGCCAGTACTTGGATGGGAGACTAACCAGGAAAAGCTTCAGTTGCTGCTGGAAAAGGTGTTGGCGAGACCAATTTACCCTGTATCTGAATAAAAATGGCACTGCGCTTTGGATGAGATGCAAAAATGAGGTCCTGTGGTCATAAAAGGTTCCTGGGTATATTTTGTGAAGAGCAGGATGTCTCCCGATGTCCTGGCTAAATTGCCCATCAAGGCCTGGTTCTTCTGGCCCCCCCGAATTATACCCATCTCTAACTGGCTAACTGTCTCTCACCCCATTACCACCTAACAGCTAATGTGTGGAGTGTATACTGGCCAAAGTCCACCATTGAATCTTCCAGGTGGATGCTGTACATTAGTAGCGGTTTAGGTGTCTCTCCACTGACTATGTAAAGCGCTTTGTGTACTGGGAAAAGAGCTACTGTATATAAATGTAAAAGAAATATTATTATCCTGTTCATGGTTGGTCTGCCTGCAGTAGGCAATCAGAAATCTTGAGCTGTACTGCCCTCTGCCTATAACTGAAGTATTTCAGACATAAAATTCAAATTCTACACTGGGCTCAATTTAGGGTTGAATAAATACAGTGGTGCTTGAAAGTTAGAGAACACTTCAGAATTTTCCATATTCCTGCATAAATATGACTTAAAACATCATCAGATTTTCACACAAGTCCTAAAAGTGGATATGGAGAACCCAGGTAAACAAATGAGACAAAATATCACACTTGGTCATTTATTTATTGAGGAAAATCACCCAGTATTACATATGTGAGTAGTAAAAGTATGTGAATTTTTGCTTTTAGTATTTGGTGTGACTCCCGTTTTGCATCAATAACTTTATCAGTAAGTCTTGATCAGTCCTGCACATTGGCTTAGAAGAATTTAAGCCCAATCCTTCATACAGAATTGTATGATGTGGCTGTTTATTCTCAAATGAACTGCACATTTCAGGTCCTTCCACAAAATTTCTTTTGGGTTAAGGTCAGGACTTTGATTTGGCCATTCCAAAACCTTAAGTTTATTCTTCTTCAACCACTCTTTGATAGAATGACTTGTGTGCTTGGGATCATTGTTTTTGCTGTGTGACCCAGTTTCTCTTGAGACGTAGTCCACCGACAGATGTCTTGACATTTTCCCTTAGAATTCGTTGGTATAATTCAGAATTCATTTTCCCGTCCACAATGGCAAGCAGTCCTTGCCCAGGCACAGCAAAACGGGCCAAAATTATGATACTACCACCATCCTGTTTCACAAATGGGATTAGGTTCTCATTCTGGAATGCAGTTTTTCTTTCTCCAAACATAATTCTCCTCATTTGAACCAAAACGTTCTATTTTGGACTCATCTGTCCATAAAACATTAATCCAATAGCTTTCAGATTTGTCTGCATGCTCTTTAGCAAACTGCAGACAGGAAGTTTTTTTGGAAAGTAGTGGTTTTCTCCTTGCAATCTCGTCACCCACACCACTGTTGTTCAGTGTTCTCCTGATGATGGACTCATGAACATTAACCAATGTGAGACAGGCTTTTAGTTGTTTAGAAATTATCCTTATCTTTTTTGTGACCTCACAGACAATCACACACGGTGCACTTGGAGTGATCTTTGTTGGTGGACCAATCCTAGAGAGAGTTAACATAGTCTTAAACTTCCTCCGTTTGTGCACAATCTGTCTTGACTGTGGAATGTTTCAGTCCAAACAAACTCTGTAGAGATGGTTTTGTAGCCTTTCCCAGCACAATGAGCATTAACCATTATTTTTCTGAGGTCCTTTGAAATGTCCTTTGTATGTTCATCGCATTACCTGTTAACTTTGCCATGATGTTTTTATTAACATCCAAGAAAACTTTTTAATCTCACACTTTTATGGAATACGGTGACAGCAAAGTTTCTGATACAACAGGCTTCCATAATAGATGAACGCTGAATAAACAGCTCTTGGAAAAAAAAAAAAAACTTTACTTGTGTCGCATAATCTATATGTTCTATATAACATCTGGAGAATAGAGACGCTATGGTCCGCATGCTGTTTGTTGATTTTAGTTCGGCTTTTAATACCATCATCCCTCAGAATTTGATCAGCAAACTGGGCCCATTGGGACTGGGCATACCTCTGCAAAACTGGATATTGGACTTTCTAATGGATAGGCCACAGTACGTACGGGTAGGAAAGAATAAATCAGATACCATCTCCTTGAGCACAGGTTCTCCACAGGGGTGTGTTCTAAGTCCCCTCCTCTTCACGCTCATGACCCACGATTGTTATGCCAAGTTCAGCACAAACCAAATTATTAAGTATGCGGACGACACAACAGTGGTGGGTCTCATTCGAGGTGACGGGGAGGGGGATTACAGAGAGGAGGTGAAGTCATTTGTGGAATGGTGTGATAAAAACAATCTGATACGGAATGTCGAAAAAACAAAAGAACTGGTGATCGACTTCAGGAAGAAACAGCTGATACACATCCCGGTCTACATTAAGAACACTGCTGTGGAAATTGTGCAGTCTACTAAGTTCCTGGGAGTTAATGTGACGAACAACCTCACCTGGGGCCTCATGTATAACGCCGTGCGTAGAACTCACACTATAACATGGCGTAAGCACAAAAGCGGGATTGTGCGTACGCACAGAAAAATCCAGATGCAGGAATCTGTGCGCACGCATACTTTCACGTTCTTCCACTACATAAATCCCGATTTGCGTGAAAAGTAACGCACGTGCACGCGCCTTCTGTCCCGCCCCAACTCCTCCCAGAATTACGCCTCTTTGAATATGCAAATCAATATAAATAGCCTTCTGTGAAAAGACAATGGGAAAAGCACAGGGGAAAATATAAGAATTTCAGCGAATACCAAGTGGAGGCAAAGGAAAAACATGCTATTTGTTGGTTTAAACAGTGGTATAATCAACAAAAGAAAGTTGATCGAGTGACAGAGTGTCGGAAAAACTCGAAAGATCAAATTCACAAAGTCGCACAGTGCCCGAAATAAAAAAGAAATCACATATCAAAGTCGCTGTGAAAAGGCGAGTTGTAGCCCACCGTCTGAGTGTCATATGAAAGCGTATTAGGGTACAAACAAAAAACATAGGCACACAATGGGGAAAAAAGCACGAAATGTCAACTTTAATCTCGAAATTTCTTAAAATCGTTTATTTTACTAGTTTCTCAAGTAGCATGTTAAATGCTTTTTTCTGTGTTTGATCTTCTATGTGCTCTATGTGTGTGAATCACTACGTGCTTCCGTTCTTTCTCTTTCTCCGACAGGACACAGAATGCATTACATTCGAGATATTACAGCTCTCTGAATAATTAAAATACTGAGATGTATACGTGATATCATTTTCATGATGATAGGAATGAAAGCATGTTATTAAACATGGGAACACGGTGGCGCAGTGATTGTTCATATCTCACGCAAGAGGCTTGTTGCACCATGTGTGACCTTCGATGAAATAATTTATTACAGAAGTACTGTCTCTTTCAAACGTACTAACCTCCAATTCCTGTCCATACTTTTCTTTCTCCAATCGCCACACAATCAGCTCTGTAATAGACGTGAAGCCATTTGTAAGCTTAGAACGCTGATTCTTCAAAACTTTTAAGGAACATTGAAATATGTTCGTAGTACATGTTTAATTATTCTATTCGTCTATCCTTCCAGTGTCGCGTCAGCACCAGCAAGAATACAGCGCAAGGCAGGAGCTATCCGTGAACTAGCTAGCACTGCGGCACCGTGTCCTCACATGTTTAATTATTAGCAATACAGATTATTTAAATGAAGTTAAAGTTTTATCTGTATACTATAAGCAACATATTTTGCTGCATTTCATCTTAAAAATGATATTGTCATCATACGCGCTTTATAAAGTAGCGCAGGTTGTGCAATATTATAACTGTAGTGCAAGTTTACAGTGAGGTGATTGAGTGCGTTTATAGTTCTTGGGATGAAACTGTTTCTGAAACGCGAGGTCCGTACAGGAAAGGGTTTGACGCTTTTTGCCGTGGTTGAGGTAATGTGTACTTGAAACTGTATACCGATAATTCTCTTTCCGATCATCTGCTGCTGTGATTCACACTCTGATACAGTGATATAAATACTCCGAGTGGTGCAGTGAGAGTAATATGGAAAAAAATGATCCGCAGTGGCAACCCTTAACGGGAACAGCAAAAAGAAGAACAAGATGCAGTGAGCGTAACAACGCTAAAGCAGTTCTGGTATTTGGAATACTATGGCTATTCCCTGGCCCATTATATTGCAGCAGGTTAATTACAATCAGATGTATTACACTAATAAACAATATGCAGTTAATTTCAGTATATTTATAAAGCCGCGTCAGGAATGTGGAGCTAAGAAAGAAAGGATGAGCACACAGGAACAGTAGTTTGACCATTCTGTGGACCATTATATTGTTACAGGTTAATTACAATCAGATGCATTAAATTTATGAACGATATGCGGTTAATTTCAGTGCATTTGATAAAGCCGCCGCCGTGGATGTGGATCTAAGAAAGGGTAACCACACAGGAACAGTAGCACTGCTTTGACACTGGGTGCCGCCAGTCTGCAAAACCGGGCGGATAAATTGCGTACGCCAAGGAATGAGTTACCGTGGAAATGTGCGTGGCTTTACGCCAAGTTTAGGTTTTATACATCGCGATTTGAGCGTGGAAAGGTTCGTACGCAACATTTCTGTGCGTACGCACCGTTTATACATGAGGCCCCTGGTCCCTGCACACCTCCTCCGTCATCAAGAAAGCTCACCAGCGCTTGATCTTTCTGCGGAGGCTAAAGAGGGCCCATCTCAGTAAGTCTGTCCTCACCACTTTTTACAGAGGGACCATAGAGAGCGTGCTAACCAGCAGCAGCTCTCTGTGGCAGGAGAGCTGCAGCGCTTCGGACTGGAAAGCACTGAGGAAAGTGGTGAGGGCTGCTGAGAGGATCATTGGAGCCCCGTTGCCAAATGTACAAGATTTGGCAAAACAACGCTGTCTGGCCTCTGAACTCTTTTCCCTCATGCCCTCAAGCAGAAGGTACCACAGCCTGAAATGTAGAACTACCAGGTTTAAAAACAGTTTTCTTCCTACTGCCGTTCATCTTTTAAATGAAGCATTTTAGTATTTTATTGTAGGCTGATTTTAACTATGTGTTTTTATTAATGTCTTGTGCATCGTATTTTCGTTCTGCAGCACATCTTGGATGTTCTGCTGAATGACAAATAAAATTGAATTGAATTGAATTGTTAGATGTCTAGTCCTAAGCTCACAATGTCCCAAATAAATACATAATTTGAGCATCCATGGGGTAACTAACAGATGCAAAATTTAGCATTCTGGGGTGGAGTATTCCTTTAAGTCTGAATTGTATTTTGAACCCAGAAATTAAAGGCCTATTATTATATTGTGATACATAGCAACAAATAATATATTGTCAGAATTGAACATTTGTAAGTATACAGTTGGGGAAATAAGTAATGAAAGCATCATCATTTGTTTTAAGAAAACAGAATTTGAATGACACTATTCACATGAAACGCAAGAAATCCACGAATATAAATAATTCACAACATTAAAGGCTATAAATAAAGGTATGTGTAATAAAGTGGAATGACACATGGGGGAAAAGTATGGAACAAGTACACGATGGCAAGCAAAAGCAAAGAACCAACTGAAATCCATAAGTAATTAGAACGTAATTCCGCCTCCTATCTGTGTAAATTGATATCAGCTGGGTTAATACATACTGATGGGGTATAAAGAGGTGTTTTGCTACCAAGGTGTCAAATAAGAAACATCTCATGATGGGTAAAATCAAAGAGCTTCCCAAGACCTTTGCAACCCGCTTGTTGCAAACCATACCAATGGAACTGGTTGTAGACATATTTCAAAGCTTATAAATTTTCCAGTAATCACCAATGGGGCCATTATCTGCATCTGAATGTGAACATTGCTCCACCATCAATTGGCCAAGCACAGGAGCTCCTTGCAAGACTTCTGACCAGGTAGTCAGAAAGATAGTCAGAAGAGTAGCCCGAGACCTAAGGACCACTTTGAAAGAACTCCAGAAAGACTTGTAGGCAGCAGGCACAATTTTTAGAAAGAAAACAATAGGCGACGCACTGCACTGGCATGGCCTCTATGAGCGCTCACCCCACAAGACTCCATTACTGAAGAAAAGTCTGCTGAAGCTTGTTTAAAGTTTGTTACACAACATTTGGACAAGCCTATGAAATACTAGAAAGAATGCAGTCTGGTCAAGATGAGAAACATGAACTTTTTGGCTATCAGACTACACAGCATGTTAGGTAGAGAAATGGCACTGCATATCACCCGAAAAACACTATACCAACAGTGAAGTTTGGAGGTGGAAGCATCACGGTGTGGGTTTGTTTCTAATCTCATGCTACTGGCAGACTTCATGTAATTAAAGGAACGGTGAATGGGGTTTTGAAAGTCTTTTGGCTATATCTAAAACAATCTGTTCCAAGACATGTATTAGATTACAAGGCAGCAACTTTACCTTACTCAACCAAAACAAGAAAAAATATCGTAACAGTGCTGATAGTCTCAAGGCTCAAATCCGTAACCAGGAGTGCCGTTTGCAACAGCAATACAGGGGGGGACCCAGCTGAGAGACTCCCACCTCTGCAGTTCCACCACCGCATCTACATCTGCCAAGGTCCATTAGCCTGTGTGCATGGATGCCAGTGGAGCGTCAGGCTCATAGAGCTGGGGAAAAGTGTGGCAGATTGAGTTGTCACTGACCCCAGGTGAGCTGTGAGAAGCAGGGCCAGTGGTTAAAATGTGCAGGCAGACTGTAGAGGAGCTGTGAAGCAACAGTAGAAGGAGTGTCTCAAAGTTGAGATCTAGACCTCGGACATGGTTTGCAGCTCCACTTCAATTAAGGAAAACAGCTAAGAGACCAGTACATCTGCAACTCCACACAAGAAGGTTAGCCTTCTTGCTTACCACAGACTAGTGTTGAACACCTCTGCTGCATCGCATGACGGCGCAGCACTCAACATTCCAGCAAAATGCTCACGGTACCTGCTGCTGTGCCTTTGTCACCAGCTGCACAACTCAAGAAAAAGAGAAGATCATGTCTTTTTTTTCAACGAGGTTATGCACTGTTGCAAGTAGTTAGAAGTGGTCGCTAGGGACAACAACGTCAGCGGGAGGACTATGTAACAGTGCTGACAAGTTATATCAGCCAAGGATGAGTTATCCAAGTATGAGCTGGCATTACATCACCAGTGGCAGAACTGCTTACAGTGGGGCAAAAAAGAATTTAGTCAGCCACCAATTTTGCAAGTTCTCCCACTTAAAAAGATGAGAGGCGCCTGTAATTTTCATCATAGGTATACCTCAACTATGAGAGACAAAATGAGAAAAAAAAAAACAGAAAATCACATTGTCTGATTTTTAAAGAATTTATTTGCAAATTATGGTGGAAAGTAAGTATTTGGTCACCTACAAACAAGCAAGATTTCTGGCTCTCACAGACCTGTAACTTCTTCTGTAAGAGGCTCCTCTGTCCTCCACTCATTACCTGTATTAATGGCACCTGCTTGAACTCGTTATCAATATAAAAGACACCTGTCCACAACTTCAAACAGTCACACTCCAAACTCCACTATGGCCAAGACCAAAGAGCTGTCAAAGGACACCAGAAACAAAATTGTAGACCTGCACCAGGCTGGGAAGACTGAATCTGCAATAGGTAAGCAGCTTGGTGTGAAGAAATCAACTGTGGGAGCAATTATTAGAAAATGGAAGACATACAAGACCACTGAGCAAAAATCCCAGAACCACACGGGGGGACCTAGTGAATGACCTGCAGAGAGCTGGGACCAAAGTAACAAAGGCTACCATCAGTAACACACTACGCCGTCAGGGACTCAAATCCTGCAGTGCCAGACGTGTCCCCCTGCTTAAGCCAGTCCATGCGCAGGCCCGTCTGAAGTTTGCTAGAGAGCATTTGGATGATTCAGAAGAGGATTGGGAGAATGTCATATGGTCAGATGAAACCAAAATAGAACTTTTGTTTGGAGGAGAAAGAATGCTTAGTTGCATCCAAAGAACACCATACCTACTGTAAAGCATGGGGGTGGAAACATCATGCTTTGGGGCTGTTTTTCTGCAAAGGGACCAGGACGACTGATCCTTGTAAAGGAAAGAATGAATGGGGCCATGTATCATCAGATTTTGAGTGAAAACCTCCTTCCATCAGCAAGGGCATTGAAGATGAAACGTGGCTGGGTCTTTCAGCATGACAATGATCCCAAACACACCGCCCGGGTAACGAAGGAGTGGCTTCGTAAGAAGCATTTCAAGATCCTGGAGTGGCCTAGCCAGTCTCCAGATCTCAACCCCATAGAAAATCTTTGGAGGGAGTTGAAAGTCCGTGTTGCCCAGCGACAGCCCCAAAACATCACTGCTCTAGAGGAGATCAGCATGGAGGAATGGGACAAAAAACCAGCAACAGTGTGTGAAAACCTTGTGAAGACTTACAGAAAACGTTTGACCTCTGTCATTGCCAACAAAGGGTATATAACAAAGTATTGGGATGAACTTTTGTTATTGACCAAATACTTTTTTTCCCCACCATAATTTGCAAATAAATTCTTCAAAAATCAGACAATGTGATTTTCTGAATTTTTTTTTCTCATTTTGTCTCTCATAGTTGAGGTATACCTATGATGAAAATTACAGGCCTCTCTCATCTTTTTAAGTGGGAGAACTTGCACAATTAGTGGCTGACTAAATACTTTTTTGCCCCACTGTATATAAATGGCAAGCCTGAAAAGTCACAAGCATTTCCAACTAATGCAGCAAAAGGCAAGCAGTCCTTTTAAAGACTGCGAGCCACTTTAAAGAGCCATTTAAACATCAGAAAATCCATCCATTATGGCACTTAGTGCCAACACTACAATATAATAATTTAGAATACAGCATATTAGACTCATACAGTGAACAGCAGCAATATTCTTTCATTTTCTATTTTTTGACTAGAAAGAGTAGTCTGGCTTTGGGATGCTCTCTGCCAGGATAAAATGTTGCCAACTGTGATGAAAACAAAATCTGAGGATGGGTGATTGAGCTGGAGGATGGGATTGAAGGGCATCAATTGGCCAGAAAAGTCACTTTGGTAAAAAGTGATATCTGGATCTTTCACTGGGGTGGATCATATAGCCAAAAACAGTTAATATGAGGGGGGAAATTATTTTAGACCATAGCTTTAATTATTGCAATACACAGTAAATCAGTGTTTCTTAACCACTGGATCGTAACCCACTTTTGGGTTGCAGGCTGCTGTTGCTGGGTGCGCAAGTAGGTCACCTAAGCAAATGACAGCGGGGAATGATATTTATCCCTGTGTTTATGTACAATCTTCTCACATATGGGAACATATCCACCACTTTAACATTTTCAATAAGGGGCACCAAAATCTCTGGCAATGGAGCATGTCTCACTAAGGGGAAAAACTGTGGGTCGCTAATAAACTTAAAGAGAAAAAAATTGGGTCACAACACCATAAAGGTTGAAAAACACTGCAGTAAATAATGTTTTTATTTACAATCTTCTACAAATGAAGGATAACTATTCAATTAAAATATAATGCAAGAATATACAAAGAATCAAAAGGATCCACATGAATTTCTATCAGCTAGCTCTGCTTCTATGTATATATGTGGACAAGTACATAACTGCCTTCCCACGGAACTCAACATAACTTTTGGCAACAAAGTGTATTGGAGGATTGAGGAATAAAATTTTGGAATAAAGCAATTTAAGTCCGAAAAATGTTTAACCTCATCATTTTTGTGGAGAAATTACATATTGAATATTCAAACTCAACAGGGCGCCGTGATGACCAATTCTGGACATCAATTAATGTAAAAAACGTTTATGGATGGAAGAATAAAAAAAATCTCATGTAACTCATGTTGTATAATCCACAAGTCTGATAACCATTCATAAGGTCAAAACATGCAAATTGTGTGCATTTTTTCTAAAATACTAAAGTTACTTCCTGAAAACTCTACATGGATGGTCAACAGTAAGTGATGTCATATCTACAATGCTGTGTGTTTGAACTGGAGACAGTATTTTTGACAAATGAACGAGAGTGAGAGGCAGTAAATAACAAAGGAAAATATTACACCAAAAAATATTTTTTAAAATGCTTATGTGGGTGGGGGAAAAAGTGAAAAAAAAAGCAATCCCAGTGACCCACAGCACGATTGTTACCAAGGAGTTTAAAATGTTTGATAATCAGGGCATTCATTTTAAATTGCACCTAGCACAATTCTCTGCTTACATGTGTTCTCCCTAGCGTCTTTTAGCTGGGCAAGTGTCGAGGGGAGAGGTGCAGAACGGGATATTGCCGATTACTTGATGCTGAACAAGCTAATAGCGGGGAAAAGGCGGAGCGGAGTTCACAAGCAAAGAGTATGGGGAGGTGGACGGGCTAGAGGGAGCTGTACATGCTAACAGCGGGGATGGAGTGGCAGTTCACAAGCAAAAAGGATGTGGAGGTGGGCGGACGGGAGGAGGACTGATAAAATAAAAAAAAAAAAAAAAAAAAAGACTAGTGGAACCAGCCTTTCAGATGTCAGAAAAAGGGCGTCAGGAAGCAACGTCTCTGTTTTCAGTGTAGTCTCTGTAGCGTACAGCTGCTCTCTTCTTGTTCAGTACATGGCAAACCAATATAAATTATATATATATATATATATATATAAAAAAATATATATATACAGTAATCCCTCCTCCATCGCGGGGGTTGCGTTCCAGAGCCACCCGCGAAATAAGAAAATCCGCGAAGTACAAACCATGTTTATATGGTTATTTTTATATTGTCATGCTTGGGTCACAGATTTGCGCAGAAACACAGGAGGTTGTAGAGAGACAGGAACGTTATTCAAACACTGCAAACAAACATTTGTCTCTTTTTCAAAAGTTTAAACTGTGCTCCATGACAAGACAGAGATGACAGTTCTGTCTCACAATTAAAAGAATGCAAACATATCTTCCTCTTCAAAGGAGTGCGTGTCAGGAGCACAGAATGTCACATAGATAGAGAAAACAATCTCTAGCAAACAAATCAATAGGGCTGTTTGGCTTTTAAGTATGCGAAGCACCGCGGCACAAAGCTGTTGAAGGCGGCAGCTCACACCCCCTCCGTCAGGAGCAGAGAGAGAGAGAGAGTTTGTTTTTCAGTCAAAAATCAATACGTGCCCTTCGAGCTTTTAAGTATGCGAAGCACCTTGCTGCATGTCGTTTCAGGAAGCAGCTGCACAAAAGATAGCAACTTGAAGATAATCTTTCAGCATTTTTAGACGAGCGTCCGTATCGTCTAGGTGTGCGAACAGCCCCCCTGCTCAATCCCCCTACGTCAGGATCAGAGAAAGTCAGCGCAAGAGAGACAGAGAAAAGTAAGTTGGGTAGCTTCTCAGCCATCTGCCAATAGCGTCCCTTGTATGAAATCAACTGGGAAAACCAACTGAGGAAGCATGTACCAGAAATTAAAAGACCCATTGTCAGCAGAAATCTGCGAACCAGCAAAAAATCTGCGATATATATTTAAATATGCTTACATATAAAATCCGCGATGGAATGAAGTCGCGAAAGGCGAAGCGCGATATAGCGAAAGATCACTGTATATATATACTGTATATACAGTCGTTTAAGCATTAGGTGTGTTCTGTGTGCAAAAATCCTTGTAGCACTCACTGTGGTTCCTGTTAAAGTGACTCCCTCTGCCGTTTTTATATTTGCTCATACTGATTTTGTTGAAGTGATCCCATCTGCCGTTCTTATATTTGCTCATATTCAGATCTGCATCTATATTGCAAATGTGTAGAAATCCTTGCAGCATACACTGTTCCTGAGGAAAAGTTTTTTTTTCTGCATTACTGAGGGTTTTGTTGAAGTGAGCATTCTGCCATTCCTTTTATTGTTCATATCTTGCCCTGTCATAGTGCAAGTCTGCATTGAATATCCAACAGGCTCCCACTTTCCCCTAAGTCTTATTCATAGGTACTTTTAAACTTTTCCAAACCTTTTACCAATATGAGTAATAAAAGTGTTCAGAAAACAACACTGCTCAGTTATTTCAGAAAAGAGACTCCACAAACTAATGAAGGTGCGGCGTCAACTCCTGATGTGGCAATTTCAGACAAAGACTTTGTAGAAGCTGGTCCATCACGAGAAATCTCTTCAGCACACACTCTGCCAATTGATAAATCTAAGCACCGCTTATCCGGCATAAACAAACAATGGTTTACAGATTTTGATTGGCTAATGGTCAAAGAAAATGGTATGTGGTGCTCATTGTGCATGAAATATTCAAACAAACAACTCCCAAGGAGGGAGTTACCTTGGGTAAATGTGCCATGCACAAGAATTTGAAAAGAAAACTTGCTGGACCATGAAAAAAGTAAAACGCACATTGAGTCTTCTGCTGACCTTTTAAGAAAGAGTGTACTAGAGCAAACTGGAATCAGTCAAATTGTAAGATATGTATCTGTGTTAAATTACTTACAGAGAGATGCCTTTGTGGGAGCTTTAAGATCCATTAATTGGTTAGCAAAAAATGAGTTGCCAGATACAACGTTGTTTGAAAAGTTGTTGGAACACTGTAAAGAAATGGGTTGTTCCTTTTTACAACATTTTAATGTTGGTAAAAATGCACATTACACCTCTGAAATAATAATGCAAGAGCTGCTGGATGTCTTAGCATCATAAATAATGTCTAACATACTGAAAAATATACACGCTGAAAATTTTTTCAGTATTCTGTGTGATGAAACCACAGACACAGTTGTAAAACAATTAATTATTTACACTAAATATGTTTGCCAGGTCACTAAAGAGGTCAGAATTAGTTTTGTATCAACCCGCAACATGACTGATGGCAAAGCGGAGACTATAACCAACACACTGAGTGAGACTATGGACACTCTAGGACTGAAAACTGCTAATCTGGTTGGACTAGGGTCAGATGGAGCGGCTGTTATGATTGGGATAACAGAAAGGTGTGGTAAAACTGCTTAAAGATAAAACATCTGGACTCATGGTCAACTGCCACTGTGTAAACCACTGATTGGCCCTTGCAAGTGCCCAAGCAGCAGCTGCTGTACCTTATTTACCAAAACTGAACGACATCTTAAGGCAGCTGTTCTATTTCTTCCAAAATTCTTCAGTTAGGATGGCTAGTTTAACGGAAATCCAAAATATTCTGAAAATTCCCCAGATTGAGCTGAAAATGACCAGTGACACTAGATGGCTGTCTCATGACTCTGCAGTACAGTCACTACGACAGTGTATGAGGAGTGGCATAGCTGAGGCCACTGAACGAAATGACATCACAGTTGAAGGATTAAGCAGATGTATTAAAACGTACAATTTTGTTTCCTCTCTGATGATGCTTTCAGACATATTACCTTTGTTGTCCAACTCATCTAAGGCTTGGCAAAGGCAAGATGTCAATCTTACCGAAATTGAGCCAATTTTGCTCACCACAAAATTGTCCATCAGGAGTTGAAAGACACTCTTGAGAGATATTTTCAAAGCCTTCATCATTGTCTGGCAGAAGAATGGTCAGATCTCTGCATTGTTTATACACAGAGTGATGTAATGTCATTCAAAACTGCAATATATGATAAATACCTAGAGACAGCTGTCAAGCACCTAGATGCAAGATTCCCTGACATGCCAATTATTTCCAGCTTTTCAAAAGTTTTCAATGCAGAAACTCACGATTCGAGTGAGTCTGCTGAAATTCTTTTCGATCATTACTCCAAAAATGGTAGCCCTCCAATTTTAAAATATGAAAGTAGCAGGCAAGAATGGACAGTTGCATCAAAAATGATCAGAAGTCAATCATACAAAGACTTCAGTCCAAAACAGATTTTACTAAAAATGGCAACGACATCAGAGCTCTAAGAGTCCTTTCCAAATTTAGCCAAACCAGCTCATGTTGGGCTAGTGATCCCAGTGAGCACAGCTGAATGTGAAAGGAGGTTTTCTGTCCTTAAAAGGATCAATACATGTTTGAGAAATCGCATGAATCAAAGCACGCTAAATAATCTCATGCTGATCTCCTTGGAGGGCCCAGATCCTGGGGACTTTGATTATGGGAAAGCTGCAGACAACTGGGCTTCTTGGAAGAAGAATAAATATTTAACTGAAGACACCTTCTGCATATGCAAGTTGGCTTTGAAGAATATTTTTAAATTTTTCTTCATTAGGTTTCCCATACTATTTTTTCCATTGTTTTCACTTTTCTTCCCGACAGCGACAATACTTGTGCCTCTTGGTTTATGTCATAACAATTGTTATTTAAAATTTCTGTTAGGGTTGTAGGATCCTGAATCGGATACCTCTTAAATTTAATAAAAATATTCTGGCACAAGTGTCAAACTTTAAAAAAGGAAGTCATATTGAGCATTGGAAAATAATAATAATTAACTAATAAAAATAGTGTACATTTAATTTTCCCCACCACCAAATTTCCCCGTCCCACCCGGCTACTTTTTCATGCCACCCGGCTGGAAAAAATTTCTGGGAAGAACACTGACGTGGATTCAATCAGTGTAGGTATTTAATCAGCAGCCTCCATTGATACACAATGGAACTACTTGCTGCCAATGACTAATTCCTTAACCATCACCTATAGGAACAGCTATGCATTACACATAGAAACACTATAAGCACTTTTCAGAAAAAAAACAGCCTTTAGTGTTTTCCATTTTAATGCTATGGTAAAATACAGTTGGTAAATTAATAAAATATATAAATATATAAACCAATACAAAGAAGAAAAAAAGAGATGCACCATTTCTTGCAGAAGATTGTGTTTCTTTGTTGTTAAATAATGTGAATCACTTTGAAAAAATACCTTTCTACAGGCAGGACAAAGTCCATTTTCATCCGTCCTGATACGGTGCCAGCAAAATCGACAGATCTGGTAGCCACAAGTGCAAGGAAAAAAGTTAATGTCATCAATTTCCAATGGCTCCATGCACAGAGGGCACTCTACTGGGTCCTCCTTCACCTCGGGACTGCGCGACATAGTAAAACTGACTTCAGGATCACCACGATCGTTTTTTCTTGAAGGTTGTTAGTACAGATCTAAATAAAAGGGAAAAAAAACAGAAAGCCAGTTATTAAATAATCAGTTAATGTAAAAATACATAATTCCTTTCTAGTTTCAGACATCAGGAAAACTGAATAAATGCCTCCCGGCATCATTCACTGGTCAGAAGTCTAACACAGTAACAACTTGTTCATTGACTAAGACTGCACTCCATATGATATTAACAAAAACCATGCACTGAAAGACCTGCACTAAAGAATAAAAGTTTTTAGATCTTAAAATTGGATTGCACACGTTATTATAGTTTGAATGTATGTCAGTGCTTATTTTTTAAAGTCAAGGTTTTTGTGGAGGAAGAAGAGCTGGTCAACATGCCCAGCTTTCAGAGCACTTCTCTGCAGTAACAATATCTCCTATGGTAGAGCTGAGAGATTCCAGTTCCTTCATTTTTACCTCCTTGTACAACTTGGGCACAACGATGTCAGTGATGTGTTGTCAGGAGGGTATGGTGTAACGAGGCTCCACTGAATTCACCATATTTCAGAAGGCTTCACTCACTACAACACTCAGAGGGCGCATACCTTTGCAAATTAAGTAGAGTATTGACCGAGTTATTTTGTTTGCATAAGTTGAGGTCTGTTTGCTAACTTCGGTGTGTGAACTTATTCCATTAATGAGTTGAGAGGGACCCACTTTAACGCTTGCCGTTTGCTGCTCCTTTATCTGTACATCAGAATGGTGTCTTGATAAGTGTGCTCTCAGATTCGTTGTGTTCCCCGAATATTTGATTTTGGCATGGCACAATTTGCAGACGACATGGCTCTTGTCAATCTCCTTAGTGCCTTCTTTATTGTGAAAGCCGAAATGAGCCCACACTTCCGCTTTGTACGCCACAGGAGCCACTCTAACTCCTCTGGATTCAGCCACTAGTCATGTTACTAGTCAGCTCGGTTTGTCACTGCACGATCCACATTGTCTGCCAGATCCACTCGTCTGAGTATTGAAAGCCTATATACATCAACCCTTACGCTACTTCCTGTCTCAATTTATGTTGTTATGTTAACTGCTATCTTGCGATCGGGGGTTTAAACACAACGGAAAATGAACTGTGTGCCTTGAATCTTTGAATGTAAACTAGTCATTAAAAACCAATACTATGTTTTTGAGAATTTCGATGCACTATCAAAAAAAATAATATTGCAATACTCAGGTGTATCGATATTTTTTTACACCACTAGTGCATATGTTCCGCAAGTTGGGTGTATGATGGATGAGAAAGAAGATTTCTGGAGTGAGCTGAATGAAGTACTGGACAGTGTACCCAAAGGAGAGAGAGTGGTGACTGGAAGGGATTTCAACAGACATGTTGGTGAAGGGAACAGAGGGGATGAGGAGGTTATGGGTAGGTATATGATAGTGGATTTTGCGAAAAGGATGGACATGGCTGTGGGAAATATATATTTTAAGAAGAGGGAGGAACATAGAAGAAGTGCAAGTGTGGAGGAAGATGCACACGGGTAGATTATATCCTATGCAGGAAGATCAATCTGGACTGAAGACTGCAAAGTGGTGGCAAGAGAAAGTGTAGTTAGGCAGCATAGGATGGTGGTCTGCAGGATAATGTTGGAGATCAAGAAAAGGAGGAGAGTGAGGGCAGAGCCAAGTATCAAATAGTGAAAGTTGAAAAGAAACACTGCAAGGCTGAGTTAAGGGAGGAGGTAAGACTGGCGCTGGGTGGCAGTGAAGAGTTTACAGATAGCCGAGTAACTACAGCAGAAGTAGTACGGGTGACAGCAAGAAGGGTGCTGGCGTGACATCTGGACAGAGGAAGGAAGAAAAGGAAACCTGGTGGTGGAATGGGGAAGTACAGGAGAGTATACAGAGGAAGAGGTTGGCGAAGAAGAAGTGGGATAGTCAGAGAGATGCAGAAAATAGACAAGAGTACAGGAGATAAGGCATAAGGTGAAGAGAGAGAGGGCAAAGGCTAAAGAAAAGGTGTATGCAAGTTGTATGCGAGGTTGGACACTAAAGAGGGAGAAAAGGGCCTGTACCGACTGGCCAGACAGAGCAACCAATTAGGGAATGATGTGCAGCAGGTTAGGATGATAAAAATGGAAACATCCTCACAAGCAAGGAGAGCATGTTCAGCAGATGGAAAGAGTACTTTGAGGGGCTGATGAATTAAGGGAATATGAGAGAGAGAGAAGGTTGGATGAAGTGGCGAAAGTGAATCAGAAAGTGCAATGGATTAGGAAGGAGTAAGTAAGGACAGCTATGGAGAGGATGAAGAATGGAAAGACCATTGGTCCAGATGATATACCTATGGAAGAAGGTAGGTGTTTAGGAGAGAGTGCAGTGGAGTTCTAATGGAATCTTAGAAAGTGAGAGGATGCCTGAGGAATGGAGAAGTGTACTTGTACCGATTTTTAAGAATAAGGGGAATGTGCAGAGCTGTAGTAACTACAGGGGGATAAAATTGATGAGCCACAGCATGAAGTTATGGGAAAGAGTAGTAGAAGCTAGGTTAAGAAGGGAGGTGATGATTAGTGAACAGCAGTATGGTTTCATGCCAGGAAAGAGCACCATAGATGTGATGTTTGCTCTGAGGGTATTGATGGAAAAGTAGAGAGAAGGCCAGAAGGAGTTGCATTGTGTCTGTCTTTGAGGACCTGGATAAGTATATCACATTGTATTGGTAAATTGGTATTGTATGAGGAAGTCAAAAGTAGCAGATAAGTATGTAAGAGTTGTACAGGATATGTACAAGGGAAGTGTGACAGTGTTGAGGTCTGCGGTAGGAGTGACAGATGCATATATTGTGGATGTGGGATTACATCAGGGATTGACTCTGAGGGTTTCTTATTTGCAATTGTGATGGACAGGTCAACAGACGAGATTAGACAGGAATCCCCGTGGACTATGATATTTGCTGATGACATTGTGATCTGTAGCAAGAGTAGGGAGCTGGTTGAGGAAACCCTGGGCAGGTGGAGATATCTTCTAGAGAGGAGAAGAATGAAGATTAGTCAGAACAAGACAGAATACATGTCTTGTAAGTCAGTGGCATGGTGAGGATGCAGAGAGTTGAGTTGGCGAAGGTACATAAGTTAAATACTTGGGAATCAATAGCACAGACTAAGAGGGACTGTGGAAGAGAGGTGAAAAAGAGAGTGCAGGCAGGGTGGAATGGGTGGAGAAGAGTGTCAAGAGTAATTTGTGACAGATGGGTATCAGCAAGAGTGAAAGGGAAGGTCTACAGGACAGTAGTGAGGCCAGCTATGTTATATGGGTTGGAAATAGTAGCACTGACCAAAAAACAGGAATCGGAGCTTGAGGTGGCAGAATTAAAGATGTTAAGATTTGCATTGGTTTGGACATGTGCAGAGGAGAAAAGCTGGGTACATTGGGAAAAGGATGCTAAGAATAGAACTGTCAGACAAGAGGAAGAGAAGGTTTATGAATGAGAGGCAATGCAGGTGATGGTTGTAACAGTGCAAGATACAGAGGATGGGAAGACATGGAAAAAGATGATCCACTGTGGCAACCCCTAAAAGGAACAGCCGAAAGTAGAAGTTGTGCATGAAAACAGAGATTACAAATCTTATCCACCATCACTACAGACTACAAGGGGAAAGCGACAAATACTTTTGGGTGGAGTATTCCTTTATTGCATAGAAAGTTGTTTTGAGACATCAGAAAATGCATTTGAGATATCTCAAGGTTTATTGCAGACACTTTACAATGTAAAAGAACTTACTAAAATTAATTTGTGATACCTTGAAATATTGGAGAAGCTGAAATTCTAGGATATCTATCTCTAAGGTGTCCCCCACTGATACTGGCAAATAAAAAGCAAAATGGGCTCTGACAAAAATGTCTCTGTTGTTTGTACCTTCTTCATCAT
Source organism: Erpetoichthys calabaricus (assembly GCF_900747795.2). Classification (NCBI taxonomy): domain Eukaryota; kingdom Metazoa; phylum Chordata; class Cladistia; order Polypteriformes; family Polypteridae; genus Erpetoichthys; species Erpetoichthys calabaricus. The sequence continues at coordinate 113,331,669 of NC_041394.2, forward strand.
TCATGCAAAATATTAACAAAAACCTAACCTTTAATAGAAATACAATATCTGAATGGAAAATAAAAATATTCTTATCATAAAACATTTTTCTCAAATACAATGTCCTCCATGATGTTTGTAACAAATAAACATTTTTCCTTGATTTACCCCTTTGCTCCAAAGATTAAAATTAAAATGCATATTGCAGACTTTAATGGAAGGGTATTTGCATACATTTTGGTCACACCTTGTAGAAATGACAACAATTTTTATACATAATCTCTCCATTTCAGTACGCCAGAATGTTTGGGAGATGGCAATGGCAGGAATATTAAAGCAGTCGTACTTAGTACTTTGTTGCATATCCTTTGCGTACGTCCTTTTCCATGCTCACTTCGAGATGTATAAAAACTAATCTTGCCATAAAGCCACACACATCTTCACGGCTGGGTCCCCCATTGCACATGCACTTTTTTGCTCGGTTTTGCAAATTGGCAGCACCCAGCGTCAAAGCAGTGCTGTTTCTGTGGTCTAGTTTTCTTTTTTATATTCGCATCTATTACACTGAAATTAATTGCATATCATTTACAAATTTAATTCGCTTGATTGTAATCAATCTGTAACAATAATAATTGTGCATGAAATGGCCAAAATATTCCAACTCCCATGGCTGCTTTAGCGTTATTTGATGACATCACAAACAGAAGAATGAGAAAAGACCACGGATTTATAGATGATGATGACTGGCTTCTAAGTCGATGTCGATTTCAAACAGCTATCTTCTTGAACCTGTGTGCTGAACTGGTGCTGGCATTACAAAAGGTAGACTTTGAGGAATTGTGCTCTCCCTGTTCCTTTGCAAGTTCTGTCTACTGTTGGGTTTTTAGCCGTAGGAGCTTTTCAACTTAAACTTGCTGACTGATCAGGTATTTCACAATTATCACTGAGTCACGCCATGCTAGCTGTATAGGATGGTATTATATACCCAGATGACAAGCAGATAAGATTTCCTTACACTGTGGATGAACTAGTAAACATAACAGCACAATTTGCAACATCCAGTTTTCCAAATGTAATCGGAGTAGTCAGCTGTATGCACATTGCTACTGCAAAGGTGCTGGACAAGTTACATCAGCCAGGGATGAATCACCAAGAGAATGAGCAGACATTACATCAAACATAGCTGGAAAACCTATAAAAATGGCAACTCCGCACAGTCGCAGAGTGCTTTTTCCAACTAGTGTGGCAAAAGGTTAGCAGTCCTTTTCAGGATAGTGAGTCACCTCAAAGTAAAGAGCAGAGAATCAGTCTGCTGTGGCGCGCTGTGCCGTCACTACATTATAAAAGCACCTTCAGAGAATGAATTTGCTTATGTAAATAGAAAGCATTTTCACAATGTACTGCTCTATAGTGCACAGAAAGTGTGTCGCCCTGTGCAAGCGTGTATATGAACAGATGCACTATGATGAACCTGACCCTGACCGACCAAATGATCAGCCAGATCGGACAGCATTACAACTTCGTTTGAATGTAATTAGCAGAATGTAAAAACAGGTAATCAGATGCAGCATTGATTTTTTAACCAATTAATTTAATTTATGGTCAATATCACATAGTACAGCCCTTATATATTCTGTTGTTCATTGGCCACATCTCTTACAGCATCCACTATTTCATTTTGTGATTCCTGAACAGTTTGTCATCACACGGCCAGATGGCCTCCCAGCGGTTTCCAAGGCAGAGGTGTGTACACAACCAGCACCTGAAGATGTGCTCAGCACAGCAGCACCGTCACCGCCCCAGTATCACACGGGGGGGCAGAGTGACGATGCGGGTTCAACTCCGTGCTCCCATCGGCTGTTAGGGAGCCCTTGAACCCAACACCATCGGTAATGTCACCGATGAGCTAGACAGTGAGGCAATAACAATGAGCAAGGGGATGGTGTAATAAAGTGCTTTTATTAAAAGACAAATCAAAACAGGTGTCCAAAGTGCAGTCAAAGTTCAATAAATCAAAAGTCAATAAATAATCCATATAAGAAATGTGGAGGTTAAAATACCATAGAAAAAACTCTTCTAAAAACCACAAGGTAAAATGTCACAGGAAGCAATCCTTAAAAAACACCAAGCCCAGCGTCTTCTGTTATCCTGGCGGCTGGACCGAGACTTTGGTCAATTCCCCAGCGGCCAAGGCGCTCACGCTGAGGCTAAACCAGTCCAAAGCCTTCCTGCTTTCTTTCGCCACCTCCCGTTCTCTTTCCTTTCTTTTCTTTTCTTTTTCCCCTCCTAACCATCTCGGGCTTCTCTATATATGCAGAGAGGACAAGGCAGCTGCAGCACATTAGCCAAAGGAATAATCACGGATGTGGGCAGTCTCTCACCTGTGCACTTAGTGAGAAACGCCCACACCACAGATCGCCCTGAGACGCTACAGCCACCAAACCCCCTCGCTAAGACGCGAGCACGGTGATTATTTATTTAAAAACGAACCGGCCTTTGCTAGGAGAGCTGTGGACCCATAACACCACAGGCAGTATTTGTAATTTTGTCTGAAATAGAATAAACTGATCCTTGGGCTGCGACTTGCCTTTTCACGTCGACTGTAATACCTGACCACTTCTTTTTTCTTTCGAGCACTATGTGACTTTCTGAACTTGAACTTTAGAGCATCTCCACCACACTTTTGTTTCTTATAATACTGCGTAAGCCAACAAATATGTTTTTGCTTGCCTCCACTTCGCACTTGATTAAATATTTATTTTTTTCACATGCCTTTTCCATTGTTTTTTAACCAAAAACTGAACGGAAGGTGATAAGTATCTATCTATCTATCTATTTATATTGATTTGCATATTAAAATATGTGAAATTCTTGGAGGAGTCAGGGTGGGGTTGTAGGCGCGTGTAAAGGGGAAGTGTGTGGAACTTGGTATACGCACAGATTTATCCGTCTGCATAATGAGCTTTAATCATGATGGAATTGACTGATTTGTATCTTTAAAATGTGGAGCAGAGGAACAATTGAAGGAAAAATGTGTCTTTGTTCCAAACATTATGGAGGGCAATATACAGTGGGTATAGAAAAGAATCACCCCCCTTCGAAATATTCAGATTTTTTTTTGCTTTACAGCCTTAAATGAAAACAAACCAATATTTTTTCCAGCTTTACTTACCCAATGCAAACTATAACATCCAAGTGAAAGATATCACAGCTATAGTTCAGAAGAACTTAAAAAAAATAAAAAAACAAATACTGCGATTAAAAAAGGATCCCCCCCCCCCCCCCCAAATAATATTTGTAAACTCAATCAGGTGTAAGTACCCACCATTTCCCTCGCAGACCATGGTTACTGGTTTCCACCTGTGATCAGCTGTAATCAGTGTGATTAGTGAAAGATAAAAACAGCTACTCCTAGAGCATGCCCTTGCTTGGTAGTGCAACTGACAGCAAACAACTGACTATGGGTGGCAAGCCACTTTCAAAAGATCTCAGGAATAGAGTTGTGGACAGACATAAGGCAGGAGATGGATACAAAAAAAATCTCAAAGGTTTTATCAATCCCAAGGAGCACAGTAAAGTCCATAATAAAGAAGTGGCAAGTGTTTGGTACTACTAGGACCCTCCCTGGATCCAGCTGTCACTCCAAACTGGATGGAAGAGCAAGGAGGAAACTGGTGAGAGAGATTTGGCCTCAATACCAAACTGTACACCTGGCGGAAATCCAATGCAGCTCACTATCCACAACACACCATACCTACAGTAAAGCATGGAGGTGGCAGCATTCTGTTGTGGGGGTGTTTCTCTGCCGCAGGGCCTGGGGCTCTCGTTAGGGTAGAAGGAAAAATGGATGGGGCAAAATATCATCAAATTCTTGAGGAAAACCTGCTACCTTCAGCCAGAAAGTTGAAGATGGGCAGAATGTTCACCTTTCAACACGACAATGACCCGAAGCACACAGTAAAATTGACCACACAGTGGCTGAAGGAGAAAAAAAGTGAATGTCGTTGTGTGGCCCAGTCAGAGCCCAGACCTAAATCCCATTGAAAATCTGTGGAAAGATTTGAAGATAGCAGTCCACCAACGCTCACCATCCAATTTGACCGAACTTGAACAGTTCTGTAAAGAAGAGTGGGCAAATATTGCTCAATCTAGATGTGCAAAGCTGATAAAGAAGTATCCCAACAGACTCAAGGCTGTCATTAAAGCAAAAGGTGGTACAACAGAATTTTGACATTAGGGGGTGATCCTTTATTAATCTCAGCATGTCTCATTTTTGATTTTTTATAATTTTTCTGAACTGTAGCTGTGATATCTTTCATTAAGATGTTATAGGTTGCATTGAGTAAGTAAAGCTGGAAAAAATTTTGGTTTGTGTGTTTTCATTTAAGGCTGTAAAGCAAAAAAAATGGGAATGTTTTGAAGAGGGTGATTCTTTTCTATACCCACAATATGTGTGTATATGCAACAGTTATTTGGCAATTCTAAAAAGTAATGAAGCAAGATTTACCTCATACTGTATATGTTCACTCGGCTTACCATAAATTTGTAATTGTCTGGTGGCTGCCACAGAGGAAATTCCCGGACTAAGACAAGCACCATTCCCGAGCCACAAAATTGTGACCTCTGGATTACAAAGACACAAAAGAGTTTTGCACTGCAGATGGAACAACTCACAAGCTGCAAGCTAGCATGACTAGCTTGTCTGCCTTCTTCTGAATTCTACACATGCTGCAAGACAGTTATAATAGCTTAATACCAATCACGGCTGTTGGCAAAAAGCAATCCAAACTACATGTTAAAGAAGATCTTAAATTATCTTCTTTGAAAGAAAACATGCTTTTCCCTACCTTGTGATTTTTACGAGAGAAAAATTTTACAGCAATAACTTGCACTCAATTTGTAATACCAATAAAACTTCTTTGATTACTTTAAAGTACCTGTTCATTATGGTGGTCTTTCAAACCAGAAATTTAGACTGGAATGTTTAGTATTAGAAACACTTTATGCATTTGGCTGAAATATTTAAACTTGGGTTAAAGATCTTGTGGGCTAAAGTTATGTTTCAGCTAGCAATGAGACTGTTTCCATGATTATAGTTCCATGTACATTAACTACCATCCCACCCAAAAATGTCAAGCCCCTTGCATATATTGCTTCATTACTACTCTGCCTGGATTTACACTCCATGTGGTTAGAAAAAATATGCTGGTACTTAAAGTTCACACATTTTTGCCTGAAGAGCATAAAAGCATTGAACCAAATAAATGTGACATAGGTCTCTTCTAAAAACTGACTTGCTGCAAAGCATCTTAGAATGGCTTTTTACGTACTCTTGAATATCTAAAGTTGCACTGACCCCATCAGCCATCAAGTAGCTGTGACTTTGTTGACTGCTATTTGTCACTGCTGATTCTCTTAAAATCTACATTAAAAATATGTCCTCCACTGTTTGTTAATTTGTTATTTTCTTTCTAATAACTAAATAAAATATATTTGGTTTGTAAGCCACCTTTTATAATGGCGTCTGTACTATTCAAGTGTCATTATAAATATGATCAGATGACCATTACAATAGAACATGAGAATTTATTCAACTATTCAGTTTACAAAACAGAAGGACAGTGCTCAGTTTATAGAGAGATAATTCCTGCCTAGCACCCAGTGTTTCCCAGACAGTTCTAGTCTCAGGCTCAGTTCTCACTCTGATCCTTGAATTGGATTAATGGCTGGAAGGACTGTTGATGGCGTTGCTTTAGATTCAGGAAAAAAAAATGGCAAAGTGGAATGTGACATGTTAGAACATTCACGAGAACTTTTTTTTTTGGCAATATACACCGGGGTATGAAGAACAAAAAGGATTATACAAATAGCAATAACAGAATTCTTCTGCTTAACCTTTGCTCCTGTCAACTTGTATGCACCAAGAATCTGAAACCGACCTCCATGTGAAACATACATCAGTCTTCAAGTGGACTTTGCTGTATGAACAGATTATTATTCAAAAAATAAAACTATTTAAAACAAAAAACCTATTTACAGATCAAGTTACATACAGTGCATCACTTTGTCCACATTTTGTTATGTTACAGCCTTATTCCAAAATTGATTAAATTCATTTATTTCCACAGAATTCTACACATAACACCCCATAATGACAACGTGAAAAAAGTTTACTTGAGGTTTTTGCAAATTTATTAAAAATAAAAAAACTCAGAAATCACATGTACATAAGTATTCACAGCCTTTGCTCAATACTTTGTTGATGCACCTTTGGCAGCAATTACAACCTCAAGTCTTGTTGAATATGATGCCACAAGCTTGGCACACCTGTCCTTGGCCAGTTTCGCCCATTCCTCTTTGCAGCACCTCTCAAGCTCCATCAGGTTTGATGGGAAGCGTCGGTGCACAGCCATTTTAAGATCTCTCCAGAGATGTTCAATCGGATTCAAGTCTGGGCTCTGGCTGGGCCACTCAAGGACATTCACAGAGTTGTCCTGAAGCCACTCCTTTGATATCTTGGCTGTGTGCTTAGGGTCGTTGTCCTGCTGAAAGATGAACCGTCGCCCCAGTCTGAGGTCAAGAGCGCTCTGGAGCAGGTTTTCATCCAGGATATCTCTGTACATTGCTGCAGTCATCTTTCCCTTTATCCTGACTAGTCTCCCAGTTCCTGCCGCTGAAAAAACATCCCCACAGCATGATGCTGCCACCACCATGCGTCACTGTAGGGATGGTATTGGCCTGGTGATGAGCGGTGCCTGGTTTCCTCCAAACGTGACGCCTGCATTCACACCAAAGAGTTCAATCTTAGTCTCACCAGACCAGAGAATTTTCTTTCTCATGGTCTGAGAGTCCTTCAGGTGCCTTTTGGCAAACTCCAGGTGGTCTGCCATGTGCCTTTTACTAAGGAGTGGCTTCCGTCTGGCCATTCTACCATACAGACCTGATTGGTGGATTGCTGCAGAGATGGTTGTCCTTCTGGAAGGTTCTCCTCTCTCCACAGAGGACCTCTGGAGCTCTGACAGAGTGACCATCGGGTTCTTGGTCACCTCCCTGACTAAGGCCCTTCTCCCCCGATCACTCAGTTTAGATGGCCGGCCAGCTCTAGGAAGAGTCCTGGTGGTTTCAAACTTCTTCCACTTACGGATGATGGAGGCCACTGTGCTCATTGGGACCTTCAAAGCAGCAGAAATTTTTCTGTAACCTTCCCTAGATTTGTGCCTCGAGACAATCCTGTCTCTGAGGTCTACAGACAATTCCTTTGACTTCATGCTTGGTTTGTGCTCTGACATGAACTGTCAACTGTGGGACCTTATATAGACAGGTGTGTGCCTTTCCAAATCATGTCCAATCAACTGAATTTACCACAGGTGGACTCCAATTAAGCTGTAGAAACATCTCAAGGATGATCAGGGGAAACAGGATGCACCTGAGCTCAATTTTGAGCTTCATGGCAAAGGCTGTGAATACTTATGTACATGTGCTTTCTCAATTTTTTTTATTTTTAACAAATTTGCAAAAATCTCAAGTAAACTTTTTTCACGTTGTCATTATGGAGTGTTGTGTGTAGAATTCTGAGGAAAAAAAATGAATTTAATCCATTTTGGAATAAGGCTGTAACATAACAAAATGTGCAAAAAGTGATGCGCTGTGAATACTTTCCGGATGCACTGTATTAATACTAGCCGTATTACCTGGCTTCGCCGAGAAACTTTAATAAAACAATTAACGGCAGTTATAGTGCCATCAGTTAATTAGGTGTACCACAAGTACTATGTAAGTACGTTCTTTTCTGCATTTAATACCTGTAATTTTTCTCAGGCAGTGTATTATAGTTGTTAAAGCTAGGGAGTTCAAAGCCTGAGGTCGGGGCTTCAAATACTTTTACTGATACCGTGCGACCATGATCAAGTCAGTTCATTTGCTTGTGCTCCAATTAGAAAAACAAAAGAAATGCAACCAATTATATCTCAAATGTTGTAAGTCACCTTGGATAAAGGCATCAGGCAAGTAGAAAGTAAAATGATTATTAGGTCTACAGAGATGCTTACTCCTGAACATGCTATACACAACTGTCCATGAATAAAATATTTATGCATTAGATCAATTCCTGCTTTTTTAGTAATCTGGATTTTGTTTCATAAAGCATGTTATATTCATTTGAAATGGGCAATCAGTAGGAGTAATGTGAAATTTAAATATATATTATCAATATTAGAGGTTTACGATTTTTAATTGTTTATGCCATTCACTCAAGTACAGTATTTCTTTTCACGTTTTTCATCTGTTGCATGTGGTCCTCCTTTAGAGTCACCACATGTGAATGTATATGCAAAGCATTGCTTGAAGTGGCTATACTTAAGTACAGGTATCGTATGTGTTACACTGAAATTCAAGCTCCACCATCTAAACTGTTATTCCCTTGAGTTGAGTTATTTGACTTAGGCCTAGGGGAACTGGGCCCAGTACAAACCAGGGCTGCCACAAAGTATTGTAGCAAACATGACTAAATGCAAAATTAGGAGACAAGACACCATGTTACTGAACTGTTCAGCTCTGCTGGGTGGCTTATTCTGGAGGGTAGGTATCTTTTCATAAAACTATATCCTTTCTTTCCCCCACTTTGCTACGTGGCTCACCTACTGAGCAGGCAGTTTCTTCAATTACTTAACTTGTGGTGGGTCAGTGATGGTCTGGGGAGGCATATCCATGGACGGACGCACAGACCTGTACAGGCTAGACAATGGCACCTTGACTGCCATAACATATTGGGATGAGATCCTTAGACCCATTGTCAGACCCTGGTGCACAAAAATTCCTCATGTGGCGAGAGTATGCAGGAAGTTCCTGGAGGGAGAAGGAATTGATACCGCTGACTGGCACCCACGGTCGCCTGACCTAAATTCAATAGAACACCTCTGGGACATTATGTTTCGGTTCATCCGACACAGCCAGGTTGCGCCTCAGACTGTCCAGGAGCTCAGTGAAGCTCTGGTCCAGATCTAGGAGGAGATCATAAAGGACACCATCCATCGTCTCATTAGAAGCGATGTTGTCAGGCATGCATACAAGCAAGTGGGGGCCATACAAACTACTGAGTACGATTTTCAGTTGCTGCAATGAATTTTCGGCAAAATGGACTAGCCTGCCGCATCATTTTTTCACTTTGATTTTCGGGGAGTCTTTGAATTCAGTCCTCTGTAGGTTGATAATATTCATTTCCATCAAATGATGAGGCATCCTTTTGTTCCTAACACATTACCCAGTCCATATCAGTATAGATATCCAGCATGACTTTTTTTTCCCCATTGAGAACTAATTTGTTTTTACAGTGTTCCTTTAATTTTTTTGAGTATTATATATTATATACAGTGGGGCAAAAAAGTATTTAATCAGCCACCAATTGTGCAAGTTCTCCCACTTAATAAGATGAGAGAGGCCTGTAATTTTCATCATAGGTATACCTCAACTATGAGAGACAAAATGAGGAAAAAAAATCCAGAAAATACACATTGTCTGATTTTTAAAGAATTTATTTGCAAATTATGGTGGAAAAAAAGTATTTGGTCAATAACACCCCCATGCTTTACAGTAGGTATGGTGTTCTTTGGATGCAACTAAGCATTCTTTCTCCTCCAAACATGACGAGTAGAGTTTTTTTCATTTGACCATATGACATTCTCCCAATCCTCTTCTGGATCATCCAAATGCTCTCTAGCAAACTTCAGACGGGCCTGCACATGGACTGGCTTAAGCAGGGGGACACGTCTGGCACTGCAGGATTGGAGTCCCTGGCGGCCTAGTGTGTTACTGATGGTAGCCTTTGTTACTTTGGTCTCAGCTCTCTGCAGGTCATTCACTAGGTCCCCCCGTGTGGTTCTGGAATTTTTGCTCACCGTTCTTGTGATCATTTTGACCCCACGGGGTGAGATCTTGCGTGGAGCCCCAGATCGAGGGAGATTATCAGTGGTCTTGTATGTCTTCCATTTTCTAATAATTGCTCCCACAGTTGATTTCTTCACACCAAGCTGCTTACCTATTGCAGATTCAGTCTTCCAGCCTGGTGCAGGTCTACAATTTTGTTTCTGGTGTCCTTTGACAGCTCTTTGGTCTTGGCCATAGTGGAGTTTGGAGTGTGACTGTTTGAGGTTGTGGACAGGTGTCTTTTATATTGATAACGAGTTCAAACAGGTGCCATTAATACAGGTAATGAGTGGAGGACAGAGGAGCCTCTTACAGAAGAAGTTACAGGTCTGTGACAGCCAGAAATCTTGCTTGTTTGTAGGTGACCAAATACTTATTTTCCACCATAATTTGCAAATAATTTCTTTAAAAATAAGACAATGTGATTTTCTGGATTTTTTTTCTCATTTTGTCTCTCATAGTTGAGGAATACCTATGATGAAAATTACAGGCCTCTCTCATCTTTTTAAGTGGGAGAACTTGCACAATTGGTGGCTGACTAAATACTTTTTTGCCCCACTGTATATATATATATATATATATATATATATTTATATATATAATACACACACATACACACCTTACCTCAAAATGCAAACATGCATGAGATTTACAACACAATTTTTTTTAATATATTTTACTATGACAAAACAAATGAAAAAATTGTTATATTTCAATTTAAAAAAATACGTTATACTAATAAATACTAAACCTTTATAAGTATTCACAACTTCTCCTATTTTAAAAGTGACATTTCTGCTTCATGACTCTCCTGGACTAGATCCCAGGATAAGGCGAGCAATTTTGCTGACTAATGGAAAGGACTCTTGCAGAAAGGTGCTTACAGGGCACAGTGAGAAGCCCTCTAAAAATACTATTCTGTGGGATATATCTTAGCCTTCATTCAAAATCAAAATGGGAAACTTAAACATTCAAATCCCAATAAACAGATTTGTTAAATATAAAATTTAATATGAAATAGTGGTCACAAGACAGCAATAGGGTTGTTTAAAAAGCTGGAGCAATTACATAATTTCTCTCTTCTGAAAGATTGTTAGAAAAATGGCAAAAAGAGAACAATAAAGCAAATCTACCTTGTGAAAATAAAAAAGCATAGTCAATAATTCAGCAATGCCCTGCTACTTTTGTAATGATAATTGCATGGAAAAATAAACAGATAGTGCATGATTAACTAAATTACAAATCCAAAAAAGTATTGTTCCTTCATCAAACCCAAGGACAACGGATGTGAATAGAAACTGTTTAGCAAAATTGAAAGTCAAGAAAATAAAAAACTGCTAGCAACCAAGTGAACTTTACAAAGAACTTTACAGTGAACTTTACAAAGAAAGCAAGATTAGAATATAGCATCAACATATATGACAAAAAGATATTTTAATCAATTTTACACAATTAAATTAGGTATCATAAATGCCTCTGACAGACCAAAGTAAAACCCTTCCTTGCCAGTACTCTCTATTTTGCATACTCTGAAGATGCACACAATGAAAACTTATGAACTCAGTAAGTGTTTTCAAACTGCTGACTCATAATACAGGCATGGAAGCAGCATTGAGGTTACGTTCAAGCAAAGTGCAAAGTAAAGAGAAAGCACACTTTACTAACAGTAATAGTGATAGTGTGTAGTATGGGCAAACTAAGAACTGTCAGACCTTTTTTTGGACAAAGGCCACAATAGAGAGTAAAATAAGCAATACTTATCAACTTACATATGATAGCTGTCAAAGACTGAGCTCTTGCTGCTTTAATCATTATAAGAATTGATGAGGAATGAGTGTAATATTTCATAATATTCAGAATTCTGTAGCACAGGAGAACATTAGGAGTTTTTACCAGGAGGAGCCAGGTATCGGAGTGGGATTGGCGGCAGGGACGCAGGCCAGAATAAAAGGTTATCTGTGCCCGTTGGTCAACATCTCTCCATGCTCAGAGAGATGCCAGTTTTAATCTCCTTAGAATTACATTTTTAGTCAAAAAAAAAACTTTCATATAAAAGTTGTCAAAGACAGTGATCTCTTGCTGCTTTAACCATTATAACAATTAATGAGGAATGAGTGTCATATTTCAGAATATGTAGAATCCGTTGTATTTTTTGGCTTGAAAATGACATTTTTTTAAATCTCATCTTTTTATTGTAAAATGTACAAAACACTAAAAGTACAAAGTCAGAAATGTAGAGATGACAAGGAGAAGAAGAAGCAAGAGAAGCAGGAGGAGGAGCAGAAGAAGCAGCACGCTACATATGTGCGAGTGACAGTAACATCACTTTTGGATTCCCAGAATCATTTTCTGTTTCACTGCCTGTTTCAATTTCAATGCCCAAAGACACTTTGTCATCACTGCTGATGAGAGTTTCTAATGAGACGCCATTAGGAGGCTAGGAGAAGATGCATGTACACCATTGCCCGGGAAACATTCAGGCCGGACACTTACACAAGACATACCTATAATGTTGCCTGGTACTAGTGCTTAGTGGCACTTTCAAATCAAATCAAATGTTGAGTTCAGCATCCCGACAGCTTGGTGGATGAAGCTGTTAGACAGTCTTGTGGAGTGAGCCCTGAGGCTCCAGTACCCTTTCCCTGAGGGGAGGAGGCTAAAAAGGGAGTGTAAGGGGTGGGAGGAGTCACCAGCAATGCTGATGGCTCTACGGGTGAGATGGGTGTGGAAAATGTCCTTGAGGGAGGACAGTGGGGCACCAATGATCTTACTGGCTGCATCCACTATGCATTGCAGGGACTTCCTACAGGAGGCAGGGAAGCCTCCATACCAGAGAGAGATGCAGCTGGTGAGGATGTTCTCGATTGTGCCCCAGTAGTAAAAGCACATGATAGAGGATGGAACTTGTGCTCTCCTCAGTTTGCGTAGAAAGTAAAGGCGCGTTTGAGCTTTCTTGGCCAGTGATGTGGTGTTATCTAACCAGGAGAAGTCCTCGAAGATGTAGGTCCCCCAGGAACTTGGTGCTATTCACCTTTTCCACAGCTGCACAGTCGATGGTCAGTGCGTGATGCTGTGAATGACCTCTCCTGAAATCGATCATAATCTCTTTGGTCTTTCCCACGTTCAGGAAGAGATTGTTGTCTTTACACCACTGGACCAGTTGGCTCACCTCGTTCCTGTAGTTGGCTTCGTCATTGTTGGTGATGAGGCCGACCACAGTTGTATTGTCCACAAACTTGACAATGTGATTGGAACTGTAGATTGGTACACAGTCGTGGGTCTGCAGGGTAAAGAGCAACAGGCTGAGCATACACCGTTGTAGGGCCCCTGTGCTCAACGTGATGGTCTTAGAGGTGTTATTGCTGACCTGCACATTTTGTGGCCTCCCTGTAAGAAAGTCCAACACCCAGTTGCAGAGAGAGGTCTTGAGTCCCAAATGGCTCAGTTTTTGTATTAGCTGCTGGGGAATGATTGTGTTGAATGCTGAACTAAAATCTAAGATCATCATTCGCACATAGGAGTTCTTTGAGTCCAGGTGGGTGGGGACTGGATGGAGAGCAGCAGAAATGGCATCCTCTATGGACTTGTATGATTTATATGCAAACTGAAATGGGTCATGGGAGGGGGGAAGAATGGACTTAATGCTCTACATAACCAGCCACTCAAAGCATTTCATGATGGTGGAAGTCAGTGCTACAGGTCTTACGCAAGATGCATCTAAACAGTTTCCTGAGTGACATTCGGTACCAATGCTTGTAGCACTGTTTTTACAGCCTGAGTGACACTCGGTTCTAATGCTAAGGAGGTTAAAAGGAAGGCACCAGGGCTCAGAATGGTAAAGGATCGTTTCCTGCCTGTGTTTTTTAACCTCATTGTATTCTGATTATTTATAGACTTGTTTTTAAACTATACATAGACATTGCTCATTTTAAAAGATTGAACACTTTTTGCACTGCACTATTTATTTGGACAAAATTTTTGGTTGCTTTAATAAAAGCACTGGCACTGTTTCACCTACACCTTGCTACATTTGTGTGTTGTGTCCTCATTCGCTGGCTGAGCCCTAGGGTACGTTATTGGCGGTGGAGGGTTCAAGAGGATCCCTGGAATGACCCAGTAGCGTGAGCTGGCCTGCACCATCACACCCTCATAGTCCCCCAACCTAAACATCATTGATTTCAAAAGAGCAGTGCATGTAAAAAGGTCCAAGAATTATGCAGAACAAGAAATCCAGTCTCTGTTACATCGATGAGTAATAAAAATGTTTTTCTGCATTCCCATCTGGACTCTGAGACTGCCTTCTTTAAAGACAACTTTTCTCCACAACAAAAGCTAGGCTGTGAAGGCTACAGAGGAGTACTGTAATATTTTTTCAAATATATTATTAATAAACTAAAGGAATAATCCTGCTGTTTTAAGACAATAAATAACTAGGACTGGGCCAAATACGGTAAAGCAATATAATAGTTTTTGTTATGATATGAGATACAAACAGAATGTGTATTAAAAGTATTTTTTGTTTTGTGCCATGTATAAGTATACAGATCTTTCCAGCAGTGATCTGTGGAAATGTAGAAGTAATGCATATTACTGGTACTTCTGGAACAAAATGCATTCTTTAAACGTTTCCAAGAATAACTCACTGCAAACATCCACAATGCCACAAAAAATTACCCAATGTAATTTCAGTTTTAAAAGTTACAGAGAAAAGGATTAGAATGAAACAAATAATTTGTAAGCACTGTCATATTAAAATTAAGCACTCTGTTGCACTGCAAACTAGACCTGTGCTAGTTTATCGGCTTAGCACAGTAACACACCCCATATATGATACATTTTGAAGAATGTATCAGAGCACCCTGCACTTGCAAACTGTAATTAAACAATAACAATAAAAATGTTAATTTCTTAAATATGCAGGAGTATAACGAATGCAGAAATACTACACAACCCAAAGGTGTCACAGAATGCACCAATGAATAATGTTTTTTCTAAGAATGATTAGTCAGTTTCTGCTTTTAGTTACAGTTGCAGCATTTTTGGCATACTGTCTAAAGATAGAGACACAGAAAGAAAGACGCTGACTGTTTAGTAACCTTGGGGAGGAACAGTAAGAAGGAGTGACACTGAAGATAAGCATTATTTTGAAGGCAAGTAGTTTAATTCAAATACAAGCAATTTAGGGACACACTTAAAACACAATCACTCTGTTGCTAAGCTCCATTGATGTCCTCAGTTTCTTTGTCTTCGTCCTCACCACACACATTCTTCTTTAAAATTACAGATTCTACTTATTGTTACAAGTAGATACAACCTATGCTTTTATTTGTTAATTATTTAGAGGCAATTGCTTGCAGTGAAGCATTTGTTTCCATATGGAAAAATGACCATATACTGTACCTATAGGCTGCAGCTTGCAGTGAAATCTTTGTAGAAAAAAATACTTTGATTAAATGAAAAAAGAACCTTATACTTCTGCATATTGTTCAGGCTACATTTAGCAGTAAACAAATTTGCACTTTCTAAATTAAAAAAAAACAAAACAAAGGACAACAGCAGTATAACTATCTGTATTTCTTTTAATTATTTAAACTAGATGACTACAAACTAAGACTGTCTAATTCCAAGTAATGAGCACTTGAAAACGGATTTATATTGAATAGCACTTTAAAATATGCACTAATATAATTTAAAAAATAAAAGATGAGAAAAAAAAATTGGGCTGTAGTTTTTGCTTTATTTGCAGCTGTTTTGACAGGCTGAAACATAAATCTGTTTAAATAAGAGTTTAACTTTAGCAACTTGATGTAATGTATTAAATAGGACACTACAAACTGGTCAAGTCTCCATTTCAGACTAGTTGGGAGAATTGTTATTGTTAAAACAAATATCCTCTTTTGCCATGTGAACAATTGCTAACCTTTTGTATACGTTAACATCTCCAAGTAATAACATTAAACCTTTGTATGCGCTGTGTATGGCTTGGGGAAGGTATCTGATCTGCCTTGATTTAACTCTTGAATTGTTTGGTAACATGGTATGTGTGAATTTGGGGAATTTTGAGATCAAAGTTTTTAGTCAAGGTGTATATAATATGGCCTCCACTGTAAATCACAAACAACTTTTAATGCAGGAATAATCTTTCAAATGATGAGTCAATAACAGGAATATTTGTTTATTAAAATGACCTGGTATAGGTGAGCTTTGACATGCATGTGTCTTCTTCATCCTTGCACTAAATTCTGCCTAAATGGGCTCTGGTTCTCCCACAACTCTGTATATATGCAGTTCAGAAATCAACTGGCTAATGAAAAGTGCTCATTTGTGATCAAATGTTTAACCCGGCCCTCAAGAAAATGTATTATTTCAATGGCACTAGGCTGTGAAAACATTTTCTTACATTGATGCCATTTAATACAGCAGTGTTAACAGAGAGCTAGTCTATTTAATAAACTAATAATTGATGCTAGTCCTTAAAAAGGCCCAAATGCCTTTTTGTCCAATCTGATGTGTTGACGATCAGCTTTTTCTTCATACTAAACGCATATGTTAATAAAAATAATCCTTGAATTAACTAAATTCTTAAAGCTGACTTACTTCAAATTGTTACCTATTCTTTTAAGAGCTGCAAAGGTTCAGCACTTCTTTAAGGACAGTATGATGCTATGGATAAGGTTCAGCTTGATATTATATTTGAGGAGTTTTATTTAATACGTAATACACGCTTTGGTTGGGTAGCTTCTCAGCCATCTCCCAATAGTGTCCCTTGTATGAAATCAACTGGGCAAACCAACTGAGGAAGCATGTACCAGAAATTAAAAGACCCTTTGTCCGCAGAAATCCACAAACCAGCAAAAAATCCGCGATATATATTTAAATATGCTTACATATAAAATCCACGATAAAGTGAAGCCACGAAAGTCGAAGCGTGATATAGCGAGGGATTACTGTAATTTTCAATTTCAAATGCTACAATACCAAACTCAATTAATCCATTTTTGTTCTTTCACTTATAAAGATATCTTACCATGCATGGTTAGTTACTAGGCAAGGAAAAAAAAACTGTTTGCTCTAATATGTGCTTACAGATTGTGCAGCTATACTTAATGGACTAGAGATTTAGATGAAGATAGCCATAAAAAAGCTTAAAAAAACGGGAAGACTTTCAATCATTATTTCCTGGTAGGTGTCCACAACTGGTCTGTTTCCATATATGTTTGTTCACTGATGTTGTCTTATATGTTAGTTTTCATATCAGTTTCTGTTTAGCCTTCAATAACTGGTTTCACAGTTGTAAGCTCTCATACTTATTTGTCTTAAGATTGAAGAAAGCAGTTTCAAAAGGAACTACCTGGCGGGTAAATGCGAGTGTATAAATCTGTTTTAAACGATGTAAAACACATGGCAGTGTATGAAAAATAATGTAAACATATACAAGTAACATTACTGAGAGATAGTGAGGTTTGCTTTCAAGTCATACTGGCTTATGATGTTATGCTTCTTTAGCATTAGAGGATTGATTTTTTTTTTTTTATTTTAAATAAAAACTGTGGTGTACATTTCTGGAGGCAAATCTGCAAAGGACACATCTAAAAGTGACAGATTGCTATGCTGAACAGTGTTCAAATGTGTTATCCACCTGGATATCCGCTCATTTAAATTGCCTCTCAAACAAATACTTCTGTACATCTGCAGTTCAAAAGTCTCTTCAGTCATTTTCACATGTATAATCCATTTGCTTTGTGCTAAAACAAGAGATGATTAGTTACTTTGTTTAAATCGCCAGGTAGTGTGGTTGTATTCCATACAGAAGCGATTTTTACCCCACAATTATAAAAAAAATAGTAATAAAAAAAATTAAAAAAAAATCATAATGAAGTGTCAACAAGAGTTGTGCTTGTGCACTAACCCATCTGCAATAACTATGTAGTTTGGGTACCAAATACAGGTCTGTGAGCATGCCTATTATCTGATAAGCAGACAGGTACATAGAAAATTATGTATTACTTTGCATGTTACAGAAAGGACACATTTCATCTAGGTGACTGTACAGAAAATGGCAAGGTATGGCAAGAGCATACAATCATGTTCTTGAATTTCACTGCATGATGTTGCATATTTACTCCCCAAATTATTTACTCTTCTGTCTTTAGGCCTGTAAATAGTTATTACTAATGCTCACTTTCAAATGTTTAACATTTACAACATGGTACCAAAGTTAAAATGACTAGTGTTCACATTGTGCCCAACATTCATTCACATTGAAAAGACTCCAATCAGAGCGAATCACTCTTGAGGCATAAGATTAGGATGTTTGATCATCAGCCACACAGGGCATTTGATCTACCTATGGATAACTGCTATCCAATCACGAGAGACATAAAGAGGACCTAGATGCTGAATCAGATGATAGGATTGATGTGATTAACTGGTAATTGTGTAAGATGTTTAATGTCAATTTTTATTTAAAATATGTGGATTTATTTTTATGCTGAGACTACCTAATCGCCATCAGAAACAGTGATGTTTGGTCACCACAGCTCACACTACTATTTCCCATAATGCACAGTATTTACTCTAGTTAGATCAGTTTCGATCAGTATCGATAACATTCATAACTCGTGGAAACCACTCCAGGGTTTACTTGGTACTGTACTGACGCCACCCTTTCAAAGGGTCTTGACAAGGTTGCTTTGGTCCACACTAGAGTGTGACTGGCACATTCACATCTACCTAAACAGACAAGACTAGAGGGAAAAACACTCCAGAGATTGGAACAACTGGTCCAAATGAACTAGCTGTGAAAACATCTTTATTTCCTTATGGTCTAATTTGTGTTTAGATAACAATGACGATAGTTTGCAAATAACTATAACAAAATTAGACTTAACAAAAAACAGTTTAACTGAAGCCAGATGCCCAATGCTACACCTTATTAAAATAGCTTTTTTATTAATAATTTCAAAATCTGTTACTTATATTTCATACACATAGCACTGTCAGTAGCCTTCTACATAATCAAGATTTTCAAAAAGCAGTTTAACATATTTAACATTTTAGGGAACTGACTAATTCTAGAGGAAATCAACTATGAGTGTATCCTGGTAGGTTTATTCCATGTATGGCTTTGTTCTGATTTGCAGTTTTTTTTTAGTTCACTGAAAAAATGTTCAGCATTGTATTACATTTTAAAATATTCTGCAAATTAATTTTTTGTGCTTTACCTTGCCAAAACAATCCTGTGTAGAAACAATCCAACTGCAAAATCTTGTATTATGCAAGGTAAATAAAACAAGATAAAAGTTTAATAAATGTGAAGGGATGCCTTGCCAGATTATAAAAGCCAACGAGATTTGTTCTAGTCACCCGCGTAACTTGCATAACGAAACTTGATTTTGCCAATTGGTGGCCGTACAAGGAATTTTCTGGGTACTCTTAAGTTATAACTGTAACTGTTCCTTTTATAATACCAATTACTATTCTGGAAAAATCATGATTGCACAAGTCTAGCCTTAGTGAATGAAAGTTTTGGGGTTTTTTTTTGGAGTCATCAACAGCATTCCTATAGTTCAATTCAGAGTTAATAAATACCCTAATATTTTACTGAACAGAATAACAGATTTCAGATTTTAACACAATTAAGAAAGCTTCTCTAATAATAGGCATTTAATCATGTCTAATTAAAATACATAAAGAAGAGCTACGAGTGTTTACCATTAGGAAACTGCATGAATTGCTGCTGAAATGGGGCTTTGCAGTCATTACAGTATTACTTACAGTATTACTTTTTTTTTTTTTTTGATCTTTATTTCGCCTTATACAATTTCTTGTATTAGGAATTTGTTAGTTTTCGCATACCCCTTGGGGTCAGAGTGCAGGGTCAGCCATTGCACAGCGCCCCTGGAGCAATTACAGGTTAAGGGCCTTGCTCAAGGGCCCAGCAGAGCAGGATCTCTTTTGGCAGTGACGGGGATTCGAACCGGCAACCTTCAGGGTACCAGCACAGATCCTTAAAAATAAGTAATTTCAACCTGTAAAAGCCATTTGCAACATTAGTGACATATGAAGCACCAATGTAAATCAAAATCATTAACATTTACGGGTGATTTCAAACTTTTGAATGCTAGTGTATCTTTGAATAAATTGGAAAAATACCGCACTGGTTGTTATGCTGAAGTAAGAGTAAATACTGGAATAATTAATTATTATTATACATATCATTTCACTATGAACAGGTATTTAATTCACAAGCTGTCCAAACCACTGTACATGCTAAGGTGCAGCTGTATTATATCCCCTTTAATTTGTTTAGAAGCAAGATAACTTCTTTGTTGTAGTTGAGAAAAGCTCTTCTGAATAACATTATTTTCTAAACCACATTGTCCTGAACAGGGTCGCACAGGATTGTATAGGAGCCTATTCCAGTTAACACTGGGCTCAAGGCAGGAAAAACCCCTGGACAGGGCATCAGTCCAACACAGGGCAAACACACACACATTCAACCACATACCAGGTCAAATTAAGAATCGACAATTCATCTAACCTGTAAGGATTTGGACTATGAGAGGAAACTGGAGCACCTGGAGGAAGCCCACACAGACATGGTAAGAACACACAAACTCCACGCAGGGAGAACATGGGATGTGAATTCTTGTCTCCAAACTGTGAAGCAGCAGTGCTACAACTGTGCCATTGTGCCACCCTGAATGTCAACTCAATGTAGTTATCAACCCCTGTGGGATATTGGGAAAAAAGCTGATTATTTCAACATTCCATATTACCCTTCATCAACATCTGTATCCTACAAGCCCATTAAACTAACAGTCTCCACACAACTCCAGATGTTTACATTTCTAATGTTTAGGGAGAGATTTGCAGCTCTTACTCTCTGGAACTCTCTACCTAGGTCTGATCATGAATTGCCAATCAGGGTATTCAAATCTGATTTAAAGACTAACATATTCTCTCCTTCCTCCCACAATCCAAAGACATGCGGGTTAGGTGCATTGCCAATTCTAAATTGTCCCTAGTGTGTGCTTGGTGGTTGTGTGTGTGTGTATGCACGCCCTGCGGTGGCCTGGCACCCTGCCCGGGGTTTGTTTCCTGCCTGGGGTTTGTTTCCTGCCTTGCGCCCTGTGTTGGCTGGGATTGGCTCCAGCAGACCCCCGTGACCCTGTAGTTAGGATATAGTGGGTTGGATAATGGATGGATGGATATTCTCTCCTGCATTTCTGTCATCTTAACCTTTTATTTTATTTTTCAGTAACATATTTACTAATATTTATTCTGTGATACTTAATATAAAAATGAATATCCATTGAGGAAGTTCTATAATTTTGTTGTATATTTTAGAGCCCTTTAGCATAGTATTTATAGTCAACTCCAGAAATGCTGGCACCCCTAAAAAAAATGTGAACAAAATATTAATATAGATAATACATACAATGATTCTAAAATATGTCAAATGTTTGGAGAAATTGTTGACTAAAAACATTCCCTGCCAAAGTGTTGTTATATCTTTGGAATAGTTTGTCTTGCCAAAAATGTGGCAAAATTATTGGCACCCTTGAAGAATACTATTAATAGGACCAAATAAATTTGCATCTTTGGGATAAAAAAAAAATGTTTCTTGATTTTGCTTTTAGCGTTTGGGGCCTTTTGGTGTCTAGGAACTGTTTTCTTTGGCTATTTCCTGTTTCACTGGTATAAGTATAAGGCAATCCTTTTGTCATCCATCAACATAGATAAAACCAAAGAGCTCTCAACTAGTGTTGGGCGGTATACCGGTTCATACCGAAAACGTTTTTTTTATTTTTTTTATGATATGGATTTTTCTTATACCGCAACACTGGTTTAAATTGCCTAAACGACGTTCGGAACGTGTCGCAGCAGGAAACTGTTCAAGTGGGGACCTTTTTCACTGCTACACCGCTAAACACAGATTTGTTGTGCGGGGGCTCTTTTTCACTGCTACACCACTAAATAGGTAGTGGTAGTGTAGGTATTGAGCGGTGCAAATGGACAGGGAACATTCCGAAACTGAAGCTGTAGCTGACGATAAAGTTGAACATGATGATACAGAAGAACTTTTGCCGAAAAAAAGGAGTCACGTCCGTTGCCTGGAGATACTTTGGTTTTAAAAGGTCGGATGTGGACCATTATGTTCAAATGTGTAAATACTGTTTCTATACTACTGGATAATACTGCAAGCCAAGTTGTACTTGTTTTATTTGTTTTCAATACAGTGTAATGTACCTGGGTACTGTGTAATAGTGTGACGACATGTTGACTTTATTCTCGACGCTTATTACGAATTTCACGTAATTTGTCATTAAAGTAGAACATCGTAAACTAAACTTCATCGTAAAATGAATATTTAATTTACTAGATTTTCTCAAACCCTGTCATAAGTTATATAGCACATTAAATGCTTTGTGTTAAGTGTTCCCCGAGCTTCTTAAACTGACTTCCTCTTGCACTAAGAGGAGGCGCCGGCAGCGATCGCCGCACAGAATACATTCACTTCATGATATTCCTGCTCTCTGAACATTTAGAATGCTAAGATAAATATTTGATATAATTTTCATGGTGAAATGCATTAAAGCATGCATTAATCATGTGGGGGCACGGCGGTGTGGAGGTTGCACTGCTGCCTCGGGTGTACCCTGCCTTGCATTTGCATGTTTTTCTGGTGGGTTTACTCGGCGTGCTTCAGTTTCCTTTCAAAGTCATGTAGGATGTGGGGTTTTGTTATGCTATATTGACCCAGCTAGTGTGTGTTTTGCTCGTATTCACCCTACGATGTGCTGGCGACTCGTTCAGGGATGGGTGCAACCCTGAATGGATGGCATAATTAAACATGTATAACGAAGATATTTTTAAAATTCTGAACACTCTGTGGGCTAAGTTTATAACTAGTTTAAATTTCACAAAGACGTTTATCGTGTGGTGATTGGTTATGTGGAGAAAGAAAAAGGAAGGATAGGAACTGGGGTTTTGGTACGTCAGATAGAGACAGCACGCGTGCAATAAAGAAAGCCCGCTCAGAAGAACATGCATCCACCAGATCACAAACCCAACATTTACACAATATTTAAGTTAAACCTGTGCGATACCCATTCATACATCCAGTTTTTTGGAGCCTCGTCACACCTGCCATAAAGTTCTCTACACTGAACATACACCTGGGGACCCATTGCTGCGAGGAAGCAGCACTACTGCCTCACTACCGTGCATGTTTAATACCTGCTTTAATGCATTTCATCATGAAAATTATAAAGTACAGTGGAACCTCGAGATACGATCACCTCTGTATACGAGAAATTCAAAATACGAGGAAAGTATGAGCGAAAAATTCAGATCTAAATGCGAGCATTGGCTCGCATAACGAGCCACGAGCCAGGCTGTGGGTATAGCTCTCAGCTTAGCGAGGGGGCGTGGTAGCAGTTGCGAGCCGCGATCTGCGGTGTCTGCGTTTCTCACTTAAGTGCACAGGTGGGAAACTGCCCACATCCATGATTGTTCCTGTGGCTGATGGGCTGCAGCTGGCATGTCCTCCCCGCATATATAGAGAAGCGCGAGCCGGTTAAGGGGGAGAAGAAGTAAAAGAAAAGAGAGGAGAGAGAACGGAGGTGGCAGGCAGAGAGAGAGAGAGAGAGAGAGAGAGAGAGAGAGAGAGAGAGAGAGAGAGAGAGAGAGAGAGAGAGAGAGAGAGAGAGAGAGAGAGAGGGAGAGAGAGAGAGAGAGAGAGAGAGTGAGTGAGTGAGTGAGTGAGTGAGTGAGTGAGTGAGTGCAGGCTCGCATGTAGCTGAACAGTGAGCTGAACAGGCGAGCCAAACAGCTGAAGCAGGACAGTGTAGAGAAGGTCAGCTGCATTAAGAGTGTCTCGCCTGTTGCAGAGCCCGCAGGTGAGACACTAACAGAGAAGAAGCACCAGGGATTGTCATCTGTTTTTTAAAGACTGCATCCTTTTGACGTTTTAACCTCGTGTTAAAGGATTGTTATTCTTGTGTATTTTAAACCTCCACTTCACAACTGTTTTAAGGATTATTTATTTAAAGATTTATTGAATGCTCTACTGCACTTTAGACACCTGTTTTGATTTAATTTTTTTTTTTAATTTTTTTTTTTTTTTTTTTTTGCATTTATATAGCGCTTTTCTCACTACTCAAAGCGCTCAGCAATTGCAGGTTAAGGGCCTTGCTTAAGGGCCCAACAGAGCAGAGTCCCTGTTGGCATTGACGGGATTCGAACCGGCAACCTTCCGATTGCCAGTGCAGATCTCTAGCCTCAGATGCTTTTAACAATCAGTTATATTATTTACCAGTGTTATTTATTAAAGGTAGACTACAGTATATATAATTTATCAGTGTTATTTGTTAGGAAAATTGATTTTTATGTTAATATATTTGGGGTGCGGAACGGATTAACTGGATTCCCATTATTTTCAATGGGGAAGTTTGTTCTAGATACGAGAAATTCGCTATACAAGCTCAGTGCTGGAACGAATTAAACTCGTATCTAGAGGTTCCACTGTACTAGCAAAATACCCGCGCTTCGCAGCGGAGAAGTAGTGTGTTAAAGAGGTTATGTAAACATATATATACATATCTACATATACAGTAATCCCTCCTCTATCGCGGGGGTTGCGTTCCAGAACACCCCTGCGAAAGGTGAAAATCCGCGAAGTAGAAACCATATGTTTATATGGTTATTTTTATATTGTCATGCTTGGGTCACAGATTTGCACAGAAACACAGGAGGTGCAGAGAGACAGGAACTTTATTCAAACACTGCAAACAAACATTTGTCTCTTTTTCAAAAGTTTAAACTGTGCTCCATAACACAGTTCCGTCTCACAATTATAAGAATGCAAACATATCTTCCTCTTCAAAGGAGCAGATAATGTCAAAGAGATAGAGAGAAAAAAGCAAACAATCAGAAATCAAGAGGGCTGTTTGGCTTTTAAGTATGCGAAGCACCGCCAGACAACGCAGCTGCTAGGAAGGGAGCAACATAAAGGTAGCCTTTCAGCATTTTTTTAGAGGAGCGTCCTTATCGTCTAGTCGTGCGAACAGCCCCCCCTGCTCACACCCCCTCCGTCAGGAGCACAGAATGTCAGAGAGAGTGAGAGAGAGAGACAGAGAGCTTTTTTCATTTCATTGAAAATTAAAGCAGCAGCTGCCAAAATATGTAGCTTTCTTATTAATTTTTCAACATTGTGTAAAATAACTTTATAAAGTAACATAAAAGTTTTAAATACTGGTTATCCTTTTACACTAAAATATTACTAAAGAGATACAAAAAAAGTAAAATGCATATGTTGTTTTTCTTTAAGGAGATTAAATATTACTGAAGAAAGAAAAAAAAAAAAACTAAAACAGCCAAATGGGGCTATGCATACGAACTTAAAAGGTTTAAATAAAACAGAAATATATACCTTTATTTTTACTTCCTTAACTTGTGGAGGGTGTATCCTGTAGCAAAGCCCTAACTTTTTTCGTGAAAGCCGATTTCAGTCAATAAGTCTTAAAAACAGGTGTAAAGATATTGACAATAAGCTACGCAAACCCACCAAGACATGGAATCGTTTAAATCAAGGCGCTGCGCTACCTTCTTCCAGATTGGCCCAAAGGCGTTCATATTTTTCCAAAGCAGTTCTGGTCTCCATCAGCATCTGTAGCTGAGTCGAAAAACACCATCCCATACTATTAGTTAACGATTAACACATTTCTATATGTATTGTAAGCATACAATACAACTGATAATATGTTGCGCTTATTTATCTGGTGTACCGACATTTTTGCGCATTTAACGGCTGAAATCCAACGTGGTTTGTGCCCTTCAGAATGAAAACAGTTTGTATTTACCTTTTTAATAAAAGACGAGCTTTTAGGCCTGAGAACTCACCCCGTAAATGCACACATTTAATTGCACGTGTTAATATGTATGCTTACACACTGTTTCTTCTTCATTGAGGTTTTCTCTAGCATGTAGATCGGGGTAATTACATTCACGGCATCCGTAGTCTGAATCACAATCTGATTGTATGGGTGGTTACGGTTACGGTTACGCTTATGGTTGGCCAGCAAGTCAGCCATCAGCCATGGTGCCTTCAGTTGTGAGAAGCAGATTATAGAATGGTTGAAAATAGTTTACTGTCAAATAATGCAAAGAGTACGCGACACGTGTTTCGCCCTAATTCTTGGCTCATCAGGCGTACACACTCACTGCACTCCCTTATGGGAATCGAACCTCGGACGTCAGCGCTAGAGGGGCTTCGCAGCGGTGAAGTATTGCTTTTAAATTTTAATTAAGAAGAAAAGAAAACCTTTTTAAATTGAGGGAAAATATACCAATAACAATTTGTTAAGGATCTGTTTTTTTGTGAAGCTGCCTTTACATAGCCTGTCCGCTGTTTTATAAACGAATGCCATATAAGGCCGTCCTTTCTCCTTCACAGTCAGTTCACGTGATTACGTGGGAGGCGTGATGACGCGATACGCAACCCACGCAACCCCGCCTCCCACGGCCAGCGAGCTACAGTCCATTACTGTATATGGACAAAAAAGAGGTTCCAGTTATGACCGTTACACTTTGAATTTCGAAATGAAACCTGCCTAACTTTTGTAAGTAAGCTGTAAGGAATGAACCTGCCAAATTTCAGCCTTCCACCTACACGGGAAGTTGGAGAATTAGTGATGAGTGAGTGAGTGAGTGAGTGAGTGAGTGAGTGAGTGAGTGAGTGAGTGAGTGAGTGAGTGAGTGAGTGAGTGAGTGAGGGCTTTGCCTTTTATTAGTATAGATTTGACAAAATCTAGTAAATTAAACATTGATTTTAGGAAGAAGTTTAATGTACGACATTCTACTTTAATTATGAAGTAAACTATGAGAATAAAGTGGAAATTTTGACTTTAATCTCGACATAAACGGTGAGAATAAAGTGGAAATGTTGACTTTATTCTCAACATATAGTTTGTTTTTTTCTTCCCTGTGTCCGTATTTTTTTTTTCTTCACCGTGGCCCAAATACAATTCCGTGGGGCTATACCACAAATAACATTATAAATGCAAGTTGCAGTTTTATTATTCATGCATACAGCTTAGCTTGAAGCAAGGTCCATATTAATGCAGTTTGCCTAAATGATGGTTCAGTTGGTAAAGATGTCATCACCAAGTTGCACTTGTTTTATTTTATTTTAATTTGGTGAATACTATGTAATGCACCTGGGCTTAAAGCCTTGAAGTAATAGTGCAACTATCAGTAATAATACTATTATTTATTTTATTGTTATTATTTATTAGTTTAAATATTATGCAGTTTAATGATGTTGTCAAAATTATAGTTTAAGTTTTTGTAAAATTTGTTCAATAAAAAGGTTCTATATTTTGACTGCATCTGTCATGCAATGTGATTCCTTCTCTTCATTAGTGCCACCCCCTTGAAAACTATCACTTTATGGGGCCATGCAAACCTGTATTAATACTTGTGTGCACATTAAAATGTTTTTTTTTTTTGTACAATGTACAATGCTCTTGACAGTGGAATAGATTATTCTTAGCCAGTAATTGCAGTGGAAAATGTGGTTAACATCCACTCATGCATGGGGGAAAAAAATACCATTGAATACCATGAAACCGGGATAATTTAGAAAAATACCGTGATATAGAATTTTGGTCATACCGCCCACCCCTATTCTCAACTCAAATGAGACAAAAATGTTGACATTCGTATTGGGGAATAGCTACAAAAAACAGGCATTCAATTAACATTGCCAGTAAGCTTAATCAGGGCCATAATAAAGAAGTTTGAAAAGCATGGAGCTGTTGAAAATTTAACAGGAAAGAGATGCATCTGCTTACTGCTCTCAGGCACAGTGAGAGAGATGCTACGAGAGGCAAAAAGGAGCTCAAAAATCAGTTTCACAACTGCAAACTTTAGCTGAACCTTTGCAATTCATTGTTTCAAAGTCAACTGTGAGACGACACCACTATGCCCAGAAGCTTTATGGAGGAGTGGCACGAAAGTAGCCTATCCAGAAACCAAGTCACAAATATTGGAGATACTACTGGAATCATGTGTTGTGATCCGAGGCACATATCAAAATAAACAAACTGGTTGCAGAAACACAGAACCAATGTTTTGCAATGGCTCTCTCAGTCTACAGATTTGACCCCAACTGAAAATCTTTGATCTCAACTGAAGAGAGCAGTTCACAACAGAAAGACTAAGAATCTCCATGATCTCCAAGATCCCTCCACATGTGTTCTTCAGCCTTGTTAAGCACTACAGAAAGAGGCTGAGTGCTGTCATGTTGACCAGGGGAGGCTCCACCAAATGCTGACATTTGGGGTGCCAAAATTTTTGCAATCTAACTTATTATGAAAATTTGTGCTACTAGAGGAAAACTTAATTTTGTTCCAAAAGTCTATTCGACAATAAAAGCATGAGGCTTACTGAATTGTTTAAGCACAAAAAAATATCACTCATTGCCCGTGTGGTCGCCTATATATTAATTTTTGCAATTTTTCATGAACAGTGCCAATATTTGAGTTGACTGTAATTGTAACACAGATGAAAGCTGTACTTATTTACTGTTTATTTTTTAAAAGAATTATGTAATTATTTTGTGTAGCAACATTTACTAAAGATAAAATGATTTATTAATTGATCCCCTGACAAAGATCAGCAAAGGTCTTTACTTCATAATACTGGCTAATAGAGACTGATTTGGGTAGAAATTTAATATTTTAACATTAAATTTAACATTTTTCAATTTTAAATTACAATAAACTACAGACTAGTCTGAAGTTAAAAATGCAAAAAGGATGCACTCACCTATTCAATAGAAAAATAACTCAAAAATAACAATGGAAGTTGTCAAACCAAAAACAGCTTAGTACAACACTGCTCAGAGTACCACAGATTAAAGAACTGGTATGAAACTTACCTAAATATTTAAGAGTGAAACTGCAACAAACATGTAAATATCTTCAATATTCAGATATAAATCCAACAGATATCACTTACTAAAAAAGTATGATTATAATGATATATTTTATGACATCCCAAAAACAGATGAATGATGTTAAATGCAATTAACATCTTTGAACTGGGCTTCTAATCAAGATACTGACTAGAACAAGAACCAGCAGAAAAATGGTTCCTATGCACCAGAATTAAGAACTCTGTTTTATTCAGCTATTATATAATGCAGCGTTATTCTTTTTAGGAGCAACTACAGCAATAGCACTGGCCTAAAAATTGAAATTTCAGACTACAAATTATTGTGTGTAAGTACGCTTTGTCTAGAATACAACAGTGGTGGGTCAAGGTAACCATCAGTTTCAAACATGTTTACATTCCCACTGCATTCCCATCTATCTATCTATCTACTTGCCTCTCTTTCTCCGTCAGATCCTGTTATATAGCCTGACACTACCAATACATATATTCAGAAACATCCACTGTGGTCTTGGAAAAGGAAAACAGAATAAATGGGGACAAAATTGTATTACAGCTTTCAGGGTCAAAGCAACAGACCAATGTATTCATGGAAACCTACTTGAAGTATCCCAAAAAGGAACTGGGCGCTGCGGTGGGTTGGTTCCTGCCTTGTGCCCTGTGTTGGCTGGGATTGGCTCCAGCAGACCCCCGTGACCCTGTGTTTGGATTCAGCGGGTTGGAAAATGGATGGATGGATGGATGGATGGATGGATGGATGGAACTGGGCAAGGCAGCTGACAGATGCTGAAGGTGAACATAGTCTGACTTTGCATTCTAACAGGGCCTTTAGAATTTCAGAAACCAATCCACTTTGCACAAGGCTTAAATACATTTCAGAATATTGAAAACTTTGAAAATGTACAAGTTCCCATGTTGTTTTGTCTTTATTCACAGGATTGACCAGCTCTCTAAACATAACCTGTGCATCTGCAGCACAATTAGTTTATTTGACTAGATAAGCACTACACCAGAACTGACCAAAGTGAACAAAGATGATCATTGTATTTTTTTTGCTAAGCTGTACTCAAAAAATAACTAGGACATTTACAAGTGTATGAAAAAGAGGTTTTCATAAAAATCAATTGTATTAGTTTTTATATGAGTTGATATATTTGTTTTACAAAACGAGTGCTACAGAAGCAGAGCTGAACAGTTTGCCAGTACCACACATTTAACAAATGTCACTACAAACAACAACAGCTAAATGCATTCTAACAGGATTTGAATTTGTGTGACAAAAGGCTACTGGAAAAACAACACATTTAAATTAAATACAAGCTCTGACCATTGTAACATTTACTAAAATCACAACTATACATTTACATACTACTAGTAAGAAGATTTTTATAAGTTGTTTAACAGTGTAACCAAGGTTTTGGCACTCCGTTTGTTAATGTTTTTTAAATGCTATAAATGTAGATTGTATAATTTACTTGTGTTTCATGTTTTGTGCTTGTTGTTTAGAGGCCAATATGGACAAAAAAGGCAGTAAAAACTGATGCAGAATAAAGCTGAAAATGTAATTCTGGAAACAAGTGCTTTTTCTTATTATTCATTAAGGAAGCCAGCAGCAATACATGAAAGAACACAAGGTTCCACGAAAAAAGGAAAAAAAAACACATCAGTAAAGACTGGTGAGATGTGTTTTTTTTTCTCCTTGACAAACAGTATACAGTATCATGGTTTTCCTCAAATAACATACAAAACCTATTCACATTCTTTCACATAAAACAAACATATAAACACGTAAACATAAAACTGTTGACAACAGCAAAAGGACAGGATGAGATTTTTGAGATGTGTAGTATATGAAAAATGCACATGATTAAATGTCCATTTGTGCTGAATAATATTTGCTTTGTTATTCTTAACCTAAGTGTTTGCTAGTGTAATTTTTAAAATAATCATTCAGTGTCACTTCGGAAACTTTATGGAGCAAATTTCAGATTTTTATTGTTATTAAAATCATTTGATTAAAGGTTAGTAGTGAGGTGAAGGTACTTAGCACTTTGATTATAGATAAAGATGAGATGTTACAATGAATCTCTCAATGTAGCTGCTTAAGATCAACTAATCACCTTTTAAATAACACATTACTAAAAATAAAACCTTAAAAATGGGATATTTGGATTTTTAAAGCATCTAGACAGCAAAAGAAAACAGTTATTACTGCAGCCAGCAGCAATGAAGCTGCTTTAGAAATCCAAAAATACACACTCCCAAGATATAATCTGCCATTTCTATAGAATTTTCCCAGCATATAATCACTTCTCGAAATTGGACATTTCATATAGAGGTTTTATGATGGGCCGGAAATGCTTTTTTTTTTTTGTTATGGGTCAAGTGAATGCATTCTTCATGAGTAATTAAACATAAGCAGGTTCTATGCAAGTGGCACAACAATCGCTTATCTGCCGATCTCTTCCAAGTTTATGGTAATTGAGTTGTAGTGCTCCTTTATGCAATGTGTAATGGTACTTCAAGAAGTACAGTGGGGGAAATAATTATTTGATCCCCTGCTGAATTTGTAAGTTTACTCACTTACAAAGAAATGAACAGTCTCTAATTTTTATGGTAGTTTCATTTTAATAGAGTCGGACAGATATCAACCAAAAATCTAGAAAAAACACATTGCATAAAAGTTATAAATTGATTAACATGTCATGGAATGAAATACGTATTTGATCCCCTAAAACCCAGCCAGAATTCTAGCTCCCACAGATTGGCTGTGTGCCCATTTGGCACACAGATTACAATCAATCAATCAATTACATATACTCCTGAATTCAGATTAAAAAAAAAAAAAGTACTGGCAGAGGTTTGGCACTTGGATGAAATCTCTGCAAATATTTGGAGCCAATCAATTTTTATTTACATCAATAATGTGTGATGCCAGTTAATGATGGGCAATATTATCGATCATCTGCTCTGCCATAACATGCATAGAATGTTGTGAAATTCTTACTTGCATGTCAATCAGCATGTAACATGTCAACACTACCTTTTGAGAGGGTGAAAACAGGCTACTCAACTGAACACAAAATAACATTCAAGAGAAAAGTGGAAAGAATTAGTTAATGTTGTCAATTGGGGAGGTCATGGTATACAAACTTACCACAGAAGAAATTTAGACAATCATCAGTGGTCAATAATTAAGTATGAGGTAGGTAAATATTTAAGCACACAATTCAAATGATCAACAATACTGCACATACAGTAATTTACAGTCAATACTCTGTATAGCATTAGAGGCTAGGAAATAACTAATTTTAAAAAATTCTTCATATGCTAACATCTCATTTTATGTAGTTTCAGTAGTATTTATGGGGTTAACTGTCATCCTGGGCAGTTTGCTATTCAATAAGGATGTTCAACAGCCAATCAAGTTAAAGGCAGTTGCTGTGGAATCTGTATCCTTCCAATTGCTAAACCAACACATTTACACAATTTCAGAGGCACAAGGAGTTAAAATACACCCAGGCACCACTCAGCTCAAAGAAGGAACAAACCATAGACAGGATAATGGTTAACACTGAACACGAGGGCACGTTTATATTTGCATAAACTTGTATACCTGGTCAGTTTATGAGAGGAAATAAAATTGGAGTACACAAAATAAAATCTACATAAACCAAGTATGTACAAGGAAATTTCAGAATTGCATATAGGTCTCCATAAGCCATGAAGCTGCAGCACATACTGCTATAATGCCAAGGTTTCAGTTTCCTTACATGACAGCAGAACCCATACAATATGCACAGCATGGCAATGCTAAGGGATAGCCTAAAGAAAAGAGTGCAGAGAAAGGCTAGGCAAAAATATAAAATAACACACACTTGTGAAAACACTTAGGCATTGCTGCAAAGATGATAGGTTTTCAGAGTCTAAACAGAGAGCAGGAGACAAGATTGCTCTTCAAAGTATTATCACGTTACTTTAGCTAACTAACAGAGTTGCAACCATATACCACATAAAGGGGCTATAGCAAATGTGTTGTAGATGGGGATAGGCATGTGACTGTACTTGTTCCGATGTATTAACACCTTCAGTTATAATATCATACATGAAACACTTAATAAAATGCACTGACTTACTGTATTCAGTGGCAAAGACAAAAAAAACACAGAATATATGTAATTTTAGGCAAGTGCAGCTAGAGACTACAAAATGGAAACTAAAAACTTATCTTGACTAATGAAGACCACAGCCTTTGGGGTACATATTCCTACTCATTCAAAATGCAATGTTGTGACCAAAAACATGGCCTTCACATTTATCCTCTGAATGTAACAGATCTACACCAGTTGAAATGTGATACAAATTCCGGACTAAGCATTTTTTTTCTCTCTCATGCCTTGTTTACAATTGCAACAAGTGGCTTAGCTCGTGATGTTGCTTTGAAACTGAAGCACAAGTCAGACAGGTCAAGTAATATTTCTAATGCATTATCAGCAGCTCAACCACATATGGTGGTATAGTCAATAGAGACGGTAAAAACAGACTACCTCTTTACTAAAATGAATTGGCAAACACTGAATTTGTGGAAATTCAGTTTTTGCGGAGTCTATATCACTGTAACTACTAAAAAATTATGCATGCTTAAAGGACATACTGTACCTAAATGGTTTGTGAGGGATGAAGATGAAAACTGCTATTTCGTGAATATAGATTGTCGATAATACAGTTAAAACTAGACCAGTTATAGCGGTAATTCTGGATGCGTCCACAGATATAGGCAGTAGCAAAAGTTTTACCACCTATGCATTTTTTTAATTTAGAGTTATTCATTAGCAGTTTTCCATAAGTTCACATGCCAACAGAATCTCACAAAAGTAAACATCAGATACTTACTGACATGCTGATAATTTTAAAAGTCTTGTTAAAAATACATGTAGAGATTTGCATAAAGAGATTTTGTAAATCTAAGTATTATAATTGACACTTCTGATTAGGCATTTCTAATTTTTCTTTTACTGAAAACATTGTCAAAAATAAATTTAGCATGTACACACACTAAGATAATGTAAATACTGTACAATCTATATATATAATTCACTAAGTCCATGGCAAGCAAGACGCACGCAAGACAGAGCCACACCCACCAACTCACAGAGCCCCGCCCACCAACAATTCACTAAGCAGCCGACCATGGCACACACGACAGAGCCCCGCCCGCCAACTCTAACCCTCCTCCCACGTCCATTACCTTCACATTGTTTTCCTTTATTTCTGATCCCGTTCAACAACTATATGGCGACATCGACTTCTCAACTGTGACTCTGGAACAACTCAGTATGCGAGCTATATTAAGCGTCACCAACGAAGACTCGCTACACGTTAATGAACAAGTACTGAAACTTATCCCTACCGACGATTTAACTTTCACCAGCGTTGCCTCCATCGTCACAGACGATCCCGCAGATCAAGTTTCATTCCCCAAAGAATTTCTTAACAGTCTTACTCCCACTGGCATGCCTCCGCATAAACTCAAAATTAAAATAGGTTCAGTCGTTATCAGAAACCTCATGCCAGCAAGAAGTCTCTGTGATGGCACTAGACTGACTGTTACCAGCATTCACCGTAATGTACTGCAGTGTAAAACTATCGTAGCTCCTACCTCACAAACTGTCCTTATTCCCCGGATATCCCTGACCTCATCAGATTCAAATTTGCCTTTTACTTTTACACGCAGACAATTTCCTGTTAGATTGGCCTTTGCAATGACAATTAATAAGGCACAGGGACAAACTTTCAAAACGATATGCCTGTATCTGACAAAACCAGTTTTCAGTCACGGACAATTGCATGTTGCTCTCTCCAGAGTTCCATCTTTTCATTCACTCACAGTCGTATCCTCAAACCCACCCCATTTGGACAACTGTGTCGTTCAGGAAGTGTTCACCCATCAATAAATAATTATGCGGTGTATGCTACGCCGCGGGTTGGCTAGTAATTATATATATATCAGTAGTTTTCAAGCTTAGTCCTAGGGAACCCATGAAGTTTTATCACTTGTTTAACTGGATTGCTACTTTAATTAAAGAAGCTGTTATGCTTGCCATAATTATATTGGAAAATGTATTTGTGTTATATATGGATAATTTAGAATTTTATCCATCCATCCATCCTCTTCCGCTTATCCGAGGTCAGGTCACGGGTGCAGCAGCTTGAGCAGAGATACCCAGACTTCCATCTCCCTGGCCACTTCTAGCTCTTCCAGGAGAATCCCGAGGCGTTCCCAGGCCAGCCGGGAGACACAGTCCCTCCAGCATGTCCTGGGTCTTCCCCGGGGCCTCCTCCCGGTTAGACGTGCCCAGAACACCTCACCAGGGAGGCATCCTGATCAGATGCCCGAGCCACCTCATCTGACTCCTCTCGATGCGGAGGAGCAGCGGCTCTACTCTGAGCCCCTCCCGGATGACTGAGCTTCTCACCCTATCTTTAAGGGAGAGCCCAGACACCCTGCGGAGGAAACAGTGATGCGGGCTCTGCATCGGTCTGTCGTGGTGAAAAAGGAGCTGAGCCGTAAGGCAAAGCTCTCAATTTACCAGTCGATCTATGTTCCTACCCTAGCTATGGTTATGAGCTATGGGTAGTGACCGAAAGAACGAGATTGCGAATACAAGCAGCTAATTTAGAATTTTACTTTATATTTATTATTAATGATCATGCTACAGGAGTGTAATATTCAAAACTCACAGGCTGGATTCGACCCTTGAACCCTTTTAAAGTGGTCTGTTTCATCAATATTCAAAACATGACTGACTCTCAATTACCATTAGTTTTATCAGAGACCTGCTTTAATGAGTGTTTATATATTGATTATATCAAAATATAATTTAGACAGAATACATATACAGCTTGTATTAAAATATGTCTCAAGTTTCAGCTTATGCTCATCTGCGCACAACAGCATACCACAGCTACTAACATGTAGTTAAAATGGAAACTGAAAATAAGGTGGTATGCTTCACTGCCATAAACAGCTTTAGTGTTTTAGCATGGTGACAAACATGTGACAATCCCAGGCTGGAGATGGTATTTTAATTTCATACACGCCACTCAGACAATCTGTTCACTTCTTAAACCTACAAGGTTTAATGGCTGTCCATTCGTCTACATCTTACTTGATGGCAGCAACCACTCTACACATTTCTTGTTCATCTTTTCCTCTGACTTGATTGTTATATGTGGATAGAAAACCATTTGCATTTCCACGAATTTGAAATGTGATTGCTATCGTTTTTTGATTAATACCAAATAGGAGCAACGTGTTTCTCAGAATTGAACTTTAAAACCACAGATATACAGTATATCACTCTTTTCTAAAGCTAACACTGAAATGACCTACAAATTACAATAAAACCCTATATTATCTGTAAAATCTATAAAAACTCCCTATTTGACATTCGACTGGAGGAATCACAGAATTCATATCCTGACTTCACAAACAGAAAGTCTCTGAGCAAAAAATGGCTTTTTTGAAGAGCAACAAAGTAGAATCCACAGCTAACTAAAAACAACACACATACCGTATATTTTCTAGTAGTGGCTGGCTCTTATTGATGCCCGTTTCCAATAAACGCCGGGTTTGAAGAGATGTCGCGACAAATAGACACCGGTCTCCTATAGAGGTCTCCTTTAAGCGCCGGTCTGTAGTAAACGCCGATCTCCAATGACCCACCGCCTTTTCCATATGCTAATCCTCTTTTAGTACCACCTGGGCTACCACCCTCCTGCAGTGAATCATACGGTAAGTACCTTTTTGTGTCAAAAATGTTTTGTCGTCGGATGCTATCGAGGAAGAGAGAAAGTCAAAACGAAATTTCTTTGTGTACATTTTGCCCTTTCGTCTCCACATCAATCATAACCCCACAGGCAGGGCAAAAGTGGGTGGAAGGGGTGGGAAGAACATGAAAATGCCATCTTCAACACGTTAATCCTCTCCTTTGACCAGGGAAGAAGGGGCTGTATTGGCCGGACAGACAGTACATGATCACGTGAAAAACTCTGCGCCCTCTTCCTTGGTGACCTGTTAACCTTTACCTCCACTGACACTTTTGCCTTCGGAAGGGTCGTGCGGGTGTCTGTTCATGCCACTGTGTTCTTGTGGGCCCGTGTTTGTAGGGTGAGCGATGGGAAGGAAACGGTCATTTGATTTACCATTCAAACTCCGTGAGGTAACATACGCAAAAGAACATTCAGGCGAAGAAGCTGCACGACATTTTGGGGTGGATACAAAATGTATCCGAGAATGGCGCAAGCAGATAACTGATATTGAGAAAACGGCAGCAGAAAAAGGTGGCAGAAGTAAATGATTGCCTGGTGGAGGAGCTAAGAAAGTGAGCGAAGAATTAGATGAACTGGTGTTAACATGGATTATTGAACAAAGACTGGAAGGTGTGCATGTCTCCAGGAAAATGGTCCACACAAAAGCGAAGAGGATTTTTGATACGGAGATTGAGGATGCTTCAAAAAGAAAAGAAACGTTCGTAGCCAGTGCTGGCTGGCTTGACAAATTTATGAAATGCCATCAGTTATTGCTCCATCAGAAGACATCGCTGGCGCAGAAGGATCCAGAACAAGTTATTGACAAGCTTGTCTCTTTTGTGATGTGGGTTGCCAATCAGCAAACTGCAGATGGAGTTAAGGACGGCGAAATCATTGGAATGGACGAGACATCTGCTTGGTTCGACATGCCTGGTTCTACAACAGTCGAACCAACTGGCAATAGGAGTGTTACAATAAAAACTTCTGGTCACGAGAAATCTCATTTCACTGTCACATTGGCAGCGAAAGCAGATGGCACAAAATTGAAGCCATTTATTGTATTTCGGGGCGCAAAGCGAGAAGTGGCAAGACTACAGGATGTCCAAGAAGCTGTGGTAGCGACCTCAACAAACGGATGGATGAATCAGGAATTAACAATAATGTGGTTGCAGAAAGTTTGCGGTGTTTTCTGTTTCCGGAAGAGACTTCTTGTGTGGGACGCTTACCGCTGTCACGTCAGTGAGGAAACGAAACAAGAACTGAAGAAATATAAAATGTCAACGGCAGTTATCCCTGGTGGTTGCACCAAGTACGTCCAACCTGCTGATGTTGTTTGGAACAAGCCCCTCAAAGACAAGCTTCGAGAGTTGTATGATAATTGGATGGCAGTGGAAGAAGATAAGGGGTTTACAGCTGGCGGAAATTTGAAAGTGCCGGCACTACGTTTGTTAGTAACGTGGACAATATCAGCTTGGCAAGAAATCACCCCAGAAATGATAAGAAAATCCTTCAAGGATTGTGGAATCATCAATGCATGCGATGGATCTGAGGAAGATCTTATCCACTGCTTTAAGGAGGGCCAGCCATGCCATGCTGGGAGCGTGAAACTGATTACTGCGCAACAACAAGCAATGGGAGTACCTGTATTGCCATCACAAGAAGAGGAAGATGAAGAAGAACTCGCAAATAACGAAGCAATCATTACCGATTCAGACTACGAGTAGATGGTAAGTACTGTACTTTATTGTATCTTATCCAATCTCATGTCGTAATGTATACGTATATGCGTGAGTTTGGAGCTTATTGCATTTCCTTACGTTTCGCAGGGGACTTGTCAGGCTGATGAGCGCTTTCGTGCGAAATTCGGACTAGTGCAGGCCAGTGCTGGTGGAATCATTGGCAAGAAAGTTCAGTAGACGTCTACCGTACCTGTTTTTCATGCATACGGTAATACCGTATACTGCTTTAATAATACCGTACTGATAATTTCATTAGATCCTGAAATGTTTATCCGGTGTTGTTGCCTACATTTTGTGGCCGTAAATACGGTACCATATCGTATTTTACTGCCAAATGAACCCCATTTACCCATCACCATTCCGTCTGCGAGGCGAATAATAGCCGGTCTCCAACAACTGCCGGGCCGTCCAAAAAATTTTTTGAATAAATGCCAGGGGCTACTATTGGAAGATATACGGTACACACCTTTCATTTATCAGGAAGTTCATAGATAATCTTCAGTCCTCCTAGGTTAACATATCCCACGGACAGATGAGAAAAAAAAAATTGTACCATTGTGGAGAACATTGATCACATTATGTCAATGTAAAGCTAGTCTCACAGGGCCAGACATGGTTCTGGAAGGAAAACATCTTTGGAGACAACTGACTAAAAAACATGCAGTGAGCAGCGTCAAAATCCACTGTTTATTCCTAAAATCCTATAACCAGTTTCCTCCAGTCAGTCTACTTTAAACAAAATTGAGACATAACACAGAAAAAAAGGTAAAATTACTGTCACCAATTCAAGAGTCCAGCACTTGAAACTTAATGATGAATTTATATATCTTACTGTCATATTGACTACTGCATCAATTAATGGCAAAGCAGTAATACTGCTTAGAGAAGCATTATGGTCACTATATGTGTGTGTGTGTATTTTTTTTTTTTTCATATGTCTGAATCGCAATCTGATTATCTGGATGGTTACCTACCAGGTAACGCTTGTGGTTGGTCGGCCCATTGGCAAACATCTGCCACATCCTCACAGTTGTGAGACGCAGATCACAGATATGTGATACAGTACATGCTAAATGATACAATTAGTACACAATACGTATATCGCCCTAACTGGGGCTCATCTGGTGTGTGCATGCTCTTATAGGGATCGAACCTTGGACGTCAGCACCCGAGACAAAGCCTCTGACATTGTGCAACAGCGTCTGGTTCACTTACTTGACAGGGTGAAGATAAAGGAGTATTACATTCACAGGTCTGAATTGCAATCTGATTATTTGGATGCTTACCTGCCAGATAATGCTTGTGGTTGGTCGGCTATATAATACACATACAAACACTCCATATTAACACACTGCAACCATATTCAGGTATGGCATGTTTGGCATTTCCAATCTCTCTATTATAAAAAGAAATCCTGTCCCCTGTCCCGATAGTCTACGATACGTGATCTTCTCGGAAGATAATTTAAAGACCCACAAGACGAAAGAGACCTGCCACGGTGTGTCTCACGGAAACATAGAACGAGAGTCTTGACACACCCTACTTACAAGCAATATGAAAAAAAACAAGTCAGTAGTGTAAAGGCAGTCATGCAGCACACACAGCTCCAGGGCTCTCAGTGCATATAAAGTGTATAAGGTCAATACGGTAGAAATGAATAGGGTAGAAATGAAACGTCGATGATTAAACAAAGAAGAAAGAAAAATGCAGAGAAAAGAAACCCAAAAGCGATTAAGAGAAAAAAATGCTAAAAAGAAAAACAATAATCTAGGTGCAAATTTAGAAAATAAGGAATGTGATGATCAGCCCAGAACAAGTGGAATGGAAAAAAAAGCATGTCCAATCGGGGGCGGAGAAAAGAGACTCAAATGCGTTGGACAGAAAAAAGAGCAAAAAAGAATAATCGAG
Source organism: Erpetoichthys calabaricus (assembly GCF_900747795.2). Taxonomy (NCBI): domain Eukaryota; kingdom Metazoa; phylum Chordata; class Cladistia; order Polypteriformes; family Polypteridae; genus Erpetoichthys; species Erpetoichthys calabaricus. Next base: position 113,371,991 of record NC_041394.2, read on the forward strand.
GTGCAAATTCAGAAAATAAGGAAAGTAATTATCAGCCCGGAACAAGTGGAATTGAAAAAAAAAGCACGTCCAATGCGGCTCAGAATTAAAAGACAATGAATAAAAGAAAGTAGAACTTCATAAAGACTTTTACAAACGTTGACGCTAAACACATGCAGAGCAGGTTAGAGACTATGAAACCAATGAAATTAGAAAGGCTATATATAAAAAAAAAAAAAAACAAAAAAAAAAACGGCACTATACACATGTGGAGAAAGCTGCGACAGCAGCTATCCCAACCGAACGCAAGCAGCGTTATACATCCTGCAAGAAAGAATTCAACCACACCCGTGGCCAGAGATAAAAGACAGGTATTGCTTTTACGTTACGCAAGACCAGGCAGTGAGCCATCATTTAAAACAAGTCAACAGACCTCTAAGCTAGCAGTTGTTGGATTGCTTTTGGCAGGCAGGCATCATGTGCTCCAAGCCCTTAAAACAACGACATGTGACAGACAGAAGAGGCAGCTAGCAAGCAGCAAAAAGACAGCAAATGATCCAAAGACATATCCTTAGCGTACGTTCAGCCGCAACACCCTTTACAACACGAGCAGCAGTATACGTCTGGGAAGAAAGAGATGTAACCTCGCGCAGGGCAGGAAATAAAGAAACAAGTACTGTTTTTACAAGTGTTTAAAGTAAAAATGAAAATAATGCATATGTAACAATTCACAAGAAAATAATCTCTTGTAGATTGCCTGCCTAAGGTAAAGTCATCCCTGATGAATGGGGACGTGGGAATGAGGGGTCCTTTCATCGGATTAGTGCTATTTCAGATGTGGAATGGCAAAATGGGGGAGGCAGCTTGATGAATGAGGTCTCCAGGACTTAAAACAAATCCAAATCATATTATGTGATATCATCTAATGTGAAATTCTACTCCGTACTTCTAGAATTTTTATTTTTATACTGTATTGAGGATTTATTCTGTTCTATGTATTGTACTGTACGTCTCAGAATTAAAAGACAATGAGTAAAATGACAAAGTAGAACTTCATAATGACGTTTACAAACTTTGACGCTAAATACACGCAGAGCAGGTTAGAGACTATGAAACCAGTGAAATTAGAAAGGCTCAAAAAAAAAAAAAAAAAACGGCACTATACACGTGGAGAAAGTTAAAGGATATGAAAGTAGGAAAATTAGAAAATATAAAAAAAGAAAGTAAAGATCGCAGTAGCGTACACAAACAAACTGCCTCATTTTACTATGCACCAGTCTAGCTTTGGTTTTGCACAATAATTACTACACTATTGCACCTTAACACTTAATTCTACTTTATTCACATAATTTTACTTATTTTTTATGTTGTACTATACTTTTATCTTTCAATCTATGACTTTTTGTTATTTTAACTGATATTCTTCTAACTATGCACAGTTTTTGATAAGCGGATCAGGATGCATTTCACTGCGTGTTGTCCTGTATAACTATGCATGTGACAAATAAAGAATCTGGAGAATTTCAAAAACGGAGTTTACTGCACATGCATTTATTGGTTACTTTGTTCATGTATATATATTTATCTGTCTGCTTATTTAAAAAGCTACATTTACCCCAGGAGTTAAAAACGTACTGTCTAGCCCTTGTACAAAAACCTAGACAAAAGCTGGGGTATCACCTTGGTAAGCCCATGTACTTTTGGAACTGTGAGAGGAAAATAGCACGACTTTACAGACAGGAGTCCAATGCAGAACTCTACTTACTTTGTAAAAAAAAATTATTAACTGCTGATGATGTAGATCGCTTTGTCTGTGCTGAAATTCCAAACAGAGAAACCTATCCTGACCTCATGAAAAAGATTCAGCATATTGGGACTTGCAAGATTACAAATATTGTTTTTACAGAAGTTCTGAAATAAAAGTGAAACTAATGAAATAGCAACAATTCAAAGAAAAAATGAAAAAAATCTTAAGAGTGTATCCGGAAAACCAAACACAGGGGTTGGCGAGCGAAGCGAGCAGGGGGCTACACCACATACAGCCAGCGGCATTTCACTTTTACCTGTGTCTCTGTAATGTCTTTCAATATCATTGTATAATGTAAAATAATTTATTTCTAATACATGTAAAGTGTTCTTCACACACATTACACATATGTTTAACAGAAGTCTTTTTAGGGGACTTTTCAGACACAGAAGATTTACTGTCTGTCTACCAAGCACACTACTACTCTTTGCTGTTTATACCAACACTAGCAAAATACCCGCGCTTCGCAGCGGAGAAGTAGTGTGTTAAAGAGGTTATGTAAACATATATATACATAAACATATATACATATATATATATATATACATATACACATCCACATATATATATACATATATCAACATATATATACACATACAGACACATATATACATATACATATTTGTATATCTACATATATATACACATATATACATATACTTATTTGTATATCTACATATATATACACATATATACATATACATATTTGTATATCTACATATATATACACATATATACATATACATACATATCTATCTACATACATACACATATATCTATCTATATATATATATACACATACATACATACATATCTATCTATATATATATATATATATATATATATATATATATATATATATATAGCTGATTACCCAGTGGATTCGCTCACTGAGTGCAAGAGAAAAAAATAAAATGTATGTATAAAATAAGTTTAATTGCCAAATTTATTTTTCCACAAATAAAGGGCACTTACAATAACATAGAAATCAATATAAACAACATTAACATCATTATCATATGAGAATATGAAGTAATATATAAGAAGCACATTGCATATAAATATAAATTATTAAACAGTAAAATGTTCTTCTATAATACGCTACTGTGGCTATTCGTTTGTCTGTCCAGGATTTTAAATCACCTGTAGCTCGCAAACCGTTTCACCTATTGACTTGAAATTTGGTACACATATACTACGTCACGTCTACTATTCGCTTTCCCACACATATGAACAAATATATATATATATATATATATATATATACACATACATATACACACACATACACATATATACATATACATACATAGTGCGTTGCAACACGGGCTGCGATTGTTACATGGGAGGGAGAGGACAAATCACAGCTTCCCGCTTTCTAATCGGGCTTGTGATTGCTGCTTTGACGGATGCCCAGATCCCACAGTATTTCCCCTTAGGAGAGGCGTTAGGCAAGTGTAATTGAATAGCGGTGCTGCAAGTTATTGCTCTTTTTATCTTTATTTTATTTTATTGTAGAGTCAACTCACAGCTGCGCACACCAGTGCGTGCGTGGCGGATGCGTACGGCTGACGTTTTCATTGTCTACCACCTCCGCTAATCATTCTTGAGGCAGATTGAAGACTTAAGTGCCAGCTTAACTGAAAAATTAAAGAAAACATACAAAGTTTTAAAAAAAAACAGTTTTAACGGGAAAAGATGCCGACGAAAGAAGAGAAGCAGCGGGACGCTAGGGTGAAGAGCTGCTCATTAAGCAGCAAGGTCATCAACCTCTGAGCAAACGAATGGTAAACATACAGAGAAAGAGGATAAATACTATGAATGGTCATGTCAAGTATATTCACTCCACGTTATCGTGCAGTGCGCTGTTACTGGTATTTTGATAAAAGAATCTGAATAACATATAAGAAGCGTATAAATTATTAAACAGTAAAACATTAACATTTAAGAAGTAAAGATACATTGAGTACTACTGTAGTGCTTTCGGGTATAGTACATTTTTTGTTTGCCCATTACATGCATAAATGTATACATTTTTTGGTGTACCTACCCAAGAACATGCGACATGACCCGGCAGTTAAAAATTTATCGCTCCAGCAATTTTAACTCTGTTACAAAGTCATCTAATATGGTATTGCAAACGGCAGCGGGAGCGTTTCTATGAACTCAATTTAAACTTACTGTTTACACCGTGCTTTGAAGATGCATAGTATGCGACACGTGTTTCGCCGTAATTGTGGGCTCATTAGGAGTACACAGTCACTGCACTCCCTTACTGGAATCGATCCTCGGACGTAGAGGCGAAGCCCCTAACGTTGTGCTACGGCGTGTGGTTCGTTCATTTGACAGCATGTAGATCGGGGTAATTACATTGCAGGCATTCGTAGTCTGATTCACAATCTGATTGTATGGGTGGTTACCTACCAGGTAACGCTTGTGGTTGGTGAGCAAGTCGGCTAACTTCTGCCACGGTGCCCTCTTTCAGTTGCGAGAAGCAGATCATACAATGGTTGAAATAGTTTAATATATATAGCAAAATCACCGCGCTTCGCAGGGGCGAATATGGTATTGCAAACGGCAGCGTTTCTATAAACTTAATTTGAAGTTACGGTTTATACCGTGCTTTGTTTCATATTCCTTTCCTACTTTATCAATTGTGTAATGTGTTTTTTGAACAGGTTTGATTCATGGAAGTGATCACTCCTGCTGCGTTCAGTCACTTCACGTGAGCCGCTCTCTTGTGTGATGTTGCGATGTCCACGGGTTTATTTAATGTTAGCTAAGACCCGGCAGTTAAAAGTTTCTCGCTACAGCAATTTTAACTCTGTTACAAAGTGATGCAAACTCTCGTTTATACCTCGTGTCTTCTCATTAAACTTGTATCTCGCGAATATGGCATTGCAAACGGCAGCGGGAGCATTTCTATAAAGTTAATTTAAGGTTAGGTTTATACCGTGCTTTTTTATACCTCGTGTCTTCTCATTAAACTTGTATCTCGCGAATATGGTATTGCAAACGGCAGCGGGAGCGTTTCTATAAAGTAAATTTAGACTTACGGTTTACACCGTGCTTTTTTATACCTCGTGTCTTATGAAGATGCTTTTATGCGTCACTCACTCGCTTCTTATTGTTTCGCTGCCTTGTCAATTGTGTAATGAGTGTTTTCTTCAGCGCTCTTTGGGGCTCCTCCTTCTTTTCTACGTACTGAGTTCACAGTCAGTTCACGTGATTACGTGGGAGGCGTGATGACGCGACACGCAACTCAGTCTCCTACGGCCATCTTGCTGCCTTCCATTACAGTATATGGACAAAAAAGAGGTTCCAGTTATGACCATTACGCGTATAATTTTGAAATGAAACCTGCCTAACTTTTGTAAGTAAGCTGTAAGGAATGAGCCTGCCAAATTTCAGCCTTCCACCTACACGGGAAGTTGGAGAATTAGTGATGAGTGAGTGAGTCAGTCAGTAAGTGAGTGAGTCAGTCAGTCAGTCAGTCAGTGAGGGCTTTGCCTTTTATTATTATAGATCCCTACTCTGGGTTCTACCTTCATGAAGCATTGAATTGGTTTAGAAATTTCAAACAGAACGAACCATCTAATCTTCCAACTACTTTTATGCCAAATTCACTCCTCACACACAAACATTGTGGGGGTAACATAACAGTTTTGAAAACGTTTAGCTGCCTCAGAACCTGAGCAACTTGCCATAAATAAGCATGTCCAGTAGTACTGGGCGGTATACCGGTTCATACCGAAAACCGTTTTTTATTTTTTTTATGATATGGATTTTTCTTATACCGCAACACCGGTTTAAATTGCCTAAACGACGTTCAGAACGTGGCACAGCGGGAAACTGTTCAAGTGGGGACCTTTTTCACTGCTACACCGCTAAACACAGATTTGTTGCACTAGGGCTCTTTTTCACTGCTACACCACTAAATAGTGGGCGGTAGCATAGGAATGCTGCGTGGTGAAAATGGACAGAGAGCCTGGAGATACTTTAGTTTTAAAAGGTCAGATGTGTAAATACTGTTTCTATACTACTGGATAATACTGCAAGCCAAGTTGTACTTGTTTCATTTGTTTTCAATACAGTGTAATGTACCTGGGTACTGTGTAATAGTGTGACGACATGTTTTCAAACCCCGTCATAAGTTATATAGCACATTAAATGCTTTGTGTTAAGTGATTCTTAAACTGACTTCTTGCACTAACAGGAGGTGCCGGCAGTGATCGCCGCACAGAATACATTCACTTCATGATCTTCCTTCTCTCTGAACATTTAGAATGCTAAAATAAATACTTAATATAATTGTCATGGTGAAATGCATTAAAGCATGCATTAATCGTATGGGGGCACGGCGGCGTGCCTGCCTTGCATTTGCATGTTTTTCTGGTGGTTTACTCGGCGCTTCAGTTTCCTTTCAAAGTCATGTAGGATGTGGGGTTTTATTGTGCTATATTGACCCTGCTAGTGTATGTTTTGCTTGTATTTATCCTTCGATGTGCTGGCGTCTCGTTCAGAGATGGGCGCAACTCTGAATGGATGGCATAATTAAACATGTATAACGAAGATATTTTTAAAGTTCTGAACACTCCGTGGGCTAAGTTTATAACTAGTTTTAATTTCACAAAGACGTTTATCGTGTGGTGATTGGGTATGTGGAGAAAGAAAAAGGACGGATAGGAACTGGGGTTTCAGTACGTCAGATAGAGACAGCACGCGTGCAATAAAGAAAGCCCGCTCAGAAGAACATGCATTGAATTCTGTGTTCGTGTCTCCGACCACCAGATCACAAACCCAACATTTACACAATATTTAAGTTAAACCTGTGCGATACCCATTCATACATCCAGTTTTTTGGAGCCTCGTCACACCTGCCATAAAGGTCTCTACACTGAACGTACACCTGGGGACCCCTTACTGCCAGGGAGCAGCACTACCGCCTCACTACCGTGCTTGTTTAATACCTGCTTTAATGCATTTCATCATGAAAATATCAAGTATTTATGTTAGCATTCTAAATTTTTAGAGAGCAGGAATACCATGAAACGAATGGATTGTGTGCGGTGATTGCTGCCTCCTCTTAGTGCATAGGAAGTCAGTTTAAGAAGCATAGTGATTAACAACTGGGTCGGGTAACACAACACAAAGCATTTAATGTGCTTTAACTTATGACGGGGTTTGAGAAAATCAAGTAAATTAAACATTGATTTTAGGATGAAGTTTAGTTTATGACATTCTACTTTAATTATGAAGTAAACTATGAAAATAAAGTGGAAATGTTGACTTTAATCTTGACATAAGCGTCAAAATTAAAGTGGAAATGTCGAGAATAAAGTCAGCATGTCGACTTTATTCTTGACATATACCGGTAGTTTGTTTTTTTTCTTCCCTCTTTACTGTATTTTTTTTTTTCTTCACCGTGGCCCTAATGCACTTCCGTAGGGCTATACCACAAATAGCATTATACAGTAAATGCAAGTTGCAGTTATTTTATTTATGTATATAGCTTAGCTTGAAGCAAGGCCCATATTAATGCAGTTTGCCTAAATGATGGTACAGTTGGTAAGGATGTCATCACAAAGTTGTACTTGTTTTATTTTATTTTAATTTGGTGAATACTGTGTAATGCACCTGGGCTTGAAGTAATAGTGCAGCTATCAGTAATAATACTATTATTTATTTTATTGTTATTATTTATTAGTTTAAATATTATGCATGATGGTAAAGTTGTTTAAAAAGTCACTTTAATGTGTCAGTGGACAGAGATTGTTAACATTAACAGAAAGTGTAGTTGGTTCACAAAAAATATTTACTATTTATTCCTTTTCTAAGACATGTTCAGTGCAATACAAGTTTTGACAAGCACCTCTGGATATTTTACTAAGTCTAAATGCCTCTTTGGATGGTTGAAAAAATGTTGTCAAAATCATAGTTCAAGTTTTTGCAAAATTTGTTCAATAAAAAGGTTCTATATTTTGACTGCAACTGTCATGCAATGTGATTCCTTCTCTTCATTAGTGTCACCCCCTTGAAAACTATCACTTTATGTGGCCATGCAAACCTGTATTAATACTTGTGTGCACATTAAAATGTTTTTTTGTACAATGTACAATTCTCATAACAGTGGAATAGGTTATTCTTAGCCAGTCTACTGCAGTAATTGCAGTGGAAAATGTGGTTAACATTCACTCATGCATGGGGAAAAAAATACCGTCCAATACCGTGAAATCGGGATAATTTAGAAAAATACCATGATATAGAATTTTGGTCATACCGCCCACCCCTAATGTCCAGCCATCTGTCCATGAGATGAAGTGCAGCTGAATCACTCAGTAGAACAATGATTCAAAAACATCAGAATGGCTGAAACTGTAAATAAGTAGTATTAAAGTTTTGTACTGGACTGATAAAAGTCCAGACTTATAACCGAAAGAGATTCTGTGGCAGAAATGAGCAATGACAGGTTAACCTAAAAAACTACCAATGTTACTAAACTGAACAGTTGTGCAAAGAACTGCAATTTGAAAAACTTAATAAATTCTAGCAAGTGTTTGGTTGGAGTCATTACAGCTAAATGTGGACCTATTCTTTATTAAGTTTAAGGGGTATTTACTTTTTCACACAGCACCAGGTGGTGCTGAAAAAACATTTTTTATTCAATAAATGACAAGCAAAAAAAATAAAAGTAATTATTTGTTCACTCAGGTGCTCCTCATCTGTTATTAGATTTTGGTTGAACACTTGAAAATATTCAAGGTCATAAACTTGCAATAATAGAGTAAAAATCAGGAAGGTGAAAAAAAAACTTTCACAGCACCATACCTTGCATAAATAATAACACACTCAATTTACTCTGAGAATTATCCGATAATATGTGAATCGGCAGAGCTCTACCTAAACAAAGACCTAGCTTTCCCAACAAGGTATTAGAAATTGACAAAATTTGAATTAGCCTATTTTAAATAGGAAGAAGAAAAAACAGGATGCTTTAAGCAGCTGTCTTCCAGTATTTAGTGTAAGTAACATTCACAGAAGTAGCCATAGCATTCTTTGCTGGTTGAGATTCTTAATTGCTGCATTGTATGAGGCTACAATTGTCTGCCTAATTAATGCCAATTGTTTTGTAACATTAAACTGATAAAACATTTTTCAAACTAAATAATATTCATTTATTCTGCTTGATAAAAGCTATTCCGTAATGTTTCTTTTTTTCTCATTTTTAATTTGATGCTGCTACGTGGTGCAGTAATTACTGCTGTTGCCTCACAGGTTCAATACTGTGTGGAGTACACGTCTAGCAATTGTCTGTGTGGAGTTTACATGCTCTCCCCATGTCTGGGTGAGCTTTTCTACTCTAGGCATATGAAAAAAAAAATGATTACATTTACTGTAAACTCTGAAGTAGTCCTTTGTAAGATTGTGTACGTAAATGGTCATTGCAAACTGGCTGTTGGTTTCTGCCTTTTCTGCCTGTTTAAGAAGGTTTATTAGGTCATTATTGTCATGTGTACAGAGTACAGAATGCAAGTATAAACATTTACGTTTGCAATTTTATTTTTACCGTTTCCATTTATTACTATGACTTTGTGTCTTATGCATCATTGTGCCATGTGCTTTATTTTATCAAAGGAAAGGGATACTAAAAAGCACTAATTTACTTAAATTAAGAGTTTAAAATGACAAATCTTATCAATTACATGCCTCACTGCATTACCATATTTAATATACACTTCCATGTAAAAGTTTGGACAGTACTGGCCAAATTATATATTTTTTTGACATGAAGTAAAATGTAAGGAAATGTTCACATCGTGTAACATTCAGGTGCGCTTGAGGACCATGCAAGCATTGAGCCGTTAATGGAATGAGTTCAATAGGAAGGTTCTAGAACTCAATCCAATTCAGAGTTTCGGGGGCCAAAGGCTATCATACCAGGATTGTGCAAAAGGCTGAAAATAGGCCCAGACAGGCTAATCCAACACAGGGACCATTCACTCACACTCAACAATGTGCAATTGCCAATTAACAATGTAAATTAAAAAATATTAATTAAATTGTTCTTTGCTCGAGTATGTCTGTAATCTTTATGAAATGGGACTTGCAAAGCTATTCAGTTTTGAAAAATGTTAAGGAATAACAGAAGTGAAAGGCACACTTTACTACATTATGGATATCAGGTGAATGTGGCACTCGGATTACACTGGTCAACAAGCATTTTGCTACTGGGAGTCTTTCACCTTTACTTTAACAGGTTTCAATTGCTGACTCCAAATCTGAAAACCGTTTTCATCCAGCATGTCCCCTTTTTTAGTTATGATGTTGCAGGTCTTGGACAACTAGGGTGACTGGACAGTAAAGTCGGATAATCATTTTGATAAATACCGGTAATTCCACTAGGGATATCATTGAGATAAAAGAGTTCACCACACGTTACTAACAGCTGTTAGTTGTTTTCCTTGTCATTATTAATTTTATTCAAAAATTATACATTTTTAATTAGCAGAAAAAATATTTGTTACTGATTACCAGGTATTATATGACTCTAAAGCATAATGACACAACTCAGACGTAACAGTGCAGTAGGTAGAGTTTTTATTGTTAAACATAACATTGCATTTCAGGACATTTTGTTCGTTAGATTCACCATTACTTTGAGAATTTTGTCAAGGCGATGGACAGAAACGGCAATGCTTTTCAGCATTTAAGAAATGTTTGGTCTCGAGAAAGGTAAAGCCAAAATTAAGGAAGGTGTTTTTGTTGTTCCTGAAATCCGTGAACTGATGCTTGACAATGAGTTCAAAAGGAAAGTGAAGCCCACTGAATCAGTAGCATGGGAAGCATTCACGCGTGTTGTCCAGAATTTTCTTGGCAGTCACAGAGCAGAGAATAATGCTGAGCTTGTGGAGAACCTGCTGAAAAGCGCATCAGTTTATGGGAGCCAGAATGTCACTGAAGATGCATTTTTTACATTCTCATCTCGACTTTTTTCCCAACAAATCTGGGCGATGTCAGTGATGAGTATAGGGAAAGATTTCATCAAGATATAAAGGTGATGGAAAACTGATATCGGGGAAAATTCACTCCGAACATGATGGGTGACTACTGTTGGTTTTTGCAAAGAGAGACGGATGTGCAGTACAAGTGCAAAAGAGAGTGCTTCCAACTAGGGAATCCATTCCCGGGCTCCCCGGACATTTTTAATTCCCGCATTCCCGGGAATGAAATTGCTGGAATTCCCAGGTGAACGGGAATGGCCAAGCTTGCATATATAGCGTGTAAAAATCGATCAAGAAATAACAGAGATATAGTTGAAAATAATTAAGGTGGCGCCATTGATGCAGCTTGCACTTCATCAGACAACAGTGTTGAACAGCAACTTGAAATTGCAATGCATCAGTCTGTTGCATTCGCATTATCTGTGCCAAGAAACTTGCCATCACAGAATGATGACAAGAAACTGGATGCATCAGTAAAGGCTGAAATGGCGGTGTTTCAGAGCAACGGCAAGCACAGGCGTTGTTTAGAACAAGTATATCAGTATCTGATGACTGTGCCGCCTACCTCAGTGGAGGCAGAGCGTGCTTTCTCAGCGGCCGGCGTACTCTGCACGAAGGTGCGCTCTCGCCTGGACGACCACACGCTGGACACGTTGTGCTTTCTACGCTCTTATTACCGCAATTAACTAGATACATTTACTTATATGACAGCATGAACTGCTTGTAGACAAGGTTAGTCTTTTATTGGTGTCAACATACTGCAGTAGTTTTATTAAAAATAAGTGTTGGTCATTCTAAAACCATTCACATGTGAGATTCCCGGGAATGACATGCGGGATTCCCAAATTCCCGGGAATGGATTCCCTACCTCCAACATTTTTGGGCACGCTGACCTCACTTTTATATTGAGGTAAATTGACATAAATATGCTTTAATGTGTCTCTGGTATCATCTTCTGGTTTGTTTTCAGAATAAACACATCAAAACAATTTTGGTTTGACATAGTCCAAACTCCAGATATCATGCTGATATATTGATATTCAAAAGTGTCAAAACGTCAATGATGTGTATTTCAAAAACCTCACATGCTAGCTTAATTCCGATTTCATATATGAAATCAGTGTAAAAAAACTTAAAGAGCTGCTCTGAAGTTCCCAGTAGCAAACAAAAAACATTTGTTTGTAAACCAGTGTTATAAATTACAGTAACTAGATTTTCAAATTTCCAAACCGGGACACCTGTGTAGCATGAATGCCCACACATAAAACCCATCCTCATTTGTTTAATGCCTGCTTTATCTCATCATCATCAGAGTGAGATCACAGCACAGACCCAAAAAACACAACACAACACACATTCATAAATGAACACCTATGATTCCACACAGTGGTTAATGATTAAACAAATAAATGGCAATACTATGTTTTTGTTTGGTTGTTGGTACTTGCTGCGATACTGTTCATATTTAACACATGTTCTTAATCTTTCCTCAACAAGTGTTTGAATCACGCCATTATACATTTTTGACTTTGAAGAAAGGATGGAAAGTGGGATAAGAGAAAACCCCCTGGAGTTTTGAATATGCAGTTCTAAATATTTGTCTGTTTTGGCACAGCAATATTCCATTAGACAGACAACCAGCCATAACCAGGTCTTTCTGATAGTCTTCAGTTATTTATTTCAGGATGTCTGGTCAACCTAGTAAATTATACTAACAGTGAAATAGTGAATCACTACAAACTGCAGATAATGGTGATGCGAGGTTGGTTTAGTGTATGCTATGGCTACTTCTGTTAATGCTGAGTAAATCAATATTTACACTTGTGCATAACACCACAAGGTACATCATATCTAGATAACCTTTTGTCTTCCTTGCTTGCATTTTATATTTTACGGTTAAGAAGATCACTTAACTTCCTGTTACAACCTAAAGTATTGGAAGGCCTGAGGTGCCGATGCACTGGTTCTCTTTTGCCCGTATGCAAGCTGCTGAGAAGGCTTCATAAAGCACAAACAATTTGCTAAAATAGAGGTTTCTGCGTGTGCCTCACTGGACTTTTTGATAGAGGACTGCAGTCCTGTGGCCAATCAAGCAGCTTGTGACCACTTTCTACCCGTGCATGCAGTCTGCTGGTGCTTCATTTACTTGTATATGGGATCTGTTTGCCGTCAGTGGCGGCTATATAGTGAAAAACAGGAGAATGAAACTGCTGTCAAGGTGTACAACTGAATCAGTACACTAATTTGTAACCTAAGTCACACAGAACGTTTCTTCATTTTAAGATAGATAAGTTTGCAAATTTCCCAGTGCTTTTCAATTGGAGATTTTGAATTGTTAAAACTATATAGCACAATCTGTTTGAGACACCACAAACAAAATTTAACTTTCTTAACAAATTTCTAAGAAGATTATGTATGCCACATTCAACAAAATTCATCCACGAGGGTGAAGACCCAACTGAGTTGTTTCATGCTGACAGACATGGCTATCACAATATGTGTTTTGCACATTATATGCAAACACACCTAAAAAAACTGTTAATACAACCAAGACAGCAAATTAAAACAATTGTGCTTTTTATGAAAATGTTAATATAGAGTTATGATTTATTTCATGAAATAAAATATATTTAAAAAATTTTAAAAAATAAAAGAATAAATGAGGCATTTGCAAATGTTTGGGCACCCTACTAAGTCAGTATTTATTTGCACAACCTTTGGCAAAAATCATAGCCAGCTAGGAGTCTCTGAATTCTTGTTTTGGAATTTTTCCCCAATTCTTCGTTGACAATCGCTTCCAGCTATGAAATATCCTTAGGCTATTTTACACACAAAGCATGAATAAGATCTACCCACCGATTTTCAATGATGTTCAAGTATGTGGACTGTAAGGGCCATTCCAAAGCCTTCATCTTGCATTTCTTGAGGTATTTCATTGCAGATTCTGCAGTTTGTTTTCGATCATTACCTTGTTACAGAAGCCATCCTTTTTTTAGCTTCAGTTTCCTAACTGACTGACTGACATTCTCCTTGAGGATTTGTTGATATTTAGTGGAATCTATCCTTCCCTATACTCACACAATGTTTCCTAAGCCTCTAGCTGCCACAAAACTCCAAAGCATAACAAATCCAACCCCACACTTAACAGCTGGTAGGGTGTTCTTTTATTCAAATGCTGCTTTCCTCCCTCCAATCAAACCCTAATTATTAAATTAGCTGTATGTATACAGCACTCTGTCTTAGGCAAATGTTTTTGTGATGAGATTGCAGGTAAGGTTTCCTTCTGATAGCTCGCACATGAAGGCCAAGACTGTATAAGTAAAACTACTCAGTAAACCATTACACAATCATGCATTTCTCATCTAAACCTGCCTGCATATGGGGGTTTTGCTTTGCATTTCTGCTAAGTAAATAAGCTGTTCTATTAATTTTGGTCTTCTAGGTCTTGTCTTGACACCCATTCCCTTTAACTGCCATTTCTTAATGACATTTTGGACTGTGGAAATTAATAGCTGGAAGCTCTTTTATATATTTTTAGAGCCTTCCCCCTGCCCTGTCCTGTGTATAATGTTAAACTGCAAGCTGACCTGCAAGTAGTCCTGCAACTTGCAGGGAAAACTTGGGGTTTGGTGGTAGGATTAGCACTCCAGTCGCCATAAAAAAACTTCATGCAGCTCCAAAGCAGCTCTGCTACAAAGGCTACTCGCATTATGAAGGGGATGGGAGAATGCCCTCAGAAGCCTCCTCTCCAGAAGAGTCAAAACCACCAGAGAGCCAATGGGGTCAAACCTGTTGGGGATCAGAACTGGTGTGGTGCTGAGGCTGCTGTATGGCAGCACTCAGTTTACAATTTGAGGTGGCACATCCTTGTAGGCGCATGGAACGTCTTGTCTCTCCAGCATAATGACTGTCTTCCTCTCCTGTCGAAAGAGCTTCATAAACTTCATATTTCAGTGGTACCACTCTCTGAGGTGCGCAGACCTGGGACTGGCCAGATTTCTGTAGGTGGGTACACCTTTTACTGGTCTGGTTGCCCCGATGGCTGTCACACTCAGGAAGTAGTTGTTGTTGTGGCAGATTGGCTCCTTCTGATGGTGTCCAACGTCACACCTTTCAATGAGCGTATTATGAGACTCTCTGGGTGCCTTGTCTGTTGTCTCAGAGTATGGTCCAACAGCAATGAGTCATGTCTCGGTGAGGGACACAATTTATTCGCAACTGCCCTTGGTGGTTGATGGGTACCTGGTGGTGACACTCCTCTGGTCATGGATGAGTTTAATGCAACCACTGGCAGTGACAGGGCTAGTTATGTGGATTGTGTTAGTCCCCATAGGTATGATGACCATGATGAAAGTGGCTCCATATTTCTTGACTTTGCAAAAGGTTAGGGGCTGTAGATCGCTGAGCCGCATTGTTGGACTTGGTACTCCAATACTGGTGGTGTGGTGAAGGAGATTGATCACATCCTCATGGGCAGACACTGGAGGCACCTACAGAACTGCAGATTTTATAGAAGGTCCCAGTTTGTGAATTCTAACCACAGACCTGTTGTTTCTACTCTGAAGATCCAGCTTAGGCTACTACTTACTAGGAGAATGAGGCTGGACCTGGCCAGACTCCAAGATCGTGCCATTTCTAATGAGGTTGCATGCAGTTTGTGTAAGGAGCTTACAGACTTGGGTGCGACTGACGATCCTATTTAGATGTGGGAGACCTTCCGTGACAAGACCCTAAAGGTTGCTGAGGGTTGTGTTGGTGTTGCCAGTGTTCCCAGAAGGCAGCATTTAATCTCGCAGGGCACCCTGGATATCATCGAGACAAGTCACAGCACCCGACTTCATGGCAACTCTGGTCTGTACCAGGAACTGAGGAGAACGGCTGTGACGGCTCTAAGGGCATATAAGGAAGAAACTGTGAGCAAGTGAAACACGATCTATGTTATAGTGACCCACGTCCAGGAACTGAAGCATTCTGTGGAATCAGTTCCTCGGAGAGTCACAGTCAGGGCAGAGGGATGGAACAGTCCTTACAGATGACACTGCAGTAGTGACCCCCTGGGCTAGCTACATTGAGCAGCCATTCAAAGCTGATTTTCTGGCTAGGACGTTAGACATCTCTAGGTCCAAGTTTCTTGAGTCTGATCCTCCAATTGTGAGCTATCTAATCTCACAGAGATTGCGTACCCAGGGAGCACTTGTTTATGTTGGTGGTAAGACTGCCCTCTCGGCATTGCAAGCAATCTTTTCTTCTATTTGGGAGACAAGCATTATCCCAACTGACTGCAAAACAAAACTTCTTGTCCCTGTCTGGAAAGGGAAGGGTGATCACCTGGATTGTGGCAACTACTGGGGAACAACACTGCTCTCAGTGCCGGGTAAAGTCATTGCTAGGGTCATCCATGATCACTTGCTCACCTATTAGCGACTGGAGCAGTCTGGTTTTAAGTCTACCATCGACTGAATCCTGGCACTGACGGTTCTCATCGAAGAAAATGTGAATATCAGCAGTTTCTTTGCAGCCTTTGTTGACTTTCGTAAAGAGTTCGATTCAGTTGATCAAGCTGCCCTGTGGACATCCTGCAGCTTAACAGGACACGACACCCCACCCCCCCCCCCCCCAATGTTGCTGGATATCATTGCTGGCCTGTACACTGGTAGCATGAGTGCCGTACAAAGTGGAGGCAGAACCTCTGCGTTTTTTCCAGTTGATTCTGGGGTTCGTCAGGGATGTGTTCTTGCTCCTACTCTGTTCAATGCTTACATAGACTTGGTGTTGGGTAGGCCTATGAGGCATCTGTTGGTGAAGAGAGATTTACTGATCTTCACTTTGCCTATGATGCTGTGATATTCACCAAGTCAATGGAGGCTCTGATCGGGGCTCTCGAGACACTGAGCAAGTGTCTGAGTGTCTGGGCTTGCAAGTGTCCTGGAAAAAAACCCAAGATCCAGGCCTTTAATAACTTCTTGAGCACAGCCATCAGCAGTGTGTGTCTGTGGAAGGAGTGTCGAACTCATCAAGAGGTTTACCTACCTCGGCAGCGACATTCATGTCTCTGATGACTTTTCCTATTAAGTCAGTAGAAGGATTATGAGAGCATGTGGGGTCACAAGGTCACTAGAAAGGGGTGTGTGCCTCTCTCAATACATCTGCAAAAGGATGATGGTCCAAGTCTTTAGAGTCCTGGTGCTTCCTGTCTTGCTATATTGTTGCAAGACACAGGTGCTATCCAGTGACCCGAGACGAAGAATGGACTCCTTCGGTAATGTGTCTCTTCAGAGAATCCTTGGGTACCGCAGGTTTGACTCTGTGTTGAATGAGCAGATGCTCATGGAGTCCTAAATGAGGAACATTACGTGCATTATAAGGGACTGTCAGTTACGGTGCTATGGCAATGTGGTGCAATTCCCCCGAGGGTGATCCAGCTTGCAAGATCCTGATTGTTGGAGACCAAAGTGGCGTGGACCAGGTCAAGGGGATGTCCACAAAAAAACCTGGCTACAGCAGATAGATGACAATTTCCAGAGGATGGGACTAGACCGTGTGTCTCCCTGAGGGGTTGCCAACCGGGATCCCAAGCTGTTTCATCACGTGGTGGGTGCAGCAACGCACTGTTTCAGTGCATGCTCCCCAATCTGTCCTGACCTTCCCTCTGCTTTACAGGTATCAGTTAATTTAATTTTCAGATCCTCAGTCAGTTGCTTGAAAGAGCCCAAGGTTGCAGAGTGTTGCACAATGAATTTATTAGGCACTGGAATTGTCATCAGCTGACACTTCCTAATGTCAATTCTTGACCAGACTAATACCTAATGAGTTCTGAAACCTTAAATCGGAAATGCTGCCCAAAGTTTTATAAATGCCACATTTTAATTTTTTTTTTTTTTTTTTTTTACATTTTTTCAGTTTATCAAAAAAAAAAATCATAACTGTACATTAACACTCTCATTACAATGCGATAGTTTTACTGTGTTTGCCGTAGAAATTGTATTTATTATTTTTTTTACTTCAAATGACAACAAAAAACAGAAATCGATTATATTGACCAAAACTACCATGCTTCACCGAGAACATGCAAAAACTGCGCTAGACAAAATGAATAAGCCAAGGTGGACAAATATCGGTAGTCCAGACACCCAGGACTACCAGCTTTTAATTCTGGAAACCCAAACTACAGACTCACAAAGTCCAGTGGACTACCAGATATTTAAGATCTTTGGAACATGCAATATTTTCCTAATCAGAAATAATTTCATTATAGATTAACATTAACATAATCTTAACTTGGCTGTCAACTTTTAAAGACAGATCCATATAGCAGCAGACTGCTGTAACTGCCACATAACATGCATACACTAACCAGCTAGCAATATAGTGAAACTACAGCAAGTCTATAAAGCAAGAGAAGCAAAAGGGTTAGCTTCAAAGTAACTGAAGCAGAGAGTTCAAGCATGCCAAACGTTAATCTTATCGTCTTGTTTACTGCAATATAAATAAAGTAATTAATGCATACTTTATGAATTACAAAATAATAAAAAGAAGAAAGGACAAGGCAAACTGATCAACTACGACTTCGATTCACTAACAGTTAATAGCGAATGGAATCATAACTACAAGCAGCATTATGAGAAAAATGAATAAAAAACAACTTTTCAAATACACTGGAGGAACTTTTTCAGCTGTAAAAATGGGAGCATATTCTGCAAAGAAGCGATGGCTGCAGGGAGGGTTATAGCACCACAATCAAGTAAGAGAAGGTACTATGCTGTCTGCAGAGAGCATCCAGAAGAATCAAATAAAAGTCGTCCTTAACAAATGTTGATGCAGTGATTAGTCATTTCATAAAATGTACAAATTGGAAACAAAAAATGTCCACTGATTCAGCAGGTAACTCCTTTCAACTGACAGGGTCTGATACCGCTGAGAAAATTACCTAAAACATTCAATAGCTTGTTGACCATATGTAATGGCTTGAATGTTCCAACAATGCTGTTGTTACAAATTTTCAAGTGTTTAGCCTTAGAAAATGGATAGTAACATTTGGAAATCAGATGACTTTACTCAATTACAAACAGATCTTGCTTTTTGTAGTCACAGAAAGTGCATGAGAGGAATGTCATAAAAATAAGATGTTCCTCATTAACCAATATGTACAGTACTCTGGGCTACTAACAAATACACTGGAGGTTGTGAAAATGTACCTTACTATTAGCCCAAACAATGCAGAGTATGAGCATGCTTTTTCATGCCTAAACCTCATTTATACTAACATGGCAGCCTACTAAATGGTGTAAGTGTGACTAGATAGATAGATAGATAGATAGATAGATAGATAGATAGATAGATAGATAGATAGATAGATAGATAGATAGATAGATAGATAGATAGATAGATAGATAGATAGATAGATAGATAGATAGATAGATAGATAGATAGATAGATAGATAGATAGATAGATAGATCTTTATTTATCCCGAGGGAAATTCTTTAGTCATATACATGCTCAGTGCAACAAGAGGAATAAAGGTAGTAAAGAGTTAAAAATATCAGTAGTAATAGTGCAAACAGAATAACAAAACAACTCTAAACAAAGTAACAAATAACTATAACTAATAGTTTGTATTATAACTATATAACTAATTTGTGCAAAGCAACAAACAACTATAACTAAAACTATAACAGATATTATAAAACAACAGATTATTAGTGCAAGTGGTTATGAAAAGTGACTTAGTGTTTGTGCCATGAATAAATGAGATAGCAGCATGTGATGATGGGATGAAACAAACATTCAGTAACATACAGATGAGTAAATAAGAAACCGAATGAGACCTAATGACAAAAATTTTGAAAAAGATCACCTACAGAATGAGGAAGAGTTATACAGTCTTATTGCCACAGGTAGAAAGGATTTCCTGTGGTGTTCGGTTCTGCATTTGGAGGCAATGAGTCTTTTGCTGTGTGTGCTCTGATGACCCATCAAGGAGGCGTGCATGGGGTGAGAGGGGTTGTCCATGATACCGAGAAGCTTTTTCAGCATTCTCCTCTCAGACACCTCCACCAGGTTCTCCAGTCTGACACCCAGGACAGAACCAGCCTTTTTAATCAGCTTGTTCAGCCTGTTGGCATCAGCTGTTTTCACCCCACTGCCCCAGCACACAGCTGCAAAAAACACTACGCTCTCTACCACAGAGTGATACAACATAGTCAGCATTTTCCTACAGACATTGAAAGACCTGAGCCTCCTCAGTAGGTAAAGCCGGCTCTGCCCTTTCTTGAAAACTGTGTTGGTGTTCTTGGACCAGTCCAGTTTACTGTCAATGTGTACCCCCAGGTACCTGTAGTCCTCAACCACCTCAACATCCGTTCCTCTGATAGTGACAGGGGTGGGAAAAGGAGCCTGCTTCCTAAAGTCCACAACCAGTTCCTAAACAAAGTTCACCACAGCCAGTAATCTAAAGGTGAATTAAAATGTAAAGGACATACTGCACCCTCAGAATAACCCTGAAAGGGAAACTGGTGTTTTTGCCAGAGAAACATGTTGGTGGGATCTAAATTAGGTCTGAAAACAAAATTTGAGAACACAATATTCATGCAGTATTTCAGTTCATTTTTATGACGATATTTGGTGTACTTTGGAAAAAGACCACACATCAACATGCAATGTTCTTTTAAAAATCATCTAATTACTAAAATATTAACTTTCAAGATGCCGACTGTGTTTATATTGTTTTAGATGAGTGCTTAGCACTTGTGTACAACAAAACTTTACAAATGAATGTTGCAGTAAAAAGTTGCAGATAACCATGCACCTCATATATAAAGCTGGGCTATCAGAAAACATACCTGGATAACAAAGTTAAGAAAGCTAACAGCCCAGCAGTCTATTATATGTATTTACAATTTTTCAGCCCCTGTAAGCTCACACTCAAAACTGACTTTTTGTATTGAGCTAACAACCACACTAATGTGCCACAATAAAGACTACCTGCATTTACTTAAGTTAATGTTTACTAAGTTAATTACACTTTTCTGCTTAAAAAATTTCTGTACTTATTTGACAGCAATTTTATATGAAAGAAACCCTACAACTGACATATAGAGTGACATATGCAAACTCTTCAACTTTTATGAATACAGCAAATAATTAGTATTTACCAAAGTTAGGAAAAATAAATAAATAAATAAATAAAAAAAGGCGAGAACACAGTAGATCAGCGATGATCACTGATGCCTTTCACAGTCCTGTCTTCAAACCTAAGCCTAAGCACTGTCTGTGAATTATCTGGATCCTCTTCCTGTATCTGTATATATTTTCTCCAAGTACTCATTTCAGACAACACCCAAAAGAAACACAAGGTAAACATGACTGGCAAATCTGAAGTGGTCGAGTATGAATGAGTGCAGGTGTGGGTGACCGAGTGTGCCCTGTGATAAGCTCTGATAATGCCTAATAGTTCTGGGTTAGACTTTATGCCCAAAACCATTTATTAGAACAAGCAGGTTTGGAAAATAAGCGAGTAAAAAATTAAAAAGTACTGTGAATTAACTAGTAATAAGTATAAATTTGCAGCACACAACTCTAAAGACATACTGTATCACGCTGCAAAGTGGAATGGTGTCGTTAATGAATAGTGAGGTTTACGTATGTTTTATCAAAGAAGAAGAAAAAAACATTTGTACTGAGTTTTTGTCTCACCTTGTGCTTTTGGTTGTGGTAAATCATTGTCATTTGTGTGCATCAAACCTGTTCAAAAGGAAGTTAAATGAACAGTGTTTGGTTTTCAATATGTATTGAGAAAAAAATGTGCGACTGAAGACCATATAACCATTTAAAGGATATCGTTAATATCTCTGGCTTAATTGACCCAAACTGGATTGCAGACAACTATAGCCATAGAAGGTAGAAAAATGTATAAAGAAATTAACTCACTAGTTCCAAAAAGTGATTGATTCAATGTGGAAGCTGTCCTTTTAAAGAAAAAAAGAAATGATCATGTCATTTTCCAACCCACGCATTCCAGACCAGGGTTATGGGGGCGCTGAAGCCTGGTCCAACACGTCCAACGCTGGGCGAGCATGAACATAAACACAAGCCAGTTTAACATCACCAGTTCACCTACCCTGCATGTCACTGAACGATGGGAGGAAATCAGAGCACCTGGAGGAATGTAAACTGCACACAGGGAGGACCCAGGACATGAACCCTGGTCTTATTACTGCGAGGGAGCAACGCTACCACTGCACCATTGTGCTGCAGTGATAATTTCTAATTCTTTGAAATAAAGTTATTATCTGTCTGTATACCTGAATTGTTATCACTCTTTAATTTAATATTGTTCTTTATCAGTATGCTGCTGCTGGAGTATGTGAATTTCCCCTTGGGATTAATAAAGTATCTATCTATTTATCTATCCATCCATCTAAAAGGACATTCATTTATTTGTTCATTCCTATTAATGATATGAATTATGTCATGTAGTTACACTATGTCTATGCAACCAAATGTTTAAGTAAAATTTTTGTGCACTGGATTAAGACTTGTTATATAAAAGGTTTGATTACTTACACTGTTACAAAGTTGCCTGTTTTTCATATCAATGAAACTGGATAATATAAAAAAAAAAAAAAAAAAAAAAACAAAAAGGTCACTCTCAGATCCTGAAAGGGACAAGTTTTGATTAAGTATCATAGCTGCTTTCAAGTTTCACAAAAGTAGTAGCAGCATAAATTATGAAAAATTAAGTGAACCTCCTCACCTCTGCTTCACTTTTGCTTAATCAGGCAAATTAAAATTTGCCTTCATGTATGCTGTTTGTTTAACTGAGTATGTACACCCTCGCTCAAAGAGAAAGTGAAAAAAAAACTGTACAATTTTCACTTTTGCAGATGATGTTGAAGTTGTTTCAGTCCTGCTGAGGTTCATGTGTATGAGAGGTGTTCTATGTACCACAGAGATATGTCACAAACATAAATACTTAAACACAGCATTCAGGCCAGGTATACTTTTCTAGCTACTTCTATCTAATTCCAAGACACCTGTATAATTTCACTGTGCATTAATAATAATATTAACAGACACTACATGACAAAACCCCCTTCTAGTGTAATGACTACAGCTAAAAAGATACCTGTCATGCACACATGCATAGAGCAAACATGTTTTCAGGTACAATGCTCCTGTAACTGACATCATCATATATACAAAAGCCAGAATGCAAGAACTAAATGATTATGAGTAGGGCTGCACGATTAATCTTTTTTTTCTCATGATAACGATATTTATGACCCACGATCAGTTAATAAATATCGTCGCGATTTTACAGTATAAAGAACAAACTGTTTTTTATGGGCTGAGTTTACGGATTGGACTGCGTCACTATGACGTTACTGCGTCTAGATTGCAAGCGCTTTCTGAAGCAGTAGAAGTCAATAGCAGCAATAACAGTCAGTCAGAATAAACATATGATGGCGGAGCAACGTGCAGAAGTGCGATCATTAGTTCCTAAAAAGGGGTCATACTCAGTTGTCTGGAACTATTTCGATTTCGAGGAATGTGATGTTGATCAGGTACGAGTCTTGTGCAAACTTTGCTCCTGTTCCGTCCAAACGTCCCAAGGTAACACAACAAACCTCATCAACCACCTTAAAAGCCACCACAAAGTACACTATCAAGAATTTCAACGACTGAAGGCACAAACAGCAACAACAAAAAATTACCAGCCATCCACAACACAGACAACAATATCAGGGACATTGTTCAACGCAATACCATATCTGCCTAGCTCGCAAAGACACCAGGAAATAACAGAGGCGATCGCGTACCATATAGCCAAGGATATGTGTCCAGTAACCACCGTGAGCAGTGAGGGGTTTAACAAAATGATCGCAACACTTGATAAAAGATATAGCATTCCCTCACGCAACCATTTTTCCAATGTTGCGCTGCCCTTGCTGTATGCGAAATGCCGAAAAGAAATAGAAGGAGAAATTCTCAGGCTCAGCCTTGAATATTTTGCTGCCACGACCGACTTATGGTCAAGCAGAACTGCAGAACCGTATTTGAGCTTGACAGTTCATTTTATTGACAGCGAGTTTGAGATGAAAAGCAAGCTTTTGCAAACTTCGTTTTTCCCACAAGACCATACAGCGGAGTTTATTGCAGTGGGCCTCAAAGAAGCGATGTCCGCTTGGGGCTTGGTGGAAGAAAGACTTGTGTGCATCACAACGGACAACGCAGCTAATATGATTAGGGCAGCATCTGTGAATAACTGGCCGAGGCTACACTGCTTTGGTCACAGACTTCATTTACCAAAGGAATAATCGTCATTATTAATCGTGATAAAAATTTTGAGCAAAATAATCGTGATAATCATTTTTTCTGTTATCGTGCAGCCCTAATTATGAGAGTACATTTTGAAACGAGGACAGATAAAACTACAAATTTAAATACATCTGGACATGGTATCATAGTGGGAGACAGTAATGCCAGTATTTGAATATCAAGAATAGCTATCCTGCTATGATTCTCATTCATGACAGTGTCACAAATGTACCATGAATCACACATTAACCAGCAGCAGTCCTCCAGTCAAAGACTGCCTGTTAACCTGTAACAAATACTGTCACTTTTTTCACTAGCAATTTCACATCACCTTTGGTTCCTACTTTATACATGGAACCTATGATTGGATAGTAAAGTCATCAATGATGCCACAGCAATACTGCAGTGATTTGTTTCTACCCCCATCACAGTACTGACATAGTAAGCTTGTTCCAGAATTTTTAAACATATTTGTAATTTCAGTTAAAATTTGATTAGAAAAGTGTTATTAATGCCATGGGGAAATTCAAATGCATACAGCATCAAAAACATAAATATATATCACATAGGATCTTGCTACTAGTCACTTTTTATAAGGTAAAACAAATCATTTCATAGAAAAATTAAAAAGTCAAGACTTTGAAGCACCACTAACATACTGCTGTACTGATCAGAGTAAAAAGCCACATCACAGCTCCAGGGCTGTGGATTCATATTCAGCCTGGCCTTTATCAGAGTAGAGCTTCCAAATGGATATGCATATATTACTTCAGATTACTCCTGTATCAACACGCAATAGACTAGTTATTGTCTTTTTTTAATTAACCATGATATCATCAAGCATGTGTCTTCCAAATCAGTGTTGTGACCCTACTTTTTTCCCATGTTAGTGTCTTTGCATCATACCAAGTTTCACCCTTACTGAATCAAGCAGTGACCAACCATGACGCATTACCATTATAAACAATAGCAACTTGCAACCCTGATCCAGTGGTCGGGGCCTAAATCTATCAATGTATTGAGTAAAAACAACTGCTAGGTCATTTTTATTAAAGCAGTGGTTTCCTAAGAAATGATTCATTGCATTTTGCTTTCCAAAAATTTTTTTTAATACTAAGTGTATCACAGAGGCACAATGGTATGCGTAGCTGCTTTACAACTCCAGTGGTCTCAGGTCAGCTCCTTACCCAATCAATATCTTTGTGGAAATTTGGTGTTGCTTCTGACTTGCATGGGTTTTCTTGTCCATACCACAAATGTGCAGGTTGCATTAATTCGTAACTATAATGCAACCTAGCGTGATCGAGGAATGGGAGCCTAAGTGAGCAATAATCTAGAATTTTAACTAATTTTTCTTGTCTCAGCTGGGCAATGGATATGAAGAGTTTAGTATGTGGTTATGTGCACAAGCTACAGTATTACATGGAGAATTTCAATGTGAACACTCTTTCAAGTGACACCTAGGATGCAATTTGAAGACAAACTGTTAGCAGAACTTATGTAGTTCTGACACAACTCTGATCGCTCACATAATTTAAATTTGTAAAATAAAAGCATTCATAGGCACTGCCAGAAATGCACTTTGTTGGTCATGTTGCATTTGTAGTGATGCAATGAACATTAAATGCACTTTCTCTGCAGTTTATTTTCACAAACAAAATATATAACTAATCTTATAATTGCTTTTCATGTAGTGCAAGCAACCACACATTTCTCCCAAAGGTAGAAGTGCACATAAACAGAAAGCAATGAGAAGGTGCAACATCACAAATGGCAACTCTGAAAATTCCCACAGCACATGGACACAGCATGTATTACTGATATACTGGCAGGAATAGCCACTCTGCCCAGATTGACATGCTCCACAGAGTGACAGACCTAGCCCATTCCATACCATGAATTTACCAGTAAGTCATGCCAGCTTCCTAAACTCTTGCTGTTGTAACACATCTAAAGCTGTTCACCTCGGAGATCATTTCAGATGTAGGTACAACCAGTGAATGAGATTTGCAAGTTCTGAAAACTATGGAAAATCGTTGAGTTTCTTTTGCTGATGTCATCACTGAGTTCTAAGGGGTTGACCTGTTTTTTTGCACTATACTGTAAATAATCAGAGAACTCCAGTTAACCAGTTTTAAATAAAATGTTTTAAGTTGTGATCTTCCTTTAATTTCTGAACTTGACTTTTTTTACCAATACACTTACACACACTTTAATAATTGTTTGGTTTTTCAACATGGCATTTACTTTCAAAACCCTTTTCAAAGACTTGTTCCAATACTGCACTAATCTAACTCCTCGTACACAACATATATTTTATACAAACAGACATATATGTATTTACATAGGAATGAAACTGACATGTTGGAATGAACTGTGACCTTCTCGACGGCTTTTCTTTAATGTCCAGAAACAAACACAACAGATGCAAATGATAAAAAATAAACACATACATTGATACAAACTATTATCGACTAAATTATTTTTTCTTTTCAAAATTGTTTTTATAGATTTAATATATGAAAATACACAATCATACGAGCCCATATCTAGATAAATGGACAACTTGCACTGAAATATATAAACCATTTAAAAAGTGGGAAATAAATCACCGTTTTGCTTTGTAGTAAGGACAGTGGATTTTGCGGCTACCCACGACAAAACTCTTCTAAGATCACAGCGAGAAGGATTAAAGTAGAATTGTGGGAGAAATGGACGTATAAAATACAATAAGCTAAATGAAAGTACAGCAGATCGAATGTCAGTCTCATTCTAGTTCTGGCTACGTCTGAGCCAGAGAAGCCGCTGACATCGCGGTCCGAAACCCATCTCAAGCGGCTCTGCAGCCAGCTGGATGTAAACAGCGCTCGGTAGACTACGCGGACACGTGCGTTCAACATTAACTCCCGGCCCTGCGATCCGACCTCCTATTACGGGAGATACTGGATTAGCTCTGCCCTAACTGTGAGTTATACTGAGGTTGTGTTTTTTCAGAACTGCCGGGACTAAGACATCTCAGTTAGCACAAGAAGCAGTGGCGCGGCCTGTACTGCCCCAGAAAAGCCCGAGCCTCTCCCTCTTGTTAAACCCACACAGAAGATAGCAAAGCCGGGCAGGGATTCGTCCACTGTCCTTCCTGTTGGGTACGAAAGCGAGAAGAGGGCATACAAATGGGTGGAATTACGATGTACAAAGCATGTATTTCTTTTCCGCACCAACCCCCTGGGCTAAACTAGACTGGACAACTGTTTTAAGTGGGATACTCACCCTGTCTGTCTCTCTCTGTTTCTCTCTCTCTCTCTATGGCTCTGGGGCTCCTCCAAGTGATATTCTCACCAAAATGGGGCAGGGGTGGTTACTCTTTTTGAACTGCCACGGCTAATTTAGAGAGGCACCTTTGAGATCTGCCTGTCTATAACCGGTGTTTCCTCTTTGGATATAGCCAAACGCTTCTCAGTCTCGCTGGCTGTACAATTTCAGCAGCTTCCAACCACCATTTTACACTGAATTGGGGGTGGGGAGGTAAACCATTAGGACTTAACCACGCATGCGCGACAGGCTTGTCATTCCCTGAGCTTTCTGGGAAATGTAGTTAACAAATGATTTCTCTGACCCTTGGAACTGCTAAAGCTTGATTATCCTGCCATACTACTGGTCTTGGGCGGCAAAGCGAAAGACGTGGTGTTGTGTGGGAAATGTAGTTCCACCGTTGTGGGAACCCAAGTAGGAAATCGTAACAAGACACTAAGCAGAAATGCACAGTTCGCGATAGGGTCGTCACACTAAATAGGGAAGTGATTGGGGGATTTTACATTCTTACATCAAAGATGACGCACTCTTATTTACGGCTCATGGAAAATGTAGTCTTGCTGCATCAATAGCGTGATTTAATAATAGAAAAATAGTCCATGTAACGTGTGGATACCTGCAGTCTGTTCCAATAGCACGTGCGTTTACAACCTAGAAATATTTACTATGCGACATCACGAGCGTTTAACAATATACGTAACGTAACGGACATATACGTATGATATATTTAAACTTTAATACCGTGGCCAGTTTGTACAATCTGGTTTAATTTTACTTTATTTTTTCCTTGTTTCTTTTTAAGATTTTTTTAAATCGTGAACTATATTACAAATTAATATAACCACTGAGACATGTTATTCAGTTCACTTAGGCTATAAGGCACTGACATACATTAATTTCAGTTCTGGGTTTAAAAATTGCCAAAATGAAACAGCTTTGCAGATATTCTGTGACAGACTGCCAAGAAACTGAAGATGACATACTAAGTTGTTCGTTACTGTCTTGAGAGAAGAGGGCAAACTGGATTAACCAGGACAGAAAAAGAAGGGGAAGGCCCAGAGGCACAACTCCGTAAGAG
Source organism: Erpetoichthys calabaricus (assembly GCF_900747795.2). Taxonomy (NCBI): domain Eukaryota; kingdom Metazoa; phylum Chordata; class Cladistia; order Polypteriformes; family Polypteridae; genus Erpetoichthys; species Erpetoichthys calabaricus. The sequence goes on from NC_041394.2 coordinate 113,400,484, forward strand.
GAGAAGGACATACGTTTCATATACAGCTTCTTCTTTGAAACTGCTGCATCCCAGCATTGTCTTGCAACCCATGTTAACAGAATAAAAGGATTTAGCACTGCTAATTGAATTACAAAGTTTTTCTAATAAGCAATGAGTATTTATACTTGACTAGTTAATGATACACTGAGGAAGTTTACCATTAGGACACTGAAGGAATGGCTGCTGAACATGGGGCTCTGTAGTCTTATGTGAATAATTCCTTAAAAATCAATCATTTCAAGCAGTCATAGCCATTGGAAACACTAGGAATGTCTTGGCTGTATTTTTAAATCAATTTAATGGTATCTTGATAAAAAGGTCTCAAACTCTATCAAAAAACATTAAATATTTTGGTTGTTTCCAAACTGGTAGTGTATATTATATATATATATATACTAGAGGGTTCCCCCCTGCTCGCCAACCCCCCGGCCTGCGCTATGCAGACAGCGCGTCTCTGCCACTCGTGTTGTGAAGGGCTGAACGGACCCAAAGGAGATGCGTTCGCTCCTCCGAAACCCCCTCTTAAACGGTGATACAATGGGAAACAAAAAGGTTTTTTTTACCTCCTCTTTGCTCGATCTGCTGCTGACTTGCTGCTGTTGCGTGCTATGTGATCTGCATCTGACACAGCGCTTCGAACATTTAAAAGCCTGCACAGCAGCTGTTATACTCTTTGTCTTATTTTTGGCTCTGCCGTGGTTAAATCTCTTGGCACAAAATCTCATCTCGCGGGAAGTGAGTTCTTGATATTTTTTAGTTTATAATTTAAAAACAGAATACACATCTGAAAATCTAACAACATCTCATTAAAGTTCAATAAATTCTGAAAAGAATTATACCAAACATATATATGTAGGTTTTAAAATAAGCCTGATTTAAAGCGTGACAAAAAGTGACATAAAAACGTCACATAAAATCGTTGCACTTTTAGGCTTAGGATTTTATATATTTATATATATATATATATATATATATATAGAGAGAGAGAGAGAGAGAGAGAGAGAGAGTAGATATATATACTATACAATAACTGTCAAATAATACAAAGAGTACACAATGTGTATGCAACATTTTTAAAATATTTTGGACAGTTCGTAGGACAGTTCTTATTGTGTTATGGTAGGTAAATTATGTTTCTTTCAACAGCGCAAAATAAGGTTGTGCAATACCAATCTCTGGAGAGTGATTAAAAAGTTTTCAGTCTAGCAAGAAATAAAGCTAGATATTTTATTTTTTTAACATAGTCCCCATGACCACCAATTCACTTGTTACAACGTAAACAACACTTCTCTAGGCCACTAAGATAAAACATTTTGTCCTAACTGTGCAACCATTCTTCTGTAGCTTTCTTACCACAGCCTGTCTCACAGAGGCAGCCATATAGATTGCAGTGTAGGGGTAGTCACACAAGATCAGGTACAGTGTCTATTGTGGAGGCATTTCTTCGTAAACATAGTTTCACAAAGCAGTCTTTAAAAACCATGCAGTACGAGCAGGAGCATTCTTATGAAGAAGAATGGAATGGTTGACAACTTTTCAAAATATTTTTCTATGACTGACTGCTGCAAATGCAAAAAAGCAAATCAGCTTTATATTGAGCAATTATGTAGGCATGAAAACAACAAGCAATATAACTTCAACATTGTAAAATTTGCTAGGACCTTGAATGTCTGGTGTTGGAGAATCACCATGATTCAATTGTTTTGATCTTTGTTTAGACTCAGGGACATAGTGATGTATCCAAGTTTCATCCCCAATTATGAAATGGTTTTTACATTTTTCCCAGTCCAAATTCATTATCTCAATATATGCTTTAGTGCCTTGTATGCAATGATGTTTCATTTCAGGAGTCAACATTATGGACAATCAACTTTGCAAACCTTGCTTATGTTTAATAGTTAATGAAGAATGAAATCCATTACAAGTTTTATTGTGTCAGCTTTTTTATGCACTACCAGTCTTCAATCCTCCATTATAATCTGTGCTACAATGACAACCATTTCTCCTGTCAGGAATTTCAGATGCTTGCCACACCTTCAGTTATGTCTTTTGATTTGGCATTTACAGGTGATTGGTGCTGGTACACATTGACTAGGCATGACAGAATATCCTAAAATATATTGTTCTCTTGTGTTAGGAATTCAATGATAGTACAATGCCTAATATTTTGATTTTCAATATTTATGTTGACATGGTCCCAGTTTTATAGTGGAATTCATACAGCTTCATATAGAGTAGTTAATCTTTGTGCATTTACAAAATCAACATGATAGAATATACGTTTTATGTTCAGTCACAATCTTTATTGATTATCCTTTAAGTATTCATTTTGTAATTGAGAGTTAACCCAAACAGAGATAGAGTACGGGTTATTGTGAGTCTAAATAAACAAAAATTAATTCAGATTAAGACTGAGTAACAAAACTTTACTAAAACGCATGACACAAGTAAAGGAGGTGTTTGGTGGCATTGCTCTCAATTATGGTAGTGACCTGGTAACAGTTTGGATATTTTCAGTTGACAAAGATTTGTGCAATACAGAGTTCTTCACTGGATTAGACAATATTTCATACAGCTTGATGAAGATTATATTTTACCAAGTGCTGACTACCATGCTTTATCTGAATATCTAATTGAAAGGTCACATTCTTAACACTTTCTTAGTTTTTGAGAGGTGCACTTTTTGAAAGCACTGATATAGTTTGAATATAGTAGTTATATCTTTAACAGAACTACAAATTATATTTTTTAAAGTAAATAATAAGGATAGGTTAGGAAAGCGATGTATTTTGTTAGCAAACTCTCTACATTTACATTTGGTTAAAAAATGATGTTTTAATTAAAGTATATACAGTATCTAAAGCAAAATTGTTCAGGATATGGAAATCTATAAGAATATAGCAAGCTTATACATATACTGCTAGTGAAAAGTTTTAATGCACCCCTATTTTTCCGGTTTTATTAAACTTAAATGCTTACCAGCAAATGCCTGGCTGCATGGTAGTTAGCACTGCTACAAGATGTGCATATTGTAGTTAGAATTGTACAGTGTGTGTGGTCTGCATGCTTTTTTTGTTGTTATTGTGGTCATTGGATTCTAAACTTGAGGTGTTGCAATTTCAATTTAAGCAGTTCTTGGCCGGTTGGATTTCCTGAGTAGTGAGTAGTTGTGAGGCTCTCACTTTACTTAAAATTTAAAACTGTTTGTATTTTGTCAGATGACTATGATGATGTCATATGGGATCACAATGATCCAATGCCAATCTAAACAGACCTGGCACCTATAAATCTTTATACTCCAATCAGGTTAAAGAAGATGAGACACAGTCTAAGTTTTTTGATAAAATATAAATGGCACAGCTTTACAGTCTGTTGTCTAATGCAGAAGAACCTGACAAACCTCTGACACCCTCTGAATTACTGGGTGCTATACACCAACTCTAAAGTCGGAAAGCAGCAGGCCCTGATGTCGACTCAGTAGAATTTTATTTAAAAAAATCAGCTAAGTTAGTTATTTTATTATTAACAACATTCAAAGAAGTGAGAGGAAACAAAATTCTGCCTCAAACATTTTGTCAAGTATTAATATACCATTTAGCCTAAGAAAAATAGGGACTCACTACAATGTTTATCATATAGGCTAGTTTCACTTTTGAATAATGATGTTAAGATATTCTGCAAAGCTTTATCAAGAAGCTTTGGGAAAGTGTTTCCTTTTGTAATACTACATGAACAAACTGGATTAATTAAAGACAGGAACTTAGCTTCAAACCTTCAGCATCTATTTAATGTAATATATTCACTCCAGAGATCTTATTGTCTATGGATGCTGAAAAAGCCCTTGGCAGTGTCAGATGGGACTATTTATTCACCACACTGCACAAATATGGGTTTGGCCCAAACATATCGGCATGGATAAAATAACTTTAAATCAGTCCAGAATTCTCAGTTTGTATTAACAGCATGAACTCAGTCTACTTCAAACTAGAATGTGAACCTTAACAAGGGTGCCCTCTGTCACCATTGCTTTTTGCATTAGCCATTCATATTCAAAATACACCAGAGATAAAGAGGATAATCAGAAAAGGAGTTACTGGACTCACAATTAATTTGAATAAAACTTTACTTTCAGTTTTATTACTGGGTAACAGATATAAACACTATTCTCCTTCTTCCTCTTTTGGCTGCTTCCGTTAGGGCTCACCATAGCGGATCATCTTTTCACATATCCTCCTGTAATCTGCATCTTGCTCTGTTACACCCATCACCTGCATGTCCTCTTTCACCACATCCATACACATCCTCTTAGGCCTTCCTCTTTTTCTCTTACCTGACAGCTCTGTTCTTAACATCCTTTTCCCAATATACCCAGCATCTCTCCTCTGCACATGTCCAAACCAACACAATCTCACTTCTCTGACTTTGTCTCTCAACCATCCAACTTGAACTGACCCTCTAATGTACTCATTTCTAATCCTATCCATCCTCGTCACACCCAATGTAAATCTTAACATTTTTAACTCTGTTACATCAAGACCTGAAATTATCACAAACTGATGAATTTACACCTGCCTGCTCAGCAATGGAAATTAAATCTTGTTGTACTTTACAACTTTGTGCCTCTGTAAATACTTTCACCAATATACCAATAATCCAGTTGATCACCAATCACTCAGCAAATGGAACCAATGCAGGATGCACTTCAAGCAGAGAAGCTTTTATCTGATTCTCTTCTACATGATAATCAGCATTTTCATCCTTCTCAGTATTTAATTTTTTGAAAACACTCAGGATTAAGACACTGATAGAACTGTATTTAGATAACGCATTTGCATCTTATGAACAATCACACTTCAGATTTAACTTACTAGCAACGCAATTTTCAAATTAAAAATTTTGTGAAAGGAAATCTACCCAATTCTCGCTTAGAGGACTGTCCAAAACTGTTGCAAAAACATGGTAAGACTTGAAAATACTTTACAATAAACATTCATATGGGGAAATTTTTTTTTTTTTTTTTTGGAGCATGTTCTTTTTTCTACCTTTTCATGCCAAAAACACCACTGTTGATCAGTAACTGTGGGATAAACTCTTGTTGAAATTATTGCTGCTAACAGTGACTTAAACATTTACAGTATTTAGTCCAGTGGACAAGTGGGATATTATGTCTTGCTTACTTTTCTTAAAAATACAACTGAATAAATACCTAAACATCATTTAATAGGTTTTGGAAGATATTCTAATAACATTCACCGTGAAAATTACCATATGTCATGATGCATGTCTTCAGGCAGGAGCACCTATTTACTCACTGTTGCTTAAACATGTTGTCGTCTCCTGTAGGTACTCTGATCACTGGAACAAGAAAGTATGCCACAACCAGGTCATCATTTGCAACTATTTGAGGACATTTTCACAAAAAAATAGTTTAAAAATAGCTAACCAGGCTTCTTCTAGCCTCACATGTTAATGTCAAGTTTTTCCAGAACTCTCGGTTTTCATTCACAGTGTGTTGTCCATCGCGATGTGATGTCACAAAAGGCAAGGTGTTGGCCTCTGAAGGGACAACTTTCTCCTCTGGCTGCAGCTGTATATGAACTGACTTCTTATCTTTCAGTTCATTTTTTAAAAGGGCTGTTTTAAGTCATGTGACTAAAATGGGTGGTCCTAGAGTGCTATTCTTTGGACCTTTGGGGGTGTGTCTTCTCTCTGGATGTTTCTTTGACCCTCCTGGGTATGTCCAACTTCTGGTCAGCTCCTGAGGCATCTAGAGGCCTCAAATTTAATGCCTAATGCTTCTTTGTGCTCTTAGTCCACATGTCACAAGGAAGTAAATTGAATTGTGACAATATTGTATCATTAGGTCTGTTTGTTAATGTTTCATTGCTGATTTTCAGTCCTCTGTGGACTCCATAATTTTTCCTTAGTTTGTGACAATTTTATTTTTTGCAATCAAAATATGTCAATGCATTTCAATTTCCCAATTTTAAGAGAAAAGCCAAGCAAAATGACACCTTTTATTGGCTAACTAGAAAGATTACAATATGCAAGCTTTCGAGGCAACTCAGGCCCCTTCTTCAGGCAAGATGTAAGACAATTTACTGCATAAGTATCCTTATATATAATATAATATATATATATATATATATATATATATATATATATATATATATATATATATATATATATATATATATATATATATAATTTGATAGTATCCGTACTGCGGTGGGTTGGCACCCTGCCCGGGATTGGTTCCTGCCTTGTGCCCTGTGTTGGCTGGGATTGGCTCCAGCAGACCCCCGTGACCCCTGTGTTCGGATTCAGCGGGTTGGAAAATGGATGGATGGATGGATAGTATCCGTAGGTATGGTGTTCGCGTCAATACCCCGTATGTATGGTGTTTGCGTCAATACCTCGACTCAATACAAGTTAGAAGCATGAGTAATGGCGGCTGGGTATTAACAACGGTCATTGTTTAAATTTTAGCTGATCTCAGATCTAAAATGAGTGACGATCGCAACACAGCCATGACAGCAGCAGCCGCGGAAAGGATGCGTAGGATAGGAAGTCACATGACTGACAAGGAATGTAGACTTGCTAATGTGACCAGACGTACACAACGTGCACAACAAACGGATGAGCAGCGTGTGGCTACAAATGCTACTAACGCAGAAAGAAATTGTGCAAATCGGACACAAAGGACAGATGAAGAACATGCATTACAGAATGTTACTAACGCTGAAAGAAATCGTGCCAGCCGTGCACAAGCGACTGAAGAAGCTCGAGCAGCCGCAAAGGCAGCACGGATTGAAAGACATCGAGCAGTCCGTGCCTTGCGGCGTGAAAATTCTCAGTGGCACGGCATTGCCATGTGCAATCACACAGATATTATTGAGGACACTGTCGTTGAAGCAAATGTCAACATTGTGATTGACGTTAATCAACCATGCACCAGTCGGGGACTAGCAGGACATGATCAGCCACGCCAACATAATTATTACTCCAACTCTGATTAGAGTCGTAAAATACGGTTTGTTTTGAAAATTTGTTTGCCGGAAAAAATCAAATGAGGTGCGCCGAAGAGCTGCGTTCACGTCACGCAGCCCCATTTAAACAGGAAGCTCTTCATTACATCGGCCGAAAAGATCTATTTTAGGCACAAATCAGTGCCATGATAACAAAATCATTTCAGGGACTTAAAAAAACAAACAATTCTTTGCAAAGAAAGTATTGATTTCACAAACGTAGAATTTGTAGCCCAATTCGATCGGGCTCCCAGTCGCTAGTTATAAGCACATAAAAATTATCTGTCCATACATCTTTCAAAACCCCTTATTTCATTACAGGATTGAGAAAGTCTATTTTAGAAGCAACAGACAAAAGTGAATATACAGTCCTGGGTGGGATGTTAGTCCATTGTTGGAAATATTCATACACAAAGTCACACTCATTACTTTGGCCAGTTTAAAAAACTTGGTGTCATTCTGAACTGAGCACAAATCAGAATACCCAGCAATAACCTTTAATGGCAATGACTCCACTGAATCATTGTTTCAGGTGCTATAAGGCAATACTGCTAACTGCTGAGCCACCATGCCACCATCAAATGGAAATTTAATTTGAAATAAGAAAGCTAAGTTGAAACACATTGGAACAGCTGCATACAAAAGCAGAAAGCAATCAACAACATACAGAGCTGAGATGTGAGAAAAATATGTGTTATCGATATTACTGCACTGTGCTCTTTCAGTTGTTCAGCAGCACTACGCATTTTGCATAAGGCATTGTCCATTGTGGTTAAGCGAAGACAGGTCATAAGGGCACTTTCTCCCATTTACCTCATGGCAGGGCTGTTGAAACCATGACCCTGCGGCTAAAACTGGCCCCCACAACCATTGTTTTGGCTCATAGGGCAACAAATGCTGCAGCTTTTTTTTTTTGCCATATAATCCACTTCACTTCTTATAGTATCTGTAAAACAATTCACCTGTCACTGGAAATTGAAAGGGATTAGAAAACTGAAAAACTCTACTTTAAAGAAAATTGATAGAGTAAATACATTTTTACAGAGGTGAAAGGAATGGTGGTGTCTTATTTATGAAGGAAGTGTGTCTGTCTACAAGGAATAGAATTTTTGGGTGCAAATCCAATACAAAACCTGCCAGGAGAATTTTAGAGTTATTGAGTAAGGCATGAAAGAGGAATGCTAATGAACTATATTTCCCAGAAGTGTCATATGAGCTCCATTTGTAGTTGTCTTGTCATATTCTTAAAAATGTACTTGTCTCATATTCTAAAAATCTTTAAAAAAAATCTTTAAAATATTATAAACATGACAAATTTCTCAGTAACTTATACAAGCATTGCATTGTGCTACTGTTAAACACCAGGCACTTCAGTTCTGATCAGGTCATTAGACTTCCCATAATAGTGAAACTCACCGGATTTAGATTGTTGGTCTTAGCAGTGCACAGTGCTTATAAAAAGTATTCCGTCTTGCAAGTTTCACATTTTATAATTGCACAACATTGAATCACAGTGGTTTTAATTTGGCTTTTTTGACACTGATCAATAGAAACATACTGTTTAACATCAAAGTGAACACAGATCTCTTCAAAGTATTCTAAATTAATTACAAATATAAAATAAAAAATAATTGATCGCAGTCAGCATTTAGTAGATGCACCTTTGGCAGACATTGCAGCCTTGAGTCTGTGTGTTCAAGTCTCTGCCAGCTTTGCATATCTAAACACTGCAATGTTTCTCATTTTCTTCTTTGCAAAACTGCTCGAGCTCTCTCAGGTTGAATGGGGATTGTGAGTGAACAATGTTTTTCAAGTCCAGCCACAAAATCTCACTTGGATTGAGATCTGAACTCTGACTCTGTCATTCCAGGACACTAACATTGTTGTTTTAAATCCATCTGTGTAGCTTTGATTTTATGCTTGCGGTTGTTGTCTTGCGCGAAAAGAAGTCTTCTCCCAAAGTGCAGGTTTCTTGCAGACTGTATCCTGTTTATCTCCAGGATTTCCCCATATTTTGCTGTATTCATTTTACCCTGCACCATCACAAGCCTTCCTGGGTCTGCTGTAGGGAAGCATCATCGACAGCATGATGCTGCCACCACCACACTTCACAGTGGGGATGGTGTGTTTTTGGTAACATGCATTATTCAAGCAAGGTGTTTAGTGTGATGGCCAAAAAGCTCAATTTTGGTTTCATCACATGCATAGAACCTTCTTCCAGTTGATCTCAGACACTCCCATGTGCCTTCTGGCAAACTCTAGCTGAGTTGTCTTCTTCTTCTTCTTCTTCTTCCGGCTGCTCCCGTTAGGGGTCGCCACAGCGGATCATCTTCTTCCATATCTTTCTGTCCTCTGCATCTTGTTCTGTTACACCCATCACCTGCATGTCCTCTCTCACCACATCCATAAACCTTCGCTTACGTCTTCCTCTTTTCCTCTTCCCTGGCAGCTCTATCGTTAGCATCCTTTTTCCAATATACCCAGCATCTCTCCTCTGCACATGTCCAAACCAACGCAATCTCGCCTCTCTGACTTTGTCTCCCAACCGTCCAATTTGAGCTGACCCTCTAATGTTCTCATTTCTAATCCTATCCATCCTCGTCACACCCAGTGCATCTTTAACTCTGCTAATTCCAGCTCTGTCTCCTGCTTCCTGGTCAGTGCCACCGTCTCCAACCCATATAACATTGCTGGCCTCACTACCGTCCTGTAGACCTTCCCTTTTCACTCTTGCTGATATCCGTCTGTCACATATTACTCCTGACACTCTTCTCCACCCATTCCACCCTGTCTGCACTCTCTTTTTCACCTCTCTTCCACAGTCCCCATTACTCTGTACTGTTGATCCAAAGTATTTCAACTCATCCACCTTCGCCAACTATACTCCCTGCATCCTGACCATTCCACTGACCTCCCTCTCATTTACACACATGTATTCTGTCTTGTTCCTACTGACCTTCATTCCTCTCCTCTCTAGAGCATATCTCCGCCTCTCCATGGTCTCCTCAACCTGCTCCCTACTATCGCTACAGATCACAATGTCATCAGCAAACATCATAGTCAACGTGGACTCCTGTCTAATATTGTCTGTCAACCTGTCCATCACTATTGCAAATAAGTTGTCAAGTGCATTTATTTCTCTTTGCTACTCTCCCATAAACCTGCAACAGTCTCTGTAGTTTGTAACTCCTTTGGAGTTATCACAGGTCTTTTGGTGGCCTCCATCACAAGTCTTCTTCTTGCACACTCCCTCAGATTTTGTGGATGGCCTCCTCTAGGCACATCTACACAAGTGCTCTATATTCTTTCCATTTCTTCATGATTTTGATTTAATTGGACTCCAGGGAATTTTCAGTGACTTGGATATTTTCTTGTGCACATTGCCTGACTTGCTCTTTTTATTAACCTTTTTGCACAGTTGCTTAAAGTGCTCTTTTGTCTTTAGTGTGTAGAATAGGCCAAGATATGGACTCACCCCAAGTTGGACCTTCCAGTTGAGGTGCATTTACACTACAATCAAATGAAACCCCTTGTCTACAGATAGATGATTTTCAATGATCTAATTGTGTAACTTCTAAAACCAATTGGCTGCACCATCAGTGATTTAGGTGTGTCATATTAAAGTGGATCAATATTTATGTGATCAGTTATTTTGTGATTTATATTTAGACCCCTCCTCGAACCGCCACCTTACCGTGGTGGAGGGGTTTGCGTGTCCCAGTGATCCTAGGAGCTCTGTTGTCCGGGGCTTTATGCCCCTGGTAGGGCCACCCAAGGCAAACTGGTCCTAGGTGAGGGATGAGACAAAGAGCGGTTATACAAACCTCCTATGACGAATAAAAAATTTGGACGGCATTTTCCCTCGCCCGGACGCGGGTCACTGGGGCCACCCCTCTGGAGCCAGGCCTGGAGGTGGGGCTCGATGGCAAGTGCCTGGTGGCCAGGCTTGCACCCATGGGGCTCGGCCGGGCACAGCCCGAAGAGGCAACGTGGGTCCCCTTCCCATGGGCTTACCACCTATGGGAGGGGCCAAGGAGGTCGGGTGCAGTGTGAGTTGGGTGGTGGCCGAAGGTGGGGACCTTGGCGATCTGATCCTCGGCTACAGAAGCTGGCTCTTGGGACGGGGAATGTCACCTCTCTGAAGGGGAAGGAGCCTGAGCTTGTGCGTGAGGTTGAGAGGTTCCGGCTAGATATAGTCGGGCTCACCTCGACGCACAGCTTGGACTCTGGAACCAATCTCCTTGAGAGGGGCTGGACTCTTTACCACTCTGGAGTTGCCCCCGGTGAGAGGCGCTGAGCGGGTGTGGGTATACTTATTGCCCCCTGACTTGGAGCCTGTTCATTGGGGTTTACCCCGGTAGACGAGAGGGTAGCCTCCCTCCGCCTTCAGGTGGGGGGACGGGTCCTAACTGTTGTTTGTGCGTATGCGCCGAACAGCAGTTCGGAGTACCCACCCTTTTTGGAGTCCCTGGAGGGTGTGCTAGAGGGCATACCATCTGGGGACTCCCTCGTACTGCTGGGAGACTTCAATGCTCACGTGGGCAATGACAGTGAGACCTGGAAGGGCGTGATTGGGAGGAATGGCCCCCCCAATCTGAACCCGAGTGGTGTTTTGTTATTGGACTTCTGTGCTCGTCACGGATTGTCCATAACGAACACCATGTTCAAGCATAGGGGTGTTCATATGTGCACTTGCGACTTTGTGGTCGTGTCGTTGGACTTGCGGCCACATGTCTTGGACACTCAGGTGAAGAGAGGGGCGGAGCTATCAACTGATCACCACCTGGTGGTGAGTTGGCTTCGATGGTGGGGGAGGATGCCGGTCAGGCCTGGTAGGCCCAAACGTGTTGTGAGGGTCTGCTGGGAACGTCTGGCAGAGCCCCCTGTCAGAAGTAGCTTCACCTCCCACCTCCGGCAAAACTTTGACCATTTCCCGAGGGAGGTGGGGGACATTGAGTCCGAATGGGCCATGTTCCGTGCCTCTATTGTTGAGGCGGCTGACCGGAGCTGTGGCCGTAAGGTGGTTGGTGCCTGTCGTGGCGGCAATCCCCGAACCCGTTGGTGGACACCGGCGGTGAGGGATGCCGTCAAGCTGAAGAAGGAGTCCTACCGGTCCCTTTTGTCCTGTGGGACTCTGGAGGCAGCTAATAGGTACCGGCAGGCCAAGCGGAATGCGGCTTCGGTGGTTGCTGAGGCAAAAACTCGGGCATGGGAGGAGGTTGGGGAGGCCATGGAGAACGACTTTCGGACGGCTTCGAGGAGATTCTGGTCCACCGTCTGGCGTCTCAGGAGGGGGAAGCAGTGCAGTGTCAACACTGTATATGGTGGGAATGGTGCGCTGCTGACCTCGACTCGGGACGTTGTGGGTCGGTGGGGGGAGTACTTCGAAGACCTCCTCAATCCCAATAACATGCCTTCCAATGAGGAAGCAGAGCCTGGGGACTCGGAAGTGGGCTCCCCCATCTCTGGGACTGAGGTCACCGAGGTGGTCAAAAAACTCCTTGGTGGCAGGGCCCCGGGGGTGGATGAGATACGCCCGGAGTTCCTCAAGTCTCTGGATGTTGTAGGGCTGTCGTGGTTGACACGTCTCTACAACATCGCATGGACATCAGGGACAGTGCCTCTGGATTGGCAGACCGGGGTGGTGGTCCCCCTCTTTAAGAAGGGGGACCGGAGGGAGTGTTCCAACTACAGAGGGATCACACTCCTCAGCCTCCCTGGAAAAGTCTATTCGGGGGTTCTGGAGAGGAGGGTCCGTCGGATAGTCGAACCTCGGATTCAGGAGGAACAGTGTGCTTTTCGTCCTGGTCGCGGAACAGTGGACCAGCTCTACACCCTTAGCAGAGTCCTGGAGGGTGCATGGGAGTTCGCCCAACCAGTCTACATGTGTTTTGTGGACTTGGAAAAGGCGTTCGACCGTGTTCCTAGGGGAATCCGGTGGGGGGTGCTCCGGGAGTATGGAGTACCGGACCCCCTGATAAGGGCTGTTCTGTCCCTGTACAACCGGTGTCAGAGCTTGGTCCGCATTGCCGGCAGTAAGTCGAACCCGTTTCCAGTGAGAGTTGGACTCTGCCAGGGCTGCCCTTTGTCACCGATTCTGTTCATAACTTTTATGGACAGAATTTCTAGGCGCAGCCAGGGTGTTGAGGCGGTCCGGTTTGGTGAACTCAGGATTGGGTCACCGCTTTTTGCAGATGATGTTGTCCTGTTTGCTTCATCAGGCCGTGATCTTCAGCTCTCTCTGGATCGGTTCGCGGCTGAGTGTGAAGCGGCTGGAATGGGAATCAGCACCTCCAAATCCGAGACCATGGTCCTCAGCCGGAAAAGGGTGGAGTGCCCTCTCAGGGTTGGGAGTGAGATCCTGCCTCAAGTGGAAGAGTTCAAGTATCTTGGGGTCTTGTTCACGAGTGAGGGAAGAATGGAGCGTGAGATCGACAGGCGGATCGGTGCAGCGTCCGCAGTGATGCGGGCTCTGCATCGGTCTGTCGTGGTGAAAAAGGAGCTGAGCCGTAAGGCAAAGCTCTCAATTTACCAGTCGATCTATGTTCCTACCCTCACCTATGGTCATGAGCTATGGGTAGTGACCGAAAGAACGAGATCGCGAATACAAGCGGCTGAAATGAGTTTCCTCCGCAGGGTGTCTGGGCTCTCCCTTAAAGATAGGGTGAGAAGCTCAGTCATCCGGGAGGGGCTCAGAGTAGAGCCGCTGCTCCTCCGCATCGAGAGGAGTCAGATGAGGTGGCTCGGGCATCTGATTAGGATGCCTCCTGGACGCCTCCCTGGTGAGGTGTTCCGGGCACGCCCAACCGGAAGGAGGCCCCGGGAAAGACCCAGGACACGCTGGAGGGACTATGTCTCCCGGCTGACCTGGGAACGCCTCGGGATTTTCCCGGAAGAGCTAGAAGAAGTGGCCGGGGAGAGGGAAGTCTGGGTATCTCTGCTCAAGCTGCTGCCCCCGCGACCCGACCTCGGATAAGCGGAAGAGAATGGATGGATGGATGGATATTTAGACCACTTTGCACAGATCTGTTTTCACTTAGACTTTCAAGAGTCATTTTTTGTTGATCACTGTCTAAAATGCCAGATGAAATGGACTGTAATGTCATGTTGTATGACAATAAAATATGAAAACTTTAAAAGGAGTGAATAGCTTTTATCGACACTGTATGCACACATATATTTTTTGTTATCATCACTAGTATAATTTGTGTAATGTTGTTACATGAGTTGATTGGCTGTTGTGGTGGATGGCTGGGGCCCATGCCCGGCCGGGACACCCTTTTGTCACTAGATCCAGGGGAGCAGCCATGGGAGCCACGCTACGTCCTTTGGGACCTTTGTTGGCAGCCCCCCTGGGTTGCGTCGGGGCCACTTTCATGGAACACCGGAGCTCATCTTGGTTGGGCTCTGTGGACTCCACCAGGGGGAGCTGCATAGAGCTGCACAGCTTAACAAGCCCATCTGGGCGGGAGCACAGCCACACCCGGAAGTGCAGCCAGAAGTAGGTCAACAAGCACCTACAGCACTTCCGGGTGGGCTATAAGAGGAGCCTGCAGCCACTACTCAGGGCACCAGAGTTGGGAGGAGAAGGATGCCGACGAAGCTGCCCTGGGAGGAGTGGAAAGAAGAGTGTGATTTGGGGTGATTTTTCTTTGTATTTTGGGACTGTGTTGTGGCTGGGGGGATTATGGGGAAGACGTGCCCTCCAGCTGAAGAAATTAAAAGTTCTTTTGTTTATTTTACACGTGCCTCCATTGTCAGTCTGTGTCGGGTTGGCACCAACCAAGCGCCAATATCACACTATGTAAGGCCAGCAGTTTCTGAGGAATTGTGTTCTACTACTGCCATTATAAAACCTGTAACAAAGAATTAAACAATTAAAATAATGTAATTACTTTTATGAATTATAAGTAGCCCAAGCTCGGCACCTTTTCCTCCATCTTTCTGTCTCATCCCATATTGGCTTGAGGAGAACCTTGTCACTAATTTAAAGCTAAACAATGAAACCAAGAAATGCAAAAATCACAATTATATTAAAGGTTCAGATATGCAGCATAGACTGTGCCATGAGAGATTTTCTTAAAGAAGGTCTGTTGGTGCATACCGACTGTTTGTGCCCTGATAAAGCTTACACATTCAAACAAATCTGAGAACAGTAAAATGCTGTAACTCTCCAGATGAAATATATGTCACAGGACTTTGTAGAGCAGGATTAGTGGAGTACATGACAGTATAAGCTGGAGGATAAATCAGACAGCAGCTTGTGTATTTTCATACTTGTTGGAAGAACAAATGGTTGGTTCTCTGGCATATTAAATAAAACTGCTGTACTACTGACATGTAAAGTACAGTATTTGTGAACCTCCTCTCTTACACTCTGATAATATTTTAATGTTCTGTTTTAACAAGATCTTCAGAAAAGTCTTTACAACATATGAAGACACAACCATTATCATAGAACCATTTCAGTTACACCCACTAGATGCTCACTAGTCATTAGACAACTCTGACTAATATATAAAGTGGAAAGGATGGTGGACAATCCAATAAATGAGGTTGAATACCCCATGGCACAAATTATAAGCCATTCTTCTGCTACTCTTATTTATTGTATTTTTTTATCCTACATCATCATCATTACCTACATATTTCCCTGCACACACCCCCTTCCCCTACAACTGTGGCAGAATAATTTCTCTATGCTTTTGCAGCATGTGTGACAATAAAGATCGAATCTAATCTAATCTGATCTAATGGGACACTGGTAGTACATGCCTTTATGCCAGTGCCAGCTACCCAAACTTTGCCTATGTTAGAATATTTTTCCAATTGTAAAACAGTCTGATCTTGTAGCAAACTTCTTTTCAGTGTTTATGTAATGTGCAAACGTTTTCAAGACTTTGATTGATGAAAACAAGAATGCCATCATGGTGGTAAAGGGCAAGGTTAGTATCAACAAAGACCTCATTAGCAGAGCAAGAATCTCAATGCCAGTCAAGAAGACCTTTGCCAGTGTGGAGGTACAGGTGCCTTTAAGGGTGGTTGAGAAGGTGTGTGGAGCAAGACTGGCAGAGGGCAAGTACTGTACCTCCTCTCCAAATTAAAAGTTAACAGCACATGGGACTAGACTGTCTTTAAAGTGTGACAAGTTGGCCAGTCCTATCATCACTCCATGATTGTAGGTGGCAGCACATAAACCCTGAGTAGGATGACCGAGACTGTGTTAAACATTTAAAGTGGTTGGTCTTGGAGCTGTTTTACAGACCTGGGGCTTCATGTATAATATTTTGAGTCGAATTCACACTAAAACATGGTATGTGGACAAAACTAGAACTATGCATACGCACAAAAAAATTCATTTACATAAAACTGTGCTTAAGCAAAGTTTTGCAGACTTTCCCTTTATAAATCCCAATCAATGTGAATTTTAATGCACATATACGAGCCTACAGCCCCACTCCAGCTCCTCACAGAATTTCGCATATTTGAATATGCAGATCAATATAAATAGCCCTTCCCATTCAGTGTTTTGTTAAAAGACAATGGCAAAAGCACATGTAAAAAAGAAGAATTTCAGCAAATGCAAAATGGAGGTCCTGCTCAATGAAGTGGAGGCAAGGAAAAAAGTCCTATTTGGTGACTTAAGCATTGGTATAAGCAACAAAAGGAAATTGATGGAGTGGTAAAGCTTGGCGGAGGCGCTTCACAGTTCAAGTTCAGAAAGTCGCACAGTGCCCAACATTAAAAAGAAGTGGTCAGATATTGTGGGGAACTGCCCGGACACAGACAGGTAGACAAGATGGTTTCACCACACACACGTTTATTATACATTAAATACAGTAGTTCAAGTGCACAAACCCAGTGCCGCAGCACCAATCACCCCTTAAGTCCTTGGCCACACAACACAATGCCTTCAGTCTCTGGTCCGCCTCCACTCCTCTCCTCTGAGCTCCATCCTGCTTCCACCTGACTCTTGCCATTGACTGGAGGGAGGCGGCCCCTTTTATACACTCCCCAGTGTGGCGGAAGTGCCGGCTGCACAACCGGAAGGACTCCGTGTGTCCCTGCTCCTCTTCCCCCCAGCACTTCCGGGTGTGGCGGAAGTGCTGAGGTCCAGGGCTCCCAAGGCATTGGGGCGCCCCCTGGCAGTGGCCACAGGCCCCTACAGGGTAGAGCTTCCATGCTCTGTACCCGTGGCCCCCAAAGCAACCAGGGCGGTCGCCCCCTCATGTTCTAGTCCTCCTGGGCATCCCAGCCAGGCAAGAACCCCAGCCAGGTGCCACAATATCAAAGTTGATGTGAAATGGTGAGTTGCGGCCCACTGTCTGAATGTTAACACCACTGGAGGAGGTACCTGAATTCTGGGGCTTACACTGTTTGAGCACTGATCTGCTGTAGTTATTGGTAAAACACTTGTATATCACGCCACAACATTAATGAAATGTATTTTCACATCACAGATAATTTTCACATTAATAAGGTGGAAATTCTTTCTATTTACATAAGCAAATTCATTCTCTGAAGGCGCCTTTATAGCAATGTGCATGCAGTCGAATGCTCTGATTACATTTGGAAAAATGGACGTTGCTGCAAGTTGTGCTTTGATATTTGGCTGTTCAACCACATTGTAAGGAAATCTGATATATATCTGGATGACAAGCAGATAATACCATCCCATACAGCTGGCATGGTGTGACTCGGTGATGACTGAGAAATACCTGATCAGTCAGCCAGTTCACATTGAAAAGCTCTGCCTTTGTAAAGACGGCCCCAGTTCAGCACACAGCTCCAAGAGGATAGCTCTTAGAAATCTAAATCAACTTAGAATCCAGTCATCATCATAGGACAAGAAGCCAGCATGATCTATAAATATGCACTCTTCTAATTTTTCCATTTGCAATGTCTTCTAACAAGGCTAAAGCAGCTATGGTCATTGGAATAGTTTGGCCATTCTATGCACCATTATATTGTTACAAATTTAAAGCACTTGATTGTAATCAATCTGTAAATGATACACAGTTAATTTCTGTGTATTTCATAAAGCCAGGTCATGGATGTGAACGTAAAAAAGAAAGTGAAATGACAGAAAGAGTATAACTGCTTTGACACTGGGTGCTAATCAGTTTATAAAACTGAGCAGAAAGGTGCGTATGCATGGTCTGAGGCTGCTGTGAAAATGTACGTGGCTTTACAACAACTTTAATTTTTACACATCTCAACATGAGCACCATTTATACATAATAATAATAATTAATAATAATTTTTTGCATTTATATAGCGCTTTTCTCACTACTCAAAGCGCTCAGCAATTGCAGGTTAAGGGCCTTGCTTAAGGGCCCAACAGAGCAGAGTCCCTAATGGCATTGACGGGATTCGAACCGGCAACCTTCCGATTGCCAGTGCAGATCTCTAGCCTCAGAGCCACCACTCCACCACATGAGGCCCCGTAACTTTTAAGGGTTATTCAGGAATAAGGGATGTACTGTAGGAAAACCTTTTCGGCCTGTAGTCAAACAATGACATTACAAAGTGAATCCATGGCTAGGCTTAAGAGTGATCTCAGGGGAGCATTTAACACCAACTGACTGGGGTACAGGAAGAGTGGCCAGGGCCAAAATAGAAAAATATAGAGAGAGAAGAAATGAGAAAGGGTGACATTTTTAAAATCAAGAAGTTATAAAGTGGTGAAGACATCCCATTGCATAGACAGACATACAGTAAGAATTTATTCTCAGTACGTCAGCAGGGTTTTTGTTTGTACAGTAATCCCTCCTCCATCGCGGGGGTTGCGTTCCAGAGCCACCCGCGAAATAAGAAAATCCGCGAAGTAGAAACCATATGTTTATATAGTTATTTTTATATTGTCATGCTTGGGTCACAGATTTGCGCAGAAACACAGGAGGTTGTAGAGAGACAGGAACGTTATTCAAACACTGCAAACAAACATTTGTCTCTTTTTCAAAAGTTTAAACTGTGCTCCATGACAAGACAGAGATGACAGTTCTGTCTCACAATTAAAAGAATGCAAACATATCTTCCTTTTCAAAGGAAACAGAGAGGAAAGCAAACAAATCAATAGGGCTGTTTGGCTTAAGTATGCGAAGCACCGCCGGTACAAAGCTGTTGAAGGCGGCAGCTCACACCCCCTCCGTCAGGAGCAGAGAAAGAGAGAGAGAGACAGAGAAAAACAAACAAGCAAAAATCAATACGTGCCCTTCGAGCTTTTAAGTATGCAAAGCACCGTGCAGCATGTCGCTTCACTAAGCCGCTGCACACAGAAGGTAGCAACATGAAGATAATCTTTCAGCATTTTTAGACGAGCGTCCGTATCGTCTAGGTGTGCGAACAGCCCCCCTGCTCACACCCCCTACGTCAGGATCACAGATAGTCAGCGCAAGAGAGAGAGAAAGAAAAGTAAGTTGGGTAGCTTCTCAGCCATCTGCCAATAGCGTCCCTTGTATGAAATCAACTGGGCAAACCAACTGAGGAAGCATGTACCAGAAATTAAAAGACCCATTGTCCTCAGAAATCCGCAAACCAGCAAAAAATCCGCGATATATATTTAAATATGCTTACATATAAAATCCGCGATAGAGTGAAGCCGCGAAAGGCGAAGCGCGATATAGCGAGGGATCACTGTATTTGTAAATTTGAATCTTTGTGTTCTCTATTTTATATACCCATCACTTGTAAAACATACTATTATTTGGACTTATTTGTATTATTACTAGTGAAGAGATGTACCAAGAGACTCTCCTTGTTACTTATAGATGTGGTAATTTTCATGGCTTCCTGGTAAATGCCTCACACAGAGACCATTGACCCCAATCACATGTTGCTGTTCAGGAGAGCAACACAGAATGTTAGATTCATTCTCTCTAAGTCTCAGCTTCTGCAGACTTCTCCGTCAAAAAATTGTGGCAGTATTCAGCACAAGTTTTTACCATATACAGAGTACAGTATTGTTAGAGTCCAACTGTTCCATTCCTGTTTGGCTCCAATGAACTGCTTTAGAATAATTCACTTTTATTCATTTTCCTGTTTGAAATATGAATAAATTGCACATTCAAAATGCTGCTATCAAAGTTGTGGCTTGATGAATACAGCACCCTTCAACTGGGTCAACTGCACTGTACAATCTTGTGTTGTCTTCAGAGTTAATCTACTGATCTACAAAGCTGATAACTTCAGGATCCCACACTATCACTCATCCTTGCTTCATTCATACCAGATGTGAAAGACCCTCTGATCCCTTCAATTTTACTATCCCAAAGACTTATGGAATTCCCAGAGAACAATCCTTTGGATCTGTAGTTCCTTTTTCTATCTCCCTACTTTAATCCGTAAAGCTCAGTGAGTAGGAAACTGAAAAAGATAACATATTACCAAATACACCATGTTAATTCTTAATTACTGTTTTTCTAAAGAGGAATAAAAAGATCATAGGAACTAATTTCCCTAATAAACAACAATTTCAAGATCTTGTTGAAGTGTTTACTGTACTTCTTTAATATAGCATAAGCAAACTATTTATTTATTGTAATATTATCTCCTGCTGCATTTCATCTTCCAGTGGTTTTGTTGTCTCTTGTGGAAATCAGGGGCGCTTCAGCTGCCCCAACCCCGAAACAAACAGGCGGAGACACGAGTTCAGCACAGCACACATTTATTTACACATGGGAAGCATGACTCTCACTCCCCTCCTCAGCACAGTACATCAAGCACCAAATACAGTCCCTTCTTCTTCTTCTTCTTCTTCTCTCTTTGTCATTTGCCTCCACTCCTCCTCTTGGCAACCTTCGTCCCTCTTCCTCCCAACTCTGGCTCTCAGAATGGAGTGAGGCGGCTCCTTTAAAGCAGGTCGGAGTGTTCCAGGTGGCTCATTAATCAGACCTGGAATCACTCCCAGGTGTGGTGAAAGCCCAAAGTAGGGCTCTGCAGCTCCCATGGAACCCAAAAGGGCCATACCAGACTCCAACTCCCAGCATGCCCTGCGGGAACCCATGATGCCACTGCTGCACAGGAGGGCTGCCCTCTAGCATCCCGAGGGAGGAAGTGTCTTGCAGATGCCCTCTCCCCCGGTCCTTCCATCCAGCTGGCATCCAGGCCAAGTAATTGCCGTGGCCGCACATTACACTGTATAGGCAGAAAAAAGTTTATGATAGAACTGAGCTCCCTTTAGGTTTGCTCACAATATATTTGTATGGATCAATGCATTATATTCCCAGCCAGAACCATCTGTTACTATATATTGTGTGTTTCCTGCTCTTTACATCCAAAATGGGCCTCAAAGCTCCAGTGAGGCCTAGCAACAAAGTAAGGCTTGTGGTCTGCTTAGGCCAGAACAGGGAATAAAGCTTATATTATCTAAAATAATGTCCAAAATAGAGAGGGGAACTCTATAAAACATCTAGCTACAATAACAAAACAATGCTCCTTTATATCCAAATAAGAAACAAAAAGAAAAGTAAAAAAGATATGTCTAAAAAGCTAAATCTGTAGGTAAAGAAAGGCAATTAGTGTTCCAGAATCATGTTCACAGTCCAACACACTAAAACTAAAAAGAAAACAAAGACACAATTAACAATAAAATATCTAAAAAAAAAGATACAAGATAACAAAAAGAAAATGCACTTGAGCTAGGGATGAGACCCTGGCTATGACATAATACTATAAACATTATATATTCAGACTATTTTACTCTAGAGAAATGGAACTACTGTAGACAGGGCTGTTCGGTATAACCAATGCTTTTTAGGTGCATTCACATATAATGTAAGAAGCACCTACTGCGATAGCCATGTCTGTCTGTCGGGCTATCTGTTTGTCTGTCTGTCATCCAACCCCCATGGACCAATTTTATTGAAGTCTGGTACACTTACTCTTCAAGGAGATTTGTTCAGACATTTCAGTATTAGTTGAGATATCTTGAAGAGATTGTGCAGTACAAAGTTTCGAAATTTCAAAATCTCCCATTGAAAAGCATTGGTGATTCTGCAAACTTGTCTGTCTTAAAACAGAGATATGTTCTGTGAGACTTCAAGTGTGGATTGGTTTCCTGTTTCAATTTCACATTTGCACAGCGGTTATGCCAACTTGTATATTTTATACAGTATATCTTTGTCTTTCACAAAGGGAGGAAGCACCTCATACAGCAGCACCCCTCTCCTGCTGCTTTAGGTAAGGTAACCACAACACTACAAAAAAAGTAACTTTTCTGGAAATTAATGGAAGCAGAAAGCAATTATGTAGGCATATATAAAACTGAATTGACTGAACTAATATTATCTGTAGTTTGTTATTTTAAAGAACTAACATTATCGGCCTGCACCTCCCCTAAGTGATATAAACACATTAGCTGCTTACTCGGCTGGTTACTTATTTGCAGCTTTAGAAATGAAACTGCAGTTGATATGGGCAGAAGATCAAACACACAATAAGGTTCTGCACCATGCTATACATTTTCTATAGTGCAAGAAGGCTGATTGTAACTCACTTACCATAGACAATGAAAAATGGGTCACTTAGCAGTAACTTCAACAAACTTAACTAAGATTACAATTTTTTTATTGCCCAATGAGCCACTTTTGCTTTTGTATATTTTCACATTGGAATTCAATTTTTTAAGATGATTGTCATCTTTGGTATTCCCATAATGCAATAAATCAAATTCCTTTCCAAGTTATTAGTTATTTATAAAGTTTTTGTGAATTACTGTATTTTAACTAATATTAATAGCTACATGTGGGTCTTATTTCAATTGGTTTTCTTCTTTCAAAGAGTAATACTGACAGTGATTTTTAGTCGCAGACCCTCCACCACTTAAGTTCATCAATCAATGCCATTTTTACATCACTTGAATTGGAATCTACTGTTTAAGAAAGCTATTAGGCTACATTTTTAACTATATGACATTATAAAGTGCTTTTAAAAAGCATGTATTTAATGTAGTCTACTAACATGTGTAATTGCATTCTATTAGCGGTTATTTTTGAATATGACTCATTGCTACAAAAATACCTAATAAACAAAAATGTGATAACTGATTCTAGATAAAGTAACTAAAAAAATTTGAAATGTATAAACTTTCATATCATTTAACTTGGTTGCTAAACACACACCATGCATACATTTTCTTACTTGTTGGAATTGCCACTGAACAGAGTCAGAGATAAAGTGGATCATAAGGGAAGAAACTGGACAAAAAGCGTCCCTCTGTCCTGATGACATGGAGCTCTTCATCACCAAATGTGCTCATTGCCATACAAATCATTCATTGTTGATGTTAAAATTAATATTCATTTTCATAGTATCCCTATGGACACTGCTCAAAAAAAATTAAGCGAACACTTAAATCTCACATTTGATCTCAATGAATGAAATATTCAAATGAAAAATCTTTGCTGAGTAACATTGTGTAATTCATTGAAAACAAAATGATGCAACAATGGTGAATGGAAACCAAAATCACCAACCCATTCGTGACTGGATTCGAATGTCAAAGTCAAAACTTGAAATCAAAGGCTGATCCAACTTGCATGAATTTCAGCATGGCAACTCATAATGTGACTCAGTAGTGTTTATGGCCCCCACGTGCCTGTATGCACTCCCGATAACATCTGGGCATGCTCCTGATGAGATGGCGAATGGTGTCCTGTGGGATCTCATCCCAGACTTGGATTAGGGCATCCGTGCGTTCCTGGGCAGTCTGGGGGGCTAATTGGAAGCATCAGATGCACCGATACATAACGTCCCAGAGGTTCTCAATTGGATTCAGGTCTGGGGAACGTGTGGACCAGTCAATGGCATCAACGCCTTCGTCATCCAGGAACAGCCTACACACCCTGGCCACATGAGGCCAGGCATTGTCCAGCATCAGGAGGAGCCCAGGACTCACTGCACCAGCATAAAGTCTAACAATGGCTCTGAGGATTTCATCACAGTACCTAACCACAGTCAGGGTACTGTAGCCTAGCACGTGGAGGTTTGTGCAACCCTCCAAGGATATGCCTCCCCAGACCATCACTGACTCACCACCAAACTGGTCAGGGTGGATGATATTGCAGGCTGCATAACGTACACCACAGCGTCTCCAGACACCTTCACGTCTGTCATATGTGCTCATTGTGAACCTGCTCTCATCCGTGAAGAAAACAGGGCTCCAATGGCAGAGCTACCAATTGTGGTCTTCTCTCGCGAATGCCAATCAGGCTACACGGTGATGGGCTGTGAGCACAGGTCTGTCTAGAGGACATCAGACCCTCATGCCACCCTCATTGAGTCTGTTTCTGACAGTTTGGTCACAAACATGTACACCAGTAGCCACAATAAACCTGGAGGTCATTTTCTAAGG
This sequence comes from Erpetoichthys calabaricus, assembly GCF_900747795.2. Classification (NCBI taxonomy): domain Eukaryota; kingdom Metazoa; phylum Chordata; class Cladistia; order Polypteriformes; family Polypteridae; genus Erpetoichthys; species Erpetoichthys calabaricus. Next base: position 113,424,886 of record NC_041394.2, read on the forward strand.
CTCTGTCAGTGCTCCTCCTGTTCCTCCTTGCACAAAGGAGCAGATACTGGTCCTGCTGCTGGGCTGATGTGCTTCTACAGCCTTGTCCAGCTCTACTTGTGTAACGGCCCATCTCCTGGTATTTCCTCCATGCTCTTGAGACTGTGCTGGAAGACACAACAAACCTTCTTGCGGCGGTATGTATGGATGTTACTTCCTAGAAGAGCTGGACTACCTGGGCAAACTGAATCAGCTGCAGGTACCGCGTCAGGCTACCAGTAGTGACAAGGACAGTAGCAAAATGCAAAACTAGAGAAGAATCCATCAGGAAGGATGAGGAGAGATCAGATGTCTGTGGTCACCACCTGCAAAACCAGTTCCTTTTTGAGGAGCGTCTTGCTGTTGCCGCTCCAGTTCACCTGTTGTCACTTTCATTTGCACCAAAGCAGGTGACGTTGATTCAAAATCGCTTATGTTTAACACCACTGACTTGGTGTTAGACTGAAATGATTAAGTGTTCCCTTAATTTTTTTTCACTATATATTAACAAATCCATTATTAAAAAGTTGCATTCAATTTTATGTTCATTTTAAATGCAAAATGACGATTTGTTATGAAGATAGCTCTACAAAAATCCAAAGCAGGGGGGTGTAACATGACATTCCAGTTTTACTACTATCTCTGCTTCACGAGAAGAGAATGAAGCAGAAAGTAACAAAACTGTCCCTGCTTGGTTAGCCATTGAGACGAGTTCCTGATTCACCTCTTGGCAGTTGGCCTTGCTCTGTGCTCCTGCAATTCTTAATTATCTACAATCTACCAGTAATTCAGTAGTGCAACATTCATATGCTATCAATGTAGGAAACACTTTAAAGCCAAGACACTATTGTCAGTTGTTCCTGTCCACAATAATAATTTATTCTGGCCTTTTTTAAAAAACACAGTAAATAATTCATTGAAGTCATTTGGTGTTTGGAGTTTTAGAAACTTTGATGTGGACAATATGTGTGCATCATTTGAACAACTCTGTTTCAAATATTACCTTTCAATAACACACTGTTATTTACATGGTCAAGTTAGAAACATGATGTAAATGAATCTGCCCATCTACCCTAATCCTTCTGTCAGTATGTATGAAGGAATCTTTACTATCTAGTAGTGATGAGGAGATTGGTAACATTTTCAGATTCCATCGGCAAATTTTAAGATGCATATCCCTAGACAGTCTTAGGCAAGGAAGGGAAAGGGACGTCTTATTTAGAATCTCAGATAAGGAATACAATTCATCCATTTTCAACATACATACTGTATGTCTGCAGTGGGTTGGCACCCTGCCCAGGATTGTTTCCTGCCTTGTGCCCTGTGTTGGCTGGGATTGGCTCCAGCAGACCCCCGTGACCCTGTGTTCGGATTCAGCGGGTTGGAAAATGGATGGATGGATACTGTATGTACATTCTTCTTTAATCTAAGCAAACCATGGCGTAAATTCAGCATAAAATTGTGCAATGCACAAACACATTTATCCCGATTAAAATAATTTAAAATCTAGCAGTTACAGGATCATAACTGCAACTGTGACACCAGGCATTGGCCTTACTAGGTTACATGTCTTGGGAATTTCCCACACTCACACTATTTTGAAGAAAATATTTGCTTATCTGTCAAAGAGTGTTGGATTTACAATTTCAGATGAGTGTTTAACAGCATTTTTTGCCGTATCATCAGATGAGATAGGAATATTCAATGAAAAATCTGTTGTGATATCCTATATAACAACTGGCTTATCTTACTCAGCTTTAAGAATCCTAAGCTACCTCCCATAACTCACTGGGAAAGCAATGTCTTACTGTATGTTATCTAAAAACTAAAAAACAAAGTTTTCCTTATAGGAAATGATCCACCTTAACTTTCCATGAGACCCACTGCATTGAAGCCTCTAGGTTGAAGCCTTAAAAACAATGAGGAGGTACATGAGAACATTTATGTTATGTAGAATGCCCAATGAGGGATGGGTAGTCTTTTAGCCTTCGGAACTTAGTTAGACTTCAATAATTTTGTTATAAAATAAGCTTCTCAGGTCGCTTATTTATTTCTTATCTTTGTCAATATGCACAAGGCACTACTTCATACTAAACACATAGCTCTCTGAAGTCGGTAGCCGAGGGGTGTTGAGTCAATGTAACTTACTTTTAAATGTTAATGTTTAGAATACTCTAGCAATCTGACTTACTTATTTAAAGAGACTCTGCACTCTAATTTGCTTGGTGTCTTGACCTGAGCTGGTCCAAATCAAGGTAATGGAGCATACTATGATGTGATTTTGTGTCTCTAATCTTGGAATTATCTGAATGATTACAGAGAAAATATTCACAATTGATATAAATCTGAGCAATAAACTTCATGAAGCTACGATAGAAACAGAGTTCATTTGTGCAATACAATAATATGGTTGTAATATGGGACGGCATCATAATCTAACATAGCTATATTGTTTTGGACAACATTAAATAAATAAATATTTATATTTTATATAAAATATACTAGGGGGCTTTTCCCCCTGCTCGTTTCGCTCGCCAACCCCCAGGCCGGCAGAATGCACAAGCCACTTTGCGGTTCTGCCGCTCGCGTATGAGGATTGTTACATGTGCATAGTAGAACTAACTATTTTATATTACAGCGAGTAATTAACCAAATTAAAAAATAGTAAAATGTAATAATTTGAAAATAAATTATGTTTCATGTTGCATTCAGGTTATTCGTTGTGTAATACAATTTCGTTCTGTTTGGCTTTGAAATTAACACGAAAATATTTTTTGACACTTTTAAAACTTACACTTTTACTGTAAAACTTCAGTAAAAACAATTTTTTGAATTAAATTTTTGTCAATATCGTACTGAATTTTGATACCGTTTTTGGACTTACATTGTGACAACGCAACGTATAACTGCCCATGAGAGAATTTCATTTCTTTCTCTCTAATAAATAAACTGACTTTTTCAAATGTTTGTGATTTGTTAATTGTCTTTGCAAAATGTATTCTAACGAGAAACGGTTAACGTTTTAATACAAATGGCATATCAAGATCTCCTTTGTTTAATGTTATCCGGGGAAGATGTACTACATTACCTTTCTTGGATACATCCTCCTTTCAACAGTAATTCAGGCGGTGGAAGACCAGACGGTGTTAACGGTTGTACTTATTCTTCGGAATATTGTAAGTTGATGTTTTCATCTTCCGCACGATCACCACCAACTGTTTCAGCACAGCCTATTGATACACATTTAACCAATTTGCTGTGTAACCGATTGACAATTTTCACGTTAATTTGTTTGACTTCACAGTTTCTCATCGCTAGGATTGCCCATGTACTCATTTCTTCTGTTGATATCCCTTTACGATGAAATTCATAAATAAGATTTGGACATAATACGTCTTCTTTAATTGGGAACTTAAAGTGAAGAAAACAAAACGAAAGAGCTGAGAAAGCGCGAAATGTGTCTGTCAAAAGCATTCACACGAATGAGATGTGATTGGACCGTGTGCATGTTTGAATATGGGTGAGAGGAGGGAGTGACTTGGAACAATCTCAGGTCAAAAGTGTCGTCGCAGGATTTTTTTTATATAATAGAGAGATGTATATTATATTTTGGACAGCATTAGATAGATAGATAGATAGATAGATAGATAGATAGATAGATAGATAGATAGATAGATAGATAGATAGATAGATAGATAGATTTTGAAATGTGACAATAAATAACTAAAAACACAATAATATGTGACCATAAATAATTAAAATGCGTCGTAAAGTGTGTTTTTGTTACTTATTTGTTAATATATTTTTTCAATTATTTTTTCATTTATTTCAGTGACCTCGCACACAACATGAAATATGCAGTGAATGAAAATTGACATTTTCACCTGTCAAACTTGAGAAGGTTGGCTCTAGCGAGTACTGTGTTTTAAAAGGTGAATCATCAGCACAGTAAATGTAAATCTTCAGCCATTAAGTGCTACATTTATAGGCATTGTCACACATTTGTGCCTGTGCGTCATCTTCCTGTCTCTTTCGAGGTAAGCAGTATCACCCTGCAACAAGAAGGGGCGCTGTCAGTAACACTTTCCCTCCAGGATGACGCCTAGCACCTGCCTTTAGCCTCCAAGATGGTTCTGCCCCTTCTGGCCTGGATATTATGAAATCGAGCTGCCCCTGGAGAAGGGTGGCTCAATCTGGGAACAAATGGCAAAAGAGACAAAGCTCCCTTTAACTCAACATGTCTTCTGCTTGCTTAAGCTAGTGATTTGGCTGTGGTTATGTTATTGCAATTAAGCACAAAAGCATTAAGCATATTTTCTGTTTTATTTTCCGTGGCTCAATACCAATGATTAAACAGGGTAGCCTGGCTGGTGCCCTAACTATTCTTCCTGGCTTGCTTACAGTCTGTTCACTGGTCAGAGCAGATACTACACATCAGATGCAGATACATGAGATGATGATGAATTCAGTGCTTCTTGAATTAAAGAATCTCCTTTGTGCAGTAATCATGGCCATTATGACATTTTCTTGCACTCACATCTGTCAAAGATGCACATACAGTGCAAACATGTAGGTTTGGATTTTTTTTTCTCCCTAAATAATAAAAACCACCATTTACAAACTGCATTTTGTGTTTACTTGTGTTATATTTGACTAATGGTTAAATGTGTTTGATGATCAGAAACATTTTGTGTGACAAACATGCAAAAGAATAAGAAATCAGGAAGGGGGAAAATAGTTTTTCACACCACTGTATTTGCAACTTTGAGCATGCACTTTGTTTGCCTTGGGAATCCTGTGGTTCATGTGCAAAGTTGTCACTGTGAGCGCTCCAACTAATTCACCAATCAAAACACAGCTCTTGCTATAGCCTGCTCTCTCAACAAATCCTAACAGACCCCTCTGACCTTATTCCATCTGTTAGAAGGTCAGGAATCTTTAGCATAGAGGTACACACTAACATGCTGCCTAGTAGCACTTTGAAGTCACCTTGTCAGCCTCCTCCCAGGATCCTGTCTCATCATTGTGCCTGCAGAGGATTTACCCCCAGGCACCTGTCTATCATTGTCACAAAGCATATTGTCATTTGGCTACCTCTACCCACTCAGCGTAACATGCAAAGGCATGGTGGTACAAGCTTTGGGCTTAACTGCTGTTTGGTATGTGACTTAGTCTGTCCACCTCTGTGTTTGTATTTAAGATTATTTTGGATTTAAGAGAACAACAACATTTATTTCTAGAACATTTTCATATATAGGATGGAGCTCAAAGATGTCAAATAAATAGTTGCAAGAAAAGAAAAACAAATTGGGCTAACGCCTTTATCCAAGGCAACTTACAACATTTATAATGCAATTGGTTAAATTTCTTTTAGTTTTTAAATTGGAGCACAGGCAGGTCATGTGACTGGCTCATGGTCGCACAGTATCAGTTGCAGGATTTGAACCCACAACCTCAGGGTTTAAAGTCCAGTGCCTTAACCACTACACTACACTACCTACCCAAATGAAGATAACATAGAATAATTATCTTAATACATAATTCGCCAGTCTCCTCACTCACTCACTCACTCACTCACGTCCGAAGCCGAATGCGCAGTCGCCTTCTGTGCAGCTGCCCGAAAAACCTTACGAGACAGACATCGCGGCAGGTGGCGGATTTACGGCCTCGAAAATTCAAAGAGAAAGGCGACTTCGACCGACATCCAACCCCAACATCGCGGGAGGCGCGGATATACGGCCGCAAAAATTCAATGAGAAAGGCGACTTTCATTAAAGCTCTAGAGGCCTGAAAGGCGATTTCGACTACAGCTCAAGGCCTAATTACGCATTCATTCAATACACCTATATCAGGTTTGTGGTGCTTATACTTATTACATATTATACTATTCCACTCATGCCCATTTCATCTTACGTTGTCGAAACGGGCTCTTTGTCTAGTAATTAAATAACATAAAAAATATATATATAATTAATAGAATATGGAAAAAGATGATCCACTGTGGCAACCCCTTTGAAGAAATAAATGCGAGAGGAAACAGATTAAAGGTTGGGGAACCATTCCCGTGTACTGTTGTACCAACCAAGTCAGTATACACTGAAATAACAGTCAAGTTCATGAAAGAAACAGTTGACAAATGAGTTCGTACAAACACACCAATTTATATGATTTAAACCAGAAGTAGGCTGAAGGAAGGTGTGACGTAAGTAGAAGGTGATGGAAGTAATGTCATCGCCAGAGCTGGATGGATGAAAACACGTAAGTTTCTTCATGAGACAGAGCAATGTTTTCTGCTGTGGAATTCAAGGCATGGGAGGTTTTTCTTCCTTTTTTTCTAGTGAAAATGTTGTCTTAAACCCCGCTCCGGTGTGTTTTCACACTCTGTCGGGCCCTTCGGCTGTCCCCTAATCGTGTGTATGACACCCCTAACAGAAGCAGCCGAAAGAAGGAGAAAAAGAGGATATATAATTAATATAAAAGTAGAGTACATAGAATCAATTTTTAATTTGTCTAAAGATGATAAGGTCAGATGACTGGGGAAAACAGAAGAAATGAAAAAAACTCTCGATAAGCTGGAGAATAAAAATAAAATCTGCAGGGGTTCCAAGGCTAAAAGACTACCCAGCCCCCATTGGGCATTCTATATAACTTAAATGTTCTCATGTAGCTCCTTCATTGTTTTTCAGGCTTCAATGCAGTTGGTCTCATGGAAGGTTAGGGTGGTCACTTTCATTCAAACATCACAGGTGACTGCACTGTGCTTTTATCAAGGGGTGGTAGAAAAACCAAAACAGAAAGTAGAGAAAAGTAGAGATTAATGATGACTGCAAATTCATTGCACAACGTGATAATTCCATGCATTAAGATGACCTCACCCCTTCTTTTATGCATAGCTTTCTGAAGAGTAAGCAGACCAGCATTAGGGGATTTAAAGTTATGACCTGAAATGTCGGGAGAAAGACACTCCAAAATACAGAAAGGATGAAGATTATTTAAATATGTATACACCATTGGTGGTATTATAAAGTCCATTCTGAATGACACAGGTAGCGAATATAACAATGCTAAGACAGGGGAAATGTTTCCTTTCACTTGTTAAAATTCTTAGTGCTGCATTCTGTACTAACTGCAAGTGATAGATGTCTTTCTTAGGTAATCCTGTTAGCAGTGCATTACAATAATCTAGTTGACAAAAAACAAAAGCATGAATTCATTTCTCAGCATCTTGCAATGTTATATGAGATTTAACTTTTGCAATGTTCCTTAAATATAAAAAAGCAGTCCTAGTAATACAGTCAATGTTTAAGTTTAAGTCATACTCTAAATTTACACCTAAATTCTTTACTTCCACCTTGGCTTTAATACTATGGGATGCCATTCATTATTCCGATTTTTATCAACAACTTGCCAATGTTGCTTTCTTCCTCTACTGTACATTAAGGGCCTTATCTCTTCTTGTGTAACTCGGGTGCCACCTGTTGGAGACACAGCAAACCAGTGAGTTTCCAGAAGGGACTGAATTGGCCTGAAAGACAGCAGCAGAAATAGGGAGAGGGGGGACACAAGATCATAAGACAGGTAAGAGGTCGTTAGTCCAGGAGATCAACCGAATCTAAAACACAAAGCTAGAAACAAAGTTAAAAAAAGGAACGAAATGACAAAAAACAGTGCAGGTATCATTAATTCTTTTTTAGAAGCACCTAGTTTCCTCCTATGGTAGTAAGACAGAGAAGAATAGAAGAAGTATTGTTTTTTCAGTCCAAAAACAGGATACTGGGAGATGCCTTCTTTATGAATGGCAACAACAGGGGTCCTCAGTCGCAATCCTGGAGGGCCGCAGTGGTTGGAGGTTTTCCTGCCAAATGGTTTCCTAATTAGGACACAGTCTTCTTCTTCTTCTTCTTTCGGCTGCTCCTGTTAGGGGTTGCCACAGTGGATCATCTTCTTCCATATCTTTCTGTCCTCTGCATCTTGCTCTGTTACACCCATCAACTGCAAGTCTTCTCTCACCACATCCATAAACCTTCGCTTGGGCCTTCCTCTTATCTTCTTCCCTGGCAGCTCTATCCTTAGTTTCCTTCTCCCAATATAGTCCTTGCTGATAATGAACCTTGGTATTTAACTATTTGGCTTATTACTGCCTTCATTCAGCCAAGAGAAATTTTAATTGCACTGTAGAATTTCCTTCTCAAAAGAATGTTATCCATGTGTTTTGTGGACCAAAACAGATTTAAACTTGACGCTCCTTCCAACTCCACACAGATACTTCATGGTGCATATGCACAGGTTTAAAAGGAAGCACTTTAGCTGGAGAGCTGCTGGTTTATTGGTTATCTGCAATTTATTATTAACTAATGTCTGGTTAAGAAAACAAAAGAAATTCACCTGCTAAAGATTAAAATACAATTCAGAACCCTTAATTGCCTAACAGGCAAGGTAACTAAAATTAAGCTGAAAACACGTATTACTTTAGTAATAAATAAATGGGTTCTAATTAAGAAATTGGTTGAAGTGATAACCTTCAGTCAATGTGGACCACCAGGACTATAACTGAGGACCTCTGATCTACAACGTAACTACAATTTGTCTTTGATGAATGAAAGCGTTAACAAGGCATAAGTTAAATACCAAGTTTCATTATCAGCAAGGACTGTCGTCTATTTAGGAAACTGACTGGAATGAAAACCTGTAGCCCTCCAGGACCAGGATTGAGGACCCCTGGGCAACATAATGACATAACAAACACATTGGTGTAAGATCACATGGTAGCAACCTGACACTGTAACTAACAACAAAATGGTTGTGACGATTAGAGTACAATTTAAAATGAAGCACCCGTAGACGACATGGCGTCTCGATGACGTGAATAAAAACAAACATTAATGTCAAATACAAGACTTAGTCCACATTGACATGAATAAGTTTGAAAACACCGTTTTCTGTCCACACTAGTGTTTTCAGATCAGTTCCTAAAGGTTTTTCATTATAAGTGTCAGCGTGGAATGATATTTGTTTATGAAATTAACCCAAAGTAAATGAAAATGCTGAAAGAATGAGGACAAAAACAAAAAGTTTTTTGTTGCGGCAAATGATAGAGTACAACTGCTTTTAAACATTACAAATCAATATAAGGTAACCAGAGCCTTGAAAAATCAATATTGTGAAATATTCAAGTCTTTTGAGGCATGCTGCATTTCGAGTGAAGCAAAGAAATTAGGAGAGGACCATCTCCACAGTAAAGAGGACAATTGTTACCAAAAAACTGGAGTCAGCATCTGATCACATGGCAATCACATCAGCGTTTTTAAAAAGCTCCATTTTCTCCATCTGCACTGCTTCAGGCGATCCAGAGTTTTTAAACTGATACACTTTGAGAAGAGTTTTTAAAAAGAGTCAGAAAAAGACGTGTGTTCAGATTTATGTGTATGTGTGGACTAGGAACAACAGTACAAGTGTTACTTGATTGAAACGAATTCTTGTATTATTAGTTAGATATAGATAGATAGATAGATAGATAGATAGATAGATAGATAGATAGATAGATAGATAGATAGATAGATAGATAGATAGATAGATAGGTATTTTATTAATCCCAAGGGGAAATTCTTTTTTTTTTTTTTTTTTTTTTATTTTATTAATTTTCATTGTAATCATTCCATACAAACAGATCAATTTATAACCCAACAAATTTGAAGACAAATCAAACCCCACCCCTGAGAAGGAGAGCTTAGCTAAAGGAAAATTGCTTTAAGCTTTTTAATAAGGCAACATTAGACAAAAGAAGGGGAGAAGTAAATATCTATATTAAAATAATATTGATTAAATCCTGCCAAGTTTTGAAAAAATTTTGTACAGATCCTCTAACTGAAAATTTGATTTTTTCCAATTTCAAATAATATAAAACATCAGTTTCCCACTGACTTATAAGAGGAGAATTAGGATTCTTCCAATTTAACAAAATAAGTCTGCGTGCCAAGAGTGTAGTGAATGCAATCACCATTTGTTTGTCCTTCTCCAATTCAAGTCCATCTGGAAGGACACCAAACACAGCTGTTAGTGGGTTAGGAGGGATTGTGATACTAAGGCTGTCTGAGAGGCACTTAAAATTTTTGTCCAAAATGATGTTAGTTTGGTGCAGGCCCAGAACATGTGACCCAGTGAGGCAGGAGCTTGGTTGCAGCGCTCGCAGGTTGGATCCTGGCCTGGAAACATTTTGGACAGTTTTAAGCAAGACAGATGAGCTCGATATATAATTTTTAGTTGAATAATTCTATGCTTTGCGCATATAGAACTCGAGTGAATTCTCTGCTTTGCTACCTTCCACTCCTTTTCTGATATATTGATTAAGAGATCTTCTTCCCAATGTCCTCTTGGATCTTTGAAAGGTAGGGACTTTAATAAGATTTTATATATTGCGGAAATAGTGTTTGTTTCCTCAGAATTGAGCAGTATTTTTTCCAGCATTGTGGAGGGTGCAAGGTGGGGGAAATCGGGCAATTTCTGTTTAACAAAATTTCTAATTTGAAGATAGTAAAAGAAATGTGTAGCTGGGAGGTTAAATTTTGAACGTAATTGTTCAAAAGATGTAAATATGTTGTCTATATAAAGATCTCTGAGCATTTTAATCCCAAAACTTTTCCAGGTATTAAAAACTGGATATACTTGCGAAGGTTGAAAGAGGTGGTTCCCTTGCAGAGGTGCCACTGATAAAAGATTTTCCATCTTAAAATGCTTCCTAATTTGGTTCCATATTCTGAGTGAGTAAAGCACGATTGGGTTATTAGTATATTTGCGATAACTTTCATTTATTGGAGAGCAGAGCAGGGAATATAAAGAAGTACTACAGGATTTTACTTCTATTGCAGACCAAGCCTGTGTATGTGCATTTATTTGTGTCCAGGTTTTTATGGCTTGTATGTTTGCTGCCTAGTAATAAAACTGAAAATTAGGTAAAGCCATGCCACCTTCTGCCTGAGGTCTTTGTAGGGTCGCTCTTCGGATACGTGGGTGTTTTGAGTTCCAAATGAATGAGGTTATTATTGAATCTAACTGTTTAAAAAACGATTTATTGATATATATTGAAATGTTTTGAAATAAAAAGAGAAGTTTAGGAAGGATATTCATCTTAACGATGTTAATTCTTCCGGCTAGAGTGAGATGAAGGGTTGACCATCTATGCAAGTCTTGCTTAATTTTTTCCATACAGACGCCAAAATTTTGTTGATAAAGAGCTTTATGTTTACTTGTGATATTTACCCCTAGGTATTTAAACTGATCTGCTATGGTAAAAGGTAGGGTGTCTAATTTATTATTATATGCTTGTGAGTTCACTGGAAAGAGTATACTTTTATTCAGATTAATTCTAAGACCAGATATCTTTTGAAATTCTGTTAGTGCTGTTAAAACAGCAGGGACAGTGTTTTCTGGGTCCGATATATATAAGACCATATCATCTGCATATAAAGAAATTTTCTGTTCCAGTCCTTCTCTGACAATCCCCTTTATCTGATGAGAATTTCGGCAGTGAACCGCCAGTGGTTCAATAGCGATTGCAAACAACAGTGGCGACAAGGGACATCCTTGTCTGGTACCACGTTCTAGTTTAAAGTAGTCTGAGCAAATTTTATTAATACAAACTGAAGCTTCTGGACTGGTATACAGTAGTTTAATCCAAGCACAAATATTCGGGCCAAACCCAAATTTCTCCAATGCAGTGAAAAGGTAATTCCATTCGATCAAGTCAAATGCCTTTTCTGCGTCTAATGATAGTAATATCTCTGGGGTGTTTGATTTTGCTGGTGAATATATAACATTAAACAAGCGTCGGAGATTTGAAGATAGATGTCGGCCTTTAATAAATCCAGTTTGATCTTGTGATATTACCGAGGGCAGCACTTTCTCCATCCTTCTAGCTAGGATTTTTGAGAGTATCTTAACATCATTATTCAGGAGTGAAATTGGTCTATATGATGCACATTGTAACAAGTCCTTATTTTGTTTAGGAAAGACGGTGATTAATGCTTGTCGAAATGTTTGAGGTAGTATTTGGTGGTCTTTAGCTTCTGTAAATGTTACCAATAAGAGTGGAGCTAGCTGAGTGGAGAATTTCTTATAAAACTCTACGGGGTAACCATCAGGGCCTGATGATTTCCCGCTTTGTAGTGACTTTATAGCGTCTAGTAATTCTGTTAGCGTTAGAGGTTTATCTAGTTCCTCAGCACTTAAAGCATCTATTTGTGGTATTTGTGAATTATCCAGAAATGCATTAGATTGCGTGTTGTCTTCTTTGGGCTCAGTGGAATATAAAGACTTATAGTAATCTCTAAATGTGTGCATTATTTTATTATGGTCGATGATTTCTTCTCCATTCTTGTTGGTGATTACTGGTATTGCATTGTGAACTTCTTGTTTATGAATTTGTTGAGCTAAAAGCTTATTAGCTTTTTCTCCGTGTTCATAGTAATGCTGTCTAGACTTATAAATAAGTTGTTCAGTTTCTTTAGTTGTTAAGATGTTAAGTTCTGTATGCAGGGCCTGCCTTTTCCTGTGAAGAGCTTCACTTGGACGCCTGGCTTGTTCTTCATCTATTCTAGTAATTTCATTTCTTAGCTCTGACACTTTCTTGGTTTCTAATTTATTTCTATGGGAAAGATATGAAATAATCTGGCCTCTTAGGAAGGCCTTTAGAGTTTCCCAGAGTGTTCCTGCAGAAACTTCTGTAGACGTGTTTGTCTCTAGGAAGAAGCTGATTTGTTTGGATATAAATTCTGTGCAGTTCTCGTCTGCCAATAAAAGAGGGTTAAGACGCCATCTGCGAGGTGAGTACGAGAGGCTTATTGATTTTAGCTCCAAGACTAGAGGGGCATGGTCAGAGATAACAATTGTGTCATATTTGCATGATTTAATTGTAGGCAGGAAATTATTATCTATAAAAAAATAATCAATTCTTGAGTAGCTATAATGCACTGGTGAGTAGAACGAATATGTTCTTGAGTTTGGGTTAAGAAACCTCCAGGGGTCTGATAAGTTGTGATCATTTAAAAACTGTGTAATTATCTTTGCAGTATTAGATGTCGTCCCCCCTGTCACGGGAGTCCTATCTAAGAGTGGATTTAAAACACAATTAAAGTCCCCAGCCATTATAATTTTATGAGTGTTCACATTGGGAATGGATGCAAATAGATTTTGCATGAATTCCTTATCATCAACATTGGGTGCATAAACATTTATCAAAATCATTTTACTGTTATATAAGTTGCCCATGACCATCACATATCTCCCTTCAGGGTCCGACACTACCTCTGATGCTACAAATGGAACTGTTCTATGTATGAGAATTCCCACCCCTCTAGTTTTCTTTATAAAGCTAGAATGGAACATTTGGCCAGTCCAGTCTTTTTGTAATCTGAACTGATCCTTGGTTAGTAAGTGGGTCTCCTGTAAAAATACTATTTTAGCGTTTAAGCCTGTTAGGTGAGAGCATACTTTCTTTCTCTTTAATTCGTGATTCAGGCCTTTAACATTCCAGCTCACAAAGTTAACTGTCCCATCATGGAGACATTGATTCTGAGTTTTTAATGTCATTTTATAGTTTTAATTGGTAATATGGCAGTTTTAATCTTAGTTTCAAGATTCCCCAGGAGTTGTTGCATGTTAGCCTGTTGCTGCATTGATATTTATAATTATAAGGATTATAAGAATAGATTAAATATAACCTGCTCTCCTTCTCTCCCCCCTTTATCCCCCCACCCCCCCATTTTGCCTCCCCACATGAGGCTAGACCCCACTTCGCGATGTTCCAGTCCTCTGACATACGAAGAGACAGAGCACGTCCAAAACAAAACAAACCCCACCCTGCAGCGGCGTTACAGAATTAAAACAGAGATATCTTTTACAGTTAAATCCTTAATACTATCTGCCGAAAATGTTCTCATTAACAATATTTAAGCTTGAAATAATCTTCAGCGCTTTTAAGTTAAGATATTAAGATTAAAAAAAAAAAAAAAGAAACAACCCTGGGAGTGATTTTAAAAACTAGTCTAGGATAAACCTGGTAATTCATACTGTAATAGTATAATGGTAATTGTATAAATAGTAGAACAAGCATTAAACCAAGGGTATGAAGTTAAACAGTCTACTTTAAGGTATAGTAAAATAAAAAAAAATAAAAAAAAAATAAAAAAAATAAATAAAAAAGGGAATAAAAAAATAAATAAATAAAACGAATCCTACTTTAATCACTTCCACATTTTCACACTCACGTCTATAACTCTATAACTCTGATTAAAACATAAACATATAACATATAAAGTCCAGCTAAAAAAAAAAAAAAAAAAAAAAAAAAAGAAAATAAGATGTATAATTATAATACCAGTCTCTTTAAACATGGATCCAGCAATCAGATCATAGGTTCTTCCCGTGCCTTGATAGAATACGGCTCTTTAATTTTAATTAACTTTCAAAAAAGTGTTGGAAACAGCTTCTTTAATTCTTTTTCAGCTTCTTCTTTGCTGAAGAAGATATAATGTCCATTTTGAACTTCCACTTTCAGTTTGGCAGGATACAAGAGGCTGTATTTGATATCGGCTTCCCGTAGCATCCTTTTAATGTCGTTGTAGGATCTGCGTTTTGCAGCTGTTGATGGTGAGAAGTCGGGAAAAATACGAATAAGATTATTTTCGAATATAATCTCTTGCTTGTGTCTGAGAAGTGCCATCACATCAAGCTTACATCTTAGTCGTTCGAAGCGGACAATAAAAGACCTAGATTTAAAGGCGCTTGGTATCTTTGTGCGATAAGCCGTGGCTATCTCATTGTCGAGTTTAAAGTCATCTCCAAGGGGAAATTCACATACTCCAGCAGCACCTTACTGATACAAAAAAAAAAAAAAAACAATATTAAATTAAAGATTGATAATAATGCAGGTAAAAACAGACAATAACTTTATATAATGTTAACATTTACCCCCCCAGGTGGAATTGAAGAGTCGCATAGTTTGGGGGAGGAACGATTTCCTCAGTCTGTCAGTGGAGCAGGACAGTGACAGCAGTCTGTCGCTGAAGCTGCTGTTCTGTCTGGAGATGATAGTGTTTAGTGGATGCAGTGGATTCTCCATAATTGATAGGAGCCTGCTGAGCACCCGTCGCTCTGCCACAGATGTCAAACTGTCCAGCTCCATGCCAACAATAGAGCCTGCCTTCCTCACCAGTTTGTCCAGGCGTGAGGCGTCTTTCTTCTTAATGCTGCCTCCCCAGCACACCACCGCGTAGAAGAGGGCTCTCGCTACAACCGTCTGATAGAACATCTGCAGGATCTTATTGCAGATGTTGAAGGACGCCAGTCTTCTAAGGAAGTATAGCTGGTTCTGTCCTTTCTTGCACAGAACATCAGTATTGGCAGTCCAGTCTAATTTATCATCCAGCTGCACTCCCAGATATTTATAGGTCTGCACCATCTGCACACAGTCACCTCTGATGATCACAGGGTCCATGAGGGGCCTGGGTCTCCTAAAATCCACCACCAGCTCTTTGGTTTTGCTGGTGTTCAGGTGTAGGTGGTTTGAGTCGCACCATTTAACAAAGTCATTGATTAGGTCCCTATACTCCTCCTCCTGCCCACTCCTGATGCAGCCCACGCTAGCAGTGTCATCAGTGAAGATGTTGGCTGAGACAAATGACACAAACCTCTCCTTTTTTGTAAATCCTTAGTCATGTCAACCATATTGCATTGTCATGGTCTGAATAACTTCTAGGGATCCCAAGAGGTGGTTGGGGAGCCAGCCAGGACCCCCCCCCCATTTCATTTTATGATTAAACCAAAATAACTGCATGATAGCACCATATAAACCCAACAAAATCAGGCTCGCTGGCCTTTATAATGCCTTAACCGGCGTCTCCCTTAGTGCACTCGCATCAGTTCGGGAGCTCCACCTTTCCGGAAGCCCGGGTCCAAATGAGGCACCCCTTTCTGAGGACACTCGCACTTAGAGGGTTTCAAATGGAAGGGGCGGGGCCTTTTCTGGGCATTGGAGGCGGGTCAAATGTTCTCATTGGAGCTGTGGAGAGAAAAGACAAGACAGGTAATGACAGCAGCCACCCTGGTATAGTAAGGCACTCCTTGGAAGAGCCATGAAGGTGATCCTCAGGCGCCTATGTGTGACAGCGTATATTCAAAATGGCTACGCTATTTGTACATCTATAATTTTTTTTTTCATTTTATTAATGTCATAAGTGCTCTGAGAAAGACTTGTAACGCCTAACAGTTTGTGTGTTGGTGAAGAACAGAACTGGTTCTTGTGAGGCAACTAGACAGCGAAGCACTCAAGAGCAGATTTGCTTTAGAAAAGATGAAGATTTGAGGCCAATCTTAACAAGAGGGTCCAAAGGTACAGTAAAAACATTCTATTGCAACCACTCATTTATTTATTTCTTCTCCAAGATACATTTTGACAGTGTCAATTACACAAACACTGTGGCCAAAATAACTTTCCAGGCTCTGTTTAAAACACATGGATAACATTGCACAAGAGAAGTGGTCAGGAATGCCAAGCTTTTCAGTTTAGCCACAACATCTCTGAGGCATTTGCAATCATTCTGGAATTTTTTGGCAATTTGCTCGAAGGGCTGGGAAACATTAATGATTTCCAGAAAGTATCTGAGTCATTTTAGAGGTACAACAAAAAAATGAAAACATACAGATGAGGCTTTTAGAGCTATCAGACGTACTCAGTTCAATTAAGTATTCACTTTCCAGACCCACTTACTCCTATGTGGGGGTCACAAGTGGCCAGATAACATCTTTAAATAATCAGGTGCAAAGCAGAAAGCATCCCTGAATGGACCACCAATGCACATGGCTGAATTACATATAGGTCCAGGGCTAACATACACACTTCACCTGTTGGTCTTTGGAATGATTGGCCCGGGAGGTGAATGTGTGAACAGATGATGGGTGGCAGCATATTTAAACAAATACAATTTCCACCTTAATAAAAGGATGTCTGTGTGACTGTCTTTCTGTCCGGTTGCTATGTCTCTGTCATTCCAAAAGATTGTGCCTCACAAACATTTTTAGTAATAAAACGCATTGCATTTCTCATTCCAGCAGATGGCGCATCACAAAAATTACCACTACTTTTACCAATCCCTTACCAAATGGCATATAACAGAGACATATGCGTTGCATGGTGTACTGCAAACGTTAATGACAAAGTCTGTGTTGATAACTTAGAGGTGTAGAAGAGCTAAAATTTCTTTATAGGGTCTTTCTCAGTACTCAGGCTTGGATCACAAACAGATAAATTCAATATCAGCCGGGAACACAATGCCATTCAATATATTCATACAGTATTTGCGCCCTTGGAGGTTTCCATATTTTACTATTATACAACATCGAATCACCAGTGGATTTCATTTGGCTTTATTGACACTGATTATCAGAAAGAAGAACTCACTAACTAATCTTCGTGAATTAATTATAAAACACAAATTTGAGAACTTTCAAGGGGGTGAATACTTTTTATAGGCACTATGCATAAAGGCAACAGACAAAATAAATACATACATTGTCTTAATACAGCACTGGACCACCATAAGTTACCACAACTGCATCATCAATGCACCTTGGCACACAGATTTACAATGCCCTTGGAACTATAGTGCTCATCAATGAGAAATTGTATTACTTTGTGTTTTCTGGCATATGCGAGCTTAGTGGCCACTTGTGCTCCCAAATTCTGAACAGCGAAGAAGTCGACTCTGCACCTCATGTTGTGTTGCTGGTGTACAGCGGTGAGAATAACAGAACACCTGGCTACAAAACTTGTACCATTCCTCTGAGAAGAAGTCACCTCACTTTGTGTTTCATAAAGAAGATCATCATGACGGTGGCTGAAAATCAGAATAGATCTATAAACAATTCTGAAAATGAACCTGTCAAACTCCTACGAAATGAGGGCAGCAAATTAAGATTTAACAAAAACACAAGAAATAATGCATTCAAATTAAGATAATGCGACTGTTCATAGACCAGCTTTGCTTTGTGGGTAAGTCTGATCAATACTGTTATAATGAGAGGGTAAATCAAAAAGGAAAGGCAATTTGAAAATTATGTTGTAATCACAATGGGTAGAAGCTGATGCTATACGACACGTTCATGATGGCTTATCGGTAGTTTGAATGCACACAGCATGGTGCTCTACAATACAATACAATACAATACAATTTATTTTTGTATAGCTCAAAATCACACAAGGAGTGCCACAATGGGCTTTAACAGGCCCTGCCTTTTGACAGCCCCCCAGCCTTGACTCTCTAAGACAAGAAAAAACTCCCGAAAATACCCTTGTAGGGAAAAAAATGGAAGAAATCTTGTGAAAGGCAGTTCAAAGAGAGACCCCTTTCTATGTAGGTTGGGTCTGCGGGGGGTACAAAAAACGGGGTAAATACAACACACAAAACAGAACACAAGTAATCCTCAATACAATATAACAGTACAATAGTAATATTACAAGGACTGAGCAAAACACATAATAGGATTCCGATTTGTTCAGAGTCCTGGAGACCTCGGCCATCAAGCTGTCTCCCCCCTACTGGCCATTCCTCAGCTGAGTCAGTGCCAGGCCAGCCAATCCGATGAAAGGACCCTTCTACACGCTGATTCCAGTGCTCCTTTATCAGAGATGCTCTACCATTAGTCTAGTTGAACTCAAGGTCAAATGCACATGGACGCTCTACACCAGGGGTGTTCAACTCCAGACCTGGTGGGACGCAGTGGCTGCAGGTTTTCATTCTAACCATCTTCTTAATTAGTGAACCGTTTTTTGCGGCTGATTAACTTGTTTTGCCTTAGTTTTAATTGATGTGACTCAGACCCCTTAGTTGTTTCTTTTTCCTTAATGAGCAGCCAAACAATAATGAGACACAAAACAAGCCACCACATGACCAGCTAACCTGAAAATAAAGAAAGGTGAAGGTCTTGGTCATGTTGGTCTGCTCAGGTCACCAAAACATCTTGACGGTGGTCTTAGAAAAAACTGAAAATCAACAGTCTGCTGTGACAGAAAGGGCGCAGTAACAAGACATGATATTCAGTAATGGCTTTAATTAACAGCAAAAATTAGCTTCTCATAAAGAAACTGGTTGGGAGTGAAATTGGCTGGAGTTTGATGTTCCAATTTAGCTGGTCATCTGTTGGCTCGTTTCACATCTCATTTCTGAACGAAACAAAACAAATCAATTCAGAGGACCGAATCCTTAAAAACAGGGCTATTAAAATGAAGAGAAAAGGAGTTAATTAGCAGTAAAAACTACTCTCTGATTAGGAAAAGGGTTCGAATGAAAACCTGCAGCCACCCAGGACCAGAGCTGGACACCCCCGCTCCACACCATTGTTTAATAACGTGCTGTACTGAGATTCCTTTGGGCAGAGGGAGTGAAACCTGCTGAAACAGATCACTGCTTACAGATCAGGGGTTTCCAGCTCCAGCCCTGGAGCACTGCTGGTTTTCATTCTAAACCTTTTCTTAGTCAATCACCAGTTTTTGCTGTTAATTAACTTGTTTTCACTTCACTTGTTTTTTTTTAAGATACAGTCCTGTGAATTGCTTCATTTGTTTCTCTTTAATGTCACCCAAACAAAAATTTGATGTGAACAGATGGCCAGCCAAGTTGAAGCTTCAAGCTCCAGCCAATTTCATTCCAACCAGTTTCTTAATTCTTCTTGTTAATTAAACCCTTTATTTAAATCCATGGCTTCTTGGTGCTCTCATTCTGCCACAGAAGACATTTCCAATATTGTTGATTTTGTTTTATTTTTTTAACAATGTCTTGTGGACATGAGCAGATTAACATTACTAAGACTTGCACCTTTCCTTTTTTCAGTTATTATGGGTCACAGGTTGCTGGTTATGTGGTAGCTTGTAATTAAGTGGTTTGAGTCTTAAATAGCAAGTCACCTAAAATTAAGGCAAAAGAGTTAATTAGCAGGAAAAACTGGTCACACTTGGTGAAGAATGTGACACAAAGAAGAGGGAGAGGCTACACACCTGGGTCCTTCACAACATCGTAGAAAAGCACCAAGAAAACAACCCAAGTGGAAAAGTGCAAACGCAGTCCTGGCAGTTTGTGCACGTGGGCAGTAGGTGGCACTGCTGTTAAACCTTTTCTGCACAACTAAATGAAATTTCAGTTATAAAAAAAACAGGAAATGAAATGCTCTAAGATTAAAAGGTAATAAGCTTTTTCGATGTTAAATGTGAATTCACGGTTTATTTAAGTAAATGACTACACATGAATTGCAGAACCTGCTTAGTCCAACTGAACATGTGCAGCTATTGGGTGCAGAACAAGAATCCGATCTGAATTTGAACTTCACAGAAAGGATCTGAATTATGTAAACAATAAACTTGCAAAAACAGTGCAAATTGTGAGATTTATTCAAAATGTATATCAAACTTACACAGTATTTATGGAACTTAGGAACTTGATGAGGACCAAAAGGTTAGCAGAATGTGAAGCTAAATCGACACCCTGGAATTTACTGGTGAAGAAAAGACACAGAAATATTTGACGTTCATTCAGGTTAAATATTGCTCTTTGGAATACACTTTGTAGTATTTCATTTAGAATTAAACATGCCATTCTCACCTTGACAGCAGACCAGTGTTTAGCAGGTCATCTGCTCCTTCCTTTGGCTCTAGCAGCTTCAGCCAACAAACTAATATGTACGGTATCTAAAATGTCTTACATTCTTGAGACCTTCTGCAGACAAAGCTTCAAATCACCAGCATGCTGACATATATAGTCCTCAGAATGACCACAGTTTGCAAATTGCGTCAGGAATATCACAAAAGATGTCCCCATAAAGAACAGCTGATTTTATTCTTGGGGTTAACTGTTCCTTTATGCAGTGTGGTGGGTGGCTGGGTCCCATGCCCAGCCGGGACGCCCCTTCTACATATGTCCCGGGGGAGCAACCATGGGCGTCTCACTACCTCCCCCAGGACGCTTGGTGGCAGCCTCCCTGGCCGACGATGGTGCCTCAGTTTCCTGCAGGGTCTCATGGGAGATGGAGTTCTCCACAACTCTGTGGGGATCTGGGATGGCTGCCAGGGGGTGCTGCATGGATCCCGGAGCCCACCTGGACATCTCTACAGCCCCGCCCGGAAGTGCAATTAGCCACAGGTGATCAAGCACCTGGCGCACATCCAGGGGTGGGGGGGGTGGGAGTGGGGGGGCTATAAAAAGGGCCAGCATCCACCACTCAGGAGCCAGAATCGGGAGGAAGAGGGCGAGGTTGCCTGGGAGGAGTGGTGGTATTAGAGGAAGAGTGTTGTTTGCTGTATTAAGTGCTTGTGGGACTGTGTTGGGTCTGTGGGACATGGGGAAGGTGTGCCCCATGGCTGAAGAGAAATAAAGAAAGCCTTGTTGATTTTTCACGTGCCTTTGTGTCAGTCTGTGCCGGGTCGGGTGCTATATAGCGCCTTTTACAGCAGGTTTTAATGGGTAGGAAAATAGGTACAGCATGTCCCACATCTCTGTATCAATAGTTGTGGTGCAATTGAGCCAAATTAAAATGTAGCCGGTCAGGCAAAAATAAATAAATAAATAAATATGAATCCCATCACGTATGTCTAGTACCTTCATATCAGCCAGACACTACATACATTCTATGTGCTAGCTTACCACTGCTTGGTGTGCATTATTCACGTTGCGTCTTAACATTAACCCTGAACATATTGTGAAGGACACCCAAGGTGGAAGAACGGGAAGAGACGGCATCTATAGGGCATTGTCACCCCAGGACCTCCAGATGGCACCCCCCCGGTTTGTGGAGGTGCCACAGATTCCCACAGGGCACCATGGGAATTGGAGTTCTTCTACTCAGCCTTTCTGGGTTCTGTGGTTTCCGCTAGTGGGTGATGCAGGGACTGGGAGCCCTTCTTTGTCAGGCTCCAGCCTTATCCAGAAGTGCTCCCTGGCCAAACTTTTGGAACACAGTGTCACAGGTGGCTGGGGGGTTGCAACCTGGCCGGGACACCCCGGAGGAGGGCTTGCGCCAACCCCAGACCACATGGAGGCAATGCCCTAGTGGCTATGCCTTGGGAGCCCTGGACCTCAGCAGCTTCCGCCACACCCAGAAGTGCTGGGGGGAAGAGGATCGGGGACACCCGGAGTGTTTCCGGGTGCACAGCCGGCACTTCCGCCACACTGGGGAGTGCCGGTGGAAGATTGTCGGGAGGCACCTGGAGCACATCTGGGTGTGTATAAAAGGGGCCGCCTCCCTCCATTCAAGGGCTGGAGTTGGGAG
This sequence comes from Erpetoichthys calabaricus, assembly GCF_900747795.2. Lineage (NCBI taxonomy): Eukaryota > Metazoa > Chordata > Cladistia > Polypteriformes > Polypteridae > Erpetoichthys > Erpetoichthys calabaricus. The sequence continues at coordinate 113,447,212 of NC_041394.2, forward strand.
GACGAGAAGACAAGGTCTGGTAGGAGAGACAAGGAGGCGGACTGAAGAAGTGAGGCATTGTTGGTTGGCCAGGACTTTGGGGTGTTGTGCACAATTGTAAATATGAGTAGTGTAAATAAACGTGTGTTGGGTGACTTTAACGTGTCTGCCTGTCTGTGTCCGGGTCATCTTCCACAACAGGAAGTACTTCCAGGGCAATATTAAAGGAACCACCTGCTTCATCTCGAGGAATTAGAGTCAGGAGAATGAAGCTTGCGGAGAGGAACAGAAGATGCAGTGACCAGGACAGAGAGAGAGACAAAGTATTGCTGTGGGCTTCATACTGTGTCTGTACATTTGGCTGTCGCATGGGAAATGCTTACAAAAGTAAGAGTTTCCCACAATAAAACCTCTCTTGTTCATTTCATACTTGTGACGAGAGAATGAATTATACATGTGAGTGCACTGAAGTGAACATCAGCATGGAAAAATTCACATGGCTGCTGTTGGCAATGAGCAGAGCTCACAACAGTCACTAGAACACATGCAACAACAAATTATAAAAGAAGAAACACCTTCACTACTTCAGGTCCACATGCCCTGGCCTGGGTAACTCTCTGGAATTAGCTGATGCCTCTACAATATATGATTCTGGAATCAGCACACGTCATACATGCTACAGACTTGACTAGTTTAACTTACTAAAGATCAGCATTCAAGGAATCTTGTCTCCAATTCAAGGCTGCAACACGAGTTGTGATAGGAAGAAACCAATGAGTTGTTCAAATGGTATTTTATACTTTGTATAAAGAGTCTTTTAAAGACGGCCAAACCATAGTTATCACTAAACACAATGGAGTTATTAGCTCTGAGGACTAATCTAGAAAATGAGTTTTGAGTTTTTCTGCTGCAGTGTTGTTTGAGCCAGATCTACACATTTTTAAAAGTTCAAGATGGTAAAGTGCATGTCTTGTTAAACTGGGTCAAATCTGAGATTAAGCTTGTAGACATGTCAGACTCTTATGATTATCCAATCATCTAATCACTGAACATGTGTAATGATATTTTAGTCTAAAGTTTGAGTCCATCCTGTCACCATAATGTACAAGAAAGGAACCATCCATAAAAGATGCACCAGGCTGTCTCAGATCTACTCATCTACTGACCCATCCACACTCTGATGGGGCCTGCTGAATGTCATTCATTAAACTGACTTACACATCACTGTCAAAGGAAAGCAAAACTAGCATACCTGGAAGAAAAGAAAAAAAAAAAAACAGAAAAGAGGTCCTTGATATATTAGTCACCATGAACAAAGATTTGGCAAGCAATGGAGATGTAAGCCTTTGTCAGGATATTAGGAAAAGTGTATTTAGAGTCATTAGAAGGGTCTTTTAACACGTTGTGGGCCTAAAATAACATTTTAGTCACAAAACAAAGCAATATTTAACAGATATAGTCCCAGTCAAGTTAGTTTCCTTTTTTAAATTTTACCACATTAGCACTTTGCTGCTAACAAAACTTCCCTTAGACCAAGGGTCTCCAATCACAGTCCTGGAGGGCCGCAGTGGCTGCAGGTTTTTGCTCCAACCCAATTGCTTAATAAGAAGCACTAATTTGCTCAAGTAACACTTTTGCTTCACTTTAGTTGTCTCGCTCATTAAGATTTTGAATGCTTATTGCTTATTTTCATTTTAAACAGCTGTATTCATTCAGTTTTTAACGGATCCTGATTAGCAATAACATGCGAATGACAAAAGAGACCAGCATTTCTCCATTTGGCTTGTTACCATTTACGCCAGTGTGTATTTATCTTGCATTATTTGGTTTAATTAAATACTTGGAAGGAAAGTAAAGAGAAAAAAGTGAATGATTGAGAATTGCTCGTCCATTTTAGCCTTCAAATCATTTGGATGGTATCCTTAGATAGGGGAAGAAAGTCTAGGATATGAGAATTACCTGACATAGCAGAGTTAGAGCACTAACAAGCCATGAAATTAAATTATTGGCAGAATTGCTTTCTAATTAAGCAACCGGTTAGAACAAAAACCTGCAGCCACTGCGGTCCTTCAGGACTGTGATTGGAGACCCCTGCCTTAGACTATAGCATTGGACTCTGTGAGTTTTACCATTGTAACTCTTAGAGATTTATAAAGTTCATGTACTTAATGTTAATTTAAGTTATGTTTAATTCTGATAGGCAGGCTCTGCTTGCGTAGTAGTGAAACAGGACAAACTTTAAAAATCAATAAGCAAAAAAGTATCACTAGCTAAGCAGAGACAAGGTACACTAAAATATGTGGCGAAAGATACACAGACTCGAACGGAGGCTGGCGCGTGAGTGAGGAGGGCCATGCCTGGCTCCCCCACTCTTGACGTCCCATATAGTAGTGAAACAGGACAAACGTTAAAAATCAATGAACAAACAGCTTTTCAAACAGCTAACTGCTTTTCAGTCACCTTTTCATGGAGTTGCATGGAAAGTTCTTTGGTCTTCATTGTGTAGGTTGGACCACCATACTGACTCACCACAAGTTGGACCTGCCAGTTACAGGAGCATTTGAGTCAATTGAAACTCCTTGAATACAGACAGGTGATGTCTATTAAACTCATTATGTGATCTCTAAAACCAATTGGCTGCACTCATGATGACATAGGTGGGTGAATACTGATGTGGTCAATTATTTTATGCGTTACATTTGTGATTAATTTAGAGCACTTTACAGAGATCTGTTTTCACTTTAACAAATAAAAAGTCTTTTTTTGATCAGTGACAAAAAAGCCAAATTAAATCCACTGTGATTCAATATTGTATAACAATAAATCGTGAGAACTTTCAAGTGGGTGAATACAGTATCTATCTACTGTTCCTACTTTTCAATAAACTCTAATCCTTTCTTTCTTGTAGCTCTTGTAAAGCACTTTAAGCTACACTTCTTGCATGAAAATGTGTTAAATAATATAAAAATTGCTGTCTTTGGTTGAAGTTTAGACATTTCATGCCAACATCTCAGGCCACACTCATTGGCATTGAAGTACCTGGCATTACACTATGATTTTACCAGTGGAGAATGCCACCACTCAAACATAATGATATAATGTTGTCACTGGGAAGACAGTTAGAAAAGTAAAAAGGTAGACAGTAAAAAAAAAAGAAATACAAATTAATAGTATGCCAAAATAAAATCACAAATGCATTTCTGACAGTCTCAGCCATTTCCTACATTCTATATATGTATTCTGTTAGTTATTCTGCATTCTACTGTGTAGTGCTGGCCAAGAAAAACTTATAATTTTATGCTTTTTGGAGACCTGAGATCACAAAATATCTAAAACAACAGCAAGGAATGTGTACAAAATGTCAATGAAGAAATCTTGAGTTACTTGTGTTGCATAATCCACAGGTCAAATATCCTGTCATGTGCAACAAACCAAACACACATATTGTGGCTACAATATTTTTAAAAACTCCACTTATGGGAAATCTTTTTGTAAACAGCGCAGGGACTGGGGGGGTGCACTTAAATAAGATTGAGCAGTTTGTGACGGTGCGGGTTGGCTCCTTGCTCCCTCTACTACAATGGGAGCCTCTTGAACCCGACATCGTCAGTACTGTAACCAAGATGAGCGTGGCTGAGGAGGACAAAACACACCTGATGAAAGGCTAAGGTGCAAAGTGCCCAGTGCTTTTATTAAAAATAATTCACAAAGTAAGTATTCTAAAGTGCAGTGCTAAAAAATAAATTCAATAAATAAATAATCCATAATATCATCAAAATGCTGGTGGAGGTTAAAATCAATAAATAGAAAAAAAAAATCAGGTAAAAACGAGGTTAAAATTCAGACAGGAGTCTTCTTTAAAATGCTCTGTCCCTGGTGCTTCCCTTTAAAATAGAACAACATCTCCTCGGCTTATCCTTCTAGGACCTCGCAGCACGGAGAGGCGTCTACCAGCAGACGTGGACAGCCATCAATTTTGACTCGTGTCTTGATCCACGCCATTCCACAGGGAGCCTGCGGACTCTGCTCCTGCGCCCACCACTGCCATTCCAGGCTCCACCCGGCGAGAGGATCCTCCTGAGCGTAATGATCACTCTTGCTCCTGGCTGCTCAGCAGAAGTGATCCTCGTGCCCCCTTCTGAATGCCGGCCATGCACTACCTTCTGGGGCACCATTCCCGTCTGCCTGCTTCTCTCCTAAGCACCGGCTCACCACTGCTCCTGCCTTTCTCTCTGTTCTTTAACCCCCCCGATCTTTTTTTGTTCCCTTTTCTCCTCTTTTCTCTTGATTCCTTAAGCTACCCTTTATAGGCTGAGGGAGCAGTTGCAGGTGCGATTGCCGATTGCTACCCCGGACTGATAATAAGGCAATCAGACTGTCCGCACATGCCGGCAAGGCAACGCATGGACAGCTGACCGCCTTGCATGACCCCGGAGATGGGACGTCTTCACAGCAGATCGTTCGCACCTGCTCCTGCTCCCCAGTGTGAGCACATTCGTTATTTATTTATTAAAAATGGCCCCTCTTTTTGAGCCTCAGACTTGCTATACCATACTTTTGAACTGAGGGTCCCTATTAACCTCTATTACAATATAATACAATTTATTTTTGTATAGCCCAAAATCACACAAGAAGTGCCGCAATGGGCTGTAACAGGCCCTGCCTCTTGACAGCCCCCCAGCCTTGACTCTCTAAGAAGACAGGGAAAAACTCCCAAAAAAACCTTGTAGGAAAAAATGGGAGAAACCTTGGGAAAGGCAGTTCAAAGAGAGACCCCTTTCCAGGTAGGTTGGGAGTGCAGTGGGTGTCAAAAAGAAGGGGGTCAATACAATACAATACAAACAGAACAGAACAAATCCTCAATTCAGTATAAAAATAAAAAATATTACAAGTATACAGCAGAATTTAACAGTAGATGATATCACATAATATGATTTGGATTTGTTTAGAGTCCTGGAGACCTCAGCCATCAAGCTGCCTCCCCCATTTGTCCATTCTACAGTTGAGTCAGCTCTGGGCCAGCCAATCCAATGAAAGGACCCCTCTACCCCACGATTCCTGCGATCCTCCATCAGGGATGACTTCACCTTAGGCAGGCAAAACAACTTGGCAGGTGGGCCGTGGCACCAAGTGTCACATTTGAGTACTGAGAAGAGAAACAGATACTAACCCTCACCTATTCTAATTATAACTATCATGTTACTTATGTTTTAGTGCTAATGACTAACAACAGAGATGCAGTCTGTACAGTTAATCAGCAGCTCTAGTCAGGATATTCTAAACTGAAGTAGTGAGCCTTCAGCCGGGATTTAAAAGCTGAGACCGAAGGGGCATCTCTTATAGTAGCAGGCAGACCATTCCACAGTTTAGGGGCCCTGTAACTAAAAGCTCGACCTCCCATTGTGATTTTATTAATCCTTGGAACCATAAGCAGACCAGCATCTTGAGATCTTAATGTGCGCTCAGGTTTGTAAGTCATGATAAGTTCAGACAAGTAAGCCGGACCTCAGCCATTTAATGCTTTATATGTTAAAAGGAGGATTTTGAAATCTGCCCTAAACTTAACTGGGAGCCAGTGTAAGGATTTAAGAACTGGAGTTATGTGTTCGTATTTTCTTGTTCTTGTAATAATTCTTGCAGCCACATTTTGTATTAACTGGAGGCTGTATAAAGAACAGTTTGAACATCCAGTGAACACCGCATTGCAGTAGTCAATCCTACTGGAAATAAATGCATGAATTAATATCTCAGAATCCTGTTTATTTAGAAAGCGCTTTAATTTCCCAACATTTTTAAGATGGAAGAAACACGATTTGGACAACTCTATTGTATCCGGAATCTTGATATCTCAATTCTCCAGGTGAACATGAAATTAAAACTTTTTCTTGAGCATCACTAATGAGAGTTACTGTAAATGAGGCAAAATGACACCTTTAATTGGCTAACTGAACAGATTACAATGTGCAAGCTTTCGAAGGCAGTTAAGGCCCCTTCTTCATCTTGGATTTCGTAATCTGTTCAGTTAGCCAATAAAAGGTGTCATTTTGCTTGAATTCTAAATGCATCCATTATGGCTAACATGGTAAAACATCCTACTACTTTTGGCCATCACTACAAACAACGTGGTGAGTAACAGAGTAAAAAAAACATCATTTCTCGATTACGTTTTCCTTTAACAAGACAAAAAAAAGCTTAAAATACCAAATCAGAACAAGCAGAAACTGAATGCTGAGTGACCAGTGCTGGACTGGGGGTGTGGAGGGGGATTGGGCCGAGTCTGCCAGAGCCGACTCAGTGGCAACTACACACCCACTAGTATAAGACGTGCGTCAAGGACTGGATAAACGAGGCTTGCAAAGGCATGCTGCATTCATGGAGAAGGTCATTCTATCCAAGGGCCAAATAAAGTATCTATCTATCTATCTATCTATCTATCTATCTATCTATCTATCTATCTATCTATCTATCTATCTATCTATCTATCTATCTATCTATCTACCAGACCAGTGATCAATCGACATACTAAAACAGAGAGCCACCTGGTAACCTATTATCCAGGATGTATCCAGGGTCAATTGGAAACCTCATGCTTATATTTTATGCTGTGAACACTAGACGGCACGGTCGCTCCTCAAACCCAACAGACAGACACTGAGGACACAAGTTAAAAGCACGTTTTATTCTTTTCAAATTCTCCACAGTGCTCTCTACCACCACAGCCACAAGTAAATAAGCAACACTGCCCAAAACAATTATTTCTCTTTCTTTTTCTCTTTCTTTCTTTTTCTCTTTCTTTCTTTCTTTCTTTCTTTCTTTCTTTCTTTCTCTTTCTTTCTTTCTTTCTTTCTTTCTTTCTTTCTTTCTTTCTTTCTTTCTTTCTTTCTTTCTTTCTTTCTTTCTTTCTTTTCTCCTCCACTCCTCCCAGCAAGCTTTGTCCACCGTCCACCCAACTTTGACTCGTCAACTGGGTTTAAGACGGTCCTTTTAATATTGTCCAACCCAGAAGTGCTTCTGTTCTTCTGCCCAGATGACTTGCCAGCACTTTCGGGTCCTTATGTCCCATGGTTCGTTCACAGCACCCCCTTGCGGCACACATGGCACCAAACAGGGCTGATATACAGAACTCCAAGTTCCATGGTGCCCTGTGGGAATCCGGGGCACTGCTGTAAACCAGGGGAGCTGCCCTCTAGCATCTTGGGGGAAGCAGTGCCCTAAAAAAAGCTGCCTTCCCCCATCCTTCCATATCTGAGTCGTCCCGGCCATCTTTCACAAGGCATATTATCTATGATATATGAATAAATGTGTAATGTTTCACCCTCCTGATTTGGTATCTGAGGTTATAGAATGTAAAAGAAGACAGGAGATATTAATCTACAACAGCAGCAAATCCTGGCAGTGTTGTGAGAGGATGAGGTGAAAAAAGTTCACCTTAGGACCCTACCACAATAAATAAGTCCCCAAGGGGAAAGCAGGCTTTATACAGAACAGATGTTATTATGACAAACTACAACCCCCTTCTCAAATACACACCAGAATGACAAAAAAGAAAGAAAAACTTCGATCTTGGCTAAAGACAAAAAGAGTAGTCACAGTGTTAGTGAGGCATTATAAAGGCTGTTGGTATGAAGGAGCCCCATTAGCCTTTCTTTAGTCACATTTGCTCAATGATTCATTGGCTAAAATTAGTCGGTGTTAGTGTGTCAGTATGCATCCTTCTCTGCTTCCACTGGATCAGCCAGCATTATAACATTGCTTCTTGAGAAAGAAAAATGAAGATAAGCTTATTGAAACCAATCAGCCATATCACGTTCAGGGTCCCCTTTACACTGGACATTAACACTTGTTTTGTTCCTGCATTGTATCTGATATAATTAATCGGGCATTAAAATTTGTCTCCACCGTCTGCATCACGTCTTAGCAGATATCCAAAGCCACCCAGAATTCAAATCAGTTTGCACTTGCACAGTGGTTGTATGCAACTGGAAAACACACTTGCATTTACACTTCCATTACACATGATCTTATCTATGTCTGACTAACTCCACACGTAGCCTAAGTGATCCAATCACAATCTAATCAAAAGTGCATTTTGTGGCCATCACTTCGTAGCCTCCGATCAGCACTGTTATCAATACAACGAACACACACTGGCATCATTTCTGTATCATATTCTGTAGGAATTTCACTGTATTCTGTACACTAATACTACTACATTGTCCAAAAACAAATGAATTAAATGATAATACATGGCAAGCTATGATGATTAGAGGAATAAAATCATTGTGGCTACTATTAAGATTTCTAGAAAGAGCCCATGACAATCACATGATTAAAGCTTTGAGAAATGTGTTGGGTTAGGCCAGAGGGAATATTTTGGGGAAAAACAATAAATACCAGAGGCTAAGTAAAGGCTGGCTACCACATCTGACTAACGTCACTCTTCCTGTGTAGTCATTTTCAGGCACTGAAAACCTTATAAATGCCAGCAGCCATACCACATACACTTGAGAAGAGGTCATCCACCTGAAGCTACACAGCATCTGGATGGAAGATCAACCAGGAATGCATAGACTAGCAATAGACTAGAATCTAAAATCATCGGTGGGTGGAGGAAACTACTTAGGTGCAGGAAGTTGTTATGCAGTCCAGGTTCTTCCCCAGGACTTGTATTTATTTCTGCATTATTGTTGTTTTTCTTAATTTAGAATTATTATTTTTCATGTAGTTTTAGTTTTTTTTTCTTCTGCTAGTTTCGCTTATTAATTGTGTTCTGTGATGTGCTTGCTTGGCCAGTATGCCTCTACGCTGGAAGGACCAGAGCATTATCTCCTCCAGAGCACTAGGTGGCAGCCCCCCTGGGTTCCAGTGGTGTCTCAGACTCCCTCAATGGTTTCATGAGAGTTGGAGTTTGGTGTAGCCCTCTTGGGCTCTGTGGGCGCCACCAGGGGGTGCTGCAGCTACTGCTGAACCCTTGGTTGCAGCACTTCCATCATACCCGTTAGTGCTGCCAGAAGAATGTCAGTGAGCACCTGGAGCGCTTCTGGGTGTCTTATGAAAGAGGCCAGTGGCCACTACTCGGGAAGCCACGGTTGGGTGGGAGTAGACGAAGCTTGCCAGCAGAAATGGAGGTGAAGGGAGAGAAGAAAAAGAGAGAAGGAAGAGTTTAGTGCTGATAAAATTTAAAATCATTAGACTAAATTATGTGTTTGTCCTTGAATGGAATTTTTGGTTTTGTGTGTTGAGCTGGGTCCCCTTGGTAATTTTTCAGCATTGGATAAGATAGCCTGCTTCATAATTTTGACTTTTTGGATAGTCCATGTCTCAGTCCACTATTTTTCCATTTTCTTTATTTCCAGTAGTTGCTGTATAGTTATGTCTAAATAGTACAGTGAAATTCTTACTTGTATGTCTGACCAGCATATTTCTAAAAGAAATAAAGAATTTTAGCAATAGTTAGGAAAAAGAAATTCTAGTTAGAATAAGAGCATTTGTTTGTGACTTTTGTTTTTTGTGTTTTGGCTCTGACTGTTTCAAACTATGATCTTTTGCTCGTCTCTTGGAATCTCTCTGTTTTCTGGTCATTACATTGGTTTCAAAACATTAAAAATTATTTACGGGCCAACTTCTAGTTGATATTAGAACACTCTAGATGAGAATAGGCCATTCAGCCCAACAAAGCTCGCCTGTCCTATCCACTTATTTCTTTCAAAAAAACATCAAGTCGAGTCTTGAAAGTCCCTAAAGTCTTACTGCCTACCACACTTCTTGGTAGCTTATTCCAAGTGTTTATCGTTCTTTGTGTATAGAAAAACTTCCTAATGTTTGTGCGAAATTTACCCTTAAGTTTCCAACTGTGTCCCCGTGTTCTTGATGAACTCATTTTAAAATAACAGTCTCGATCCACTGTACTAATTCCCTTCATAATTTTAAACACTTCAATCATGTCACCTCTTAATCTTCTTTTACTTAAACTGTATGGGCTCAGCTCTTTTAATCTTTCCTCATAATTCATCCCCTGTAGTCCTGGAATTTGTGTAGTTGCTCTTCTCTGGACCTTTTCTAGCGCTGCTATGTCCTTTTTGTAGCCTGGAGACCAAAACTGGACACAGTACTCCTGATAAGGCCTCACCAGTGCATTATAAAGCTTGAGCATAACCTCCTTGGACTTGCACTCCACACATCGTGCTATATAACCTAACATTCTGTTTGCCTTCTTAATGGCTTCTGAACACTGTCAGGAAGTCAATTGTTACTTATATTCCTATCTAAATCATGTATATATATTAAAAATAGCAGCGGCCCTAGCACTGACCCCTGTGGAACACCACTCTTAACACCGGCCAATTCTGATGAGGTTCCTTGGACCATCACCCTCTGCTTCCTGTGTCTCAGCCAATTCTGCACCCATCTAAAAACATCACCCTGAACTCCCACTTTTTAGTTTAATGCCCAACCTCTCCTGTGGCACACTTATCAAATGCTTTCTGAAAGTCCAGATAGATAATATCATAAGCTCCACTTTGATCAGATCCTTTTGTTGCCTCCTCATAGAATTCCAGCATGTTAGTAAAACACGACCTCCATCTTCTGAACCCATGCTGACTGTTCAGTAAAACTCCTGTCCTTGCCAGGTATTACTCAAACTTATCCTTAATAACTCCTTCCATTAATTTGCCTGTGATGCATGTTAAGCTTACTTGCCTGTAGTTGCTTGCATCTGCCCGGTCACCCTTTTTATATAATGGGATGATATTTGCCATTTTCCAGTCCTTCAGAATCTCTCCAGTGCGCAATGACTTCCTAAACATATGTGTTAAGGGTTTATATATGTACTCACTAGCCTCCTTATGAGCTTGAGGGTAAATTTTATCTGGTCCTGGTGATTTGTTTATACAGGTAATTACGTAGTAGTTACAGTGTAATTATGGACACTTAATGTAAAGTGTTACCGATACTTGTCCCCCTACATTTTAGAAATCCTTCAGTACATCCTTAGTAGTCCCGTTTACCTCTGGGAGGTTATCCACTTCCTCACTTGTGAAGACCTCAGAAAATTCAATTTTAGAGTGTCAGCTATTTCACCGTCTGTTTCTTTTAATTCCCCCCCTCCTTGACTGTTCTTCTGCTAAAACACTGAAAGAATCTCTTAGGGTCGTCTTTCACCTTATCTGCTATATTCTTCTGCAACTGTCTTTTAGCCTCCCTGATATCCTTCTTTATGGTTGCCCTCATATTCTCATATGTTCTACGATTCACATTGGAGTTATTAGTCTTACATGCCTTATAAAGCTGTTTGTACCTTTTCAGCTTCTTTTTTAACTCTTTATTAACCCACTGTGAAGTTTTTACAAATTTCATATTAATTCCACGTTTAGGTATGTATCTGTTCTGCATTACATGTGAAACACTTTTAAACCTGTGCAACTTCTCCTCGACTGTCTCCACACTTAAAAGCTTATCCCTGTGTGTATTCCTTAGACCAGGGCTATTCAATTACAAATTCAGTTGGGCCAGATTGTCAAACCAAGAAGGTTAGCTGGGCCAGTCATTTTAGCGGCAAAGCAGCTCGTAATGACAAATTTTAAAACCAACGCAAAAACAAATATATTGAAAAACATAAGGTTTATTCGTTGTTTCTCTTTTAACTTTGGTCAGTTTGCAGAGCAAAAGGTGCATACAAAAAGAGCTGAATTAACAGAATCTGAGGTAGCCCCTATTTTTTCCACTTACAAAAGAAAAAAAACTGACCTAGGCTACATATCTGACCTATCTGATCACAAAGTGCATAAAACAAAATAGTGCACAGTAGTAGGCTATTAGAAATAACATTGTTTCCTTTTGAAACAAAATAAACAACTTGCACACATTTGACCCAGGAACATCTCAAAGTGCATAAAATAAAAAGTGCACAGTATTCACAACTATAACAACACTGAGGGAACATATTTTAAATCACCATGTGTGATTAGGCATGCCTCTGTTACGCATCCCACATTCTATTGATGTATTGTAGGCTACAGTTACCCTGCTGACTTAATAGGAGAAGTGACATTTTTTGTTTTGAACGAGAGCAGTGACTTTAGGCTCGTAAGTTGTCAATGCAATTCGAAGGCATTGGTGGAGAGTATGGTCAGTCAGGGAGCAACGAGAGTTGCTTTTTATGGAGTTCATGTGTGAAAAACTTGACTCACATGTATATGTTGATCCAAACATACTGAGCATGACGATCGCTACTTTCTTAATGTTAGGGAACTGATGTGCGTTGACATCAGTCCAAAACATTGCAGGCCCGTTAGTGGAAAGCTCCTGTGCCATGGTTACAGATGACTGCATGTCAACAAGTTCGAATGTGAATTTCCCCTCGTCAATGGAAGGGACCAGTTTCTTAGCTCTGGCGGATAAGTCCCCTTCTATTGCAACAGTGAACGGGTCTCTGACAAAAACGGCCAACTCTGTGGGCAGATCAAGTCCATCCAATCGACCAGCAAAGTTATTTTTCAACATCGCAATGAAATCTGTCATCACATCCGTGATTTGTGCGGGGGATGAGATGCATTTGCGGAGTGTCGGAAAATGCAGCATTCGGCCTGTGCTCAAATCATTTGCGAAAAGGTCCAGTTTAACTTGGAATGCGCGCATCTGTTCCACAAGGTCGATGACAGTTTTGTCTCTGCCTTGTAGTCCCAAATTGAGATCGTTCAGGTGTTTGAATATGTCGCTCAGAAAGCAGGCATCGGCCATGAAGTTGTCGTCCAGTATGCGACGCAAGTGCGTTGCTGCCTTTTTTTGCTTGCTGCCGCGGAGGAAAGTTATGATCTCTTCTCTGAGACCGCAGAAACGCTCCAGTGCTTTGCCTTTGGACAGCCACCTCACGTCATTATGCAAAAGAAGGTCGTGGTGCTCAGCAGACATTTCTGACAGCAGCATGCGGAATAAGCGGTGTTGGAGGCTTGATGTGGAGCGAATAAAATTAATTATAGCCATAACGCTGTCCATTGTCGTTTTGAGCGCCCCGCTTAGTTTTGCGCACAACACCGCCTGATGCACAATGCAGTGTAAGGAGATCAACTGAGGTGCAACAGCGGACCAACGTGCTGCCAAACCATTCACTTTCCCTGTCATGGACGGAGCCCCATCTGTCACAAGCATGCACAAACGCTTCATATCCAGACCACTGTCTTTAAAAAAAGGCGGAAATTTTCCCAAAGACTATATCGCCAGTTGTGTGTCCTTCTAACGGCAGTAGGCCGAGCAGCTCCTCTCGGAAGCATTTGCCATCAAAAAAACGGACATATATGCACAACTGAGCAGTATCAGTTTTGTCTGTGGACTCATCTACTGCTATAGACATAGTATCAGCTTTCATCAGGTCTCCTAACAGCGTTTCATACACATCTGCAGCAAGAATTTCAACCCTACGAATGTTTGAAGTAGGCTATCTGACAGGGGTACGTTTTTTACAGCAGATACCACGCTCATTTTAATTTTATCGTCACTTATCACCTCATCCACGACAGCCAGCATACAGTCCTTCACGGTTTCAGAGTCTGTGAATGGCCTTTTCTTTTTTGCCAGTATCCAGGAAACACGAAGGGATGCGGCAGTAGCTCTCTCTTGGGCTGTGAATGACCGCACCATGGTAGTACTGCTCCGGTTGTAAGATGCAATCAAACTCTGCACTTTTGCAGCCCTCTCTTGAGATCCCTCTGGAAAATTGGTGCGAAAAGTGTGGTGTTTCTCAACATGATGCCTCCGCACATTGTAATCTTTAAATACTCCAACGCACTCATTACAAATTAAACACATCGGTTTGGCGTTTGGATGTGGCGGTAAAATAAACAAGTATTTGTCAGTCCAGGCAGGGTTAAACTTATGGTTTTCATTGGCAATTTTACGTTTCAGTGTTGAGAAGGACATATTGATAGTAATCTAAGCTACTACCGGCACGCTCTGCATTATTTGCTTGTTGCAGGCTACGTAATTTACGTAGGAATGCGTGTTTTTGGCGGGACCATAGACATAATAAATACTTTATATTTATATAAATATAATATATATATTATATTAAATTATATTAAATAACAATTTATGAATAATATATATTAATTTATTATCTATGAGCGGAACCACGGGCTGGGCCACTCGGAGGTTGATTCTGGGCCGCATGTGGCCCGCGGCCCGACAATTGAATAGCCCTGCCTTAGACCTAGCCCAAAATTAAACAGTTTTAATCTTTGCATCATTTCCAAAATACTGAGAATTGTATTATATTATGGTCACTTGACCCTAGTGGTTCAATCACTTCTAGACCCTCAGTTCTATCTTATTACAAAATACTAAATCCAGACAGGCCTCACCCCGTGTTGGTGCTTTAACACAGGGGTAGGCGACGTCGGTCCTGGAGTGCCACAGTATGTGCAGGTTTTTGTTCCAACCCAGTTCCTTAACGAGAACTCAATTATTGCTGATGAAGCACATATTGCTTAAGTGACATTTTAATGCTTCATTTTAGTGGTCTCGCTTGTTAAGGTTCTCCAACCTTAATTGCTTATTTCAATCTTAAACTGCTGAATTCAGTGTTTTAATTGCTCCTTATTAGCAATAAGATGTAAAACAGGGGTAGGCAATGTCGGTCCTGGTGAGCCGCAGTGGCTACAGGTTTTCATTCAACCCAATTGCTTAATTAGAAACCAATCATTGCCAATCTCAGACCTTATTTAATTTTATGGCTTGTTAGTCTGTGCAATGTAAGGCTTTTATATCGTAGATTTTTTTCCTTTCCAAGGATATCATCCAAATGATTTGAAGCCTAAAACAGATCATTTTCAGTCTGTCACATTTTTCTATTAAGTGTTTTATTAAATCAAACAGTGCATGATGAACACACACAGATGTAATTGGAAAAAAGCTAGCTGGAGAACTGCTGGCTGCTTTGTCTTTTACATCTTATTGCTAATAAGGAGCAATTAAAACACTGAATGCAGCAGTTTAAGATTGAAATAAGCAATTAAGGTTGGAGAACCTTAACAAGCGAGACCACTAAAATGAAGCATTAAAATGTCACTTAAGCAATATGTGCTTCATCAGCAATAATTGAGTTCTCGTTAAGGAACTGGGTTGGAACAAAAACCTGCACATACTGTGGCACTCCAGGACCGACGTTGCCTACCCCTGCTTTAACATACTGTGTTAAAAAACAGTCATTGATAATTTGTAAAAACTCCTGCTCTTGTGCTTCATAATATTAGCTCTGTGGAGCCCTTCGGATTATTACTTCAGAAATGCCAAACTAATAGGAACTGACACTTTGCTTACTCTGTTTAAATGTTTTTATTATTCTTACTTTTTTAATTTGAACCAATATTTGGCTGAATGGAAATTGTCTGGGTCTGCACACAGGGAAACACATTTGAGTTAAGCACACAAAACATTACAATGGCTATAGATGGATGCATAGGCATGACTGAAATAATAGAAAGAGACTAAGACAATAAGGTGAATAAAACAATACCATTTCACCAAACTTTGTTTTAAAAAGCTACCTCATTAAAAAAGTATCTTAATATTGGACTGATTTGTAAATGAGGGGGAATAAAAGCCTAAAGATTGTGAAAGTTAAAAGGGCAACCCAAAGTCAAAACAAAGAAGAGTTAAATAAAATCTTTATTTAATTGAATTGGTATATTTATAGAAGGCCCTCTCAGGCTACGTCTGCATTAAAATGCTGTCAGTTAAAATAGTCTAAAACAATCGAAAACCCATCTGACGCAGACATTCGCCTACACTGGACATGCATGCATCTGCAGAAAAGTCCTTAAAGGGGTGGTAACACTGGCCAACACGGGATTTGTACAAAAACTGTAGCAACCAGTAAATGATTTGCCTTGTCCATTGTGAACCACTAGGGGGCATTGCAGCACCCCAAATGCCAGACACAACCACCACAAGTCCCAGGTTCAAATATAAGGCTTATTTGTACAAAATCCTTATAGAAGGCTTCTTTGTAATAAGTACAATTGTATTCTTCTCTCGTCCTTCTCCTTCCACTCCTCCAGGTGATCTTTGTTATTCTTCCACTCAACTCCAACTCAGCTGGATGAGGTTGAGCAGCTTCTTTTATCTTGGATCCAGGGAGTATGTCTGGTGCTAAGCCCGTTGGAAGTACTTCCTGGTCAAACGGAAGCCCCACAATGTAGGGATCATGGATGCTTGTAGCACCAACCTGATGTAACCCACTGAACCCGACAAGGCTGCCCCATGGGACTACAGTTCCCAGTATGCCTTGTAGGTGTCCATACAGGTGGCATTGTCCAGGGATGCTGCCACCTAGCGTATTGAGGAAGTTTGTCGTCCCCTGTTCTTGCATTACACTGTGTATTGTTCCCTGCCCTATCCTGGCTGGGACACCCACCCATGTACGTGGTCCATCACACAATGTATGCAGCATTCAAACTGTACAAAATGTAATTTAGATTTATGCAGGTAAGAAACACAAGTGCCGTGGAAAGCAACACTTCTGTGTCTGCTATACTGGAATATGGTTTCCTCCAGCGAAGGGTGACCAATCAGGGAACAAGATTTTGGCATAAGCACAATCCAACGAGGGAAGGGCTACATAATAGGCACACACAAATCAGAGCTCGATTAGCGTCTGCGTTTTCACCTGCTGACACTGCAACTCTGAGCCAGCGTTTTCAAAGTCTCTGCAGACATTTTCAAAAGTCTCCATTTTCAGCGGTTAAAAATGCAGCGGTATTATGAACAGAAGGTGAAAATGGAGACTCATGTCTGCGTTTTTAAATGAGAACGTAGGAGTCTGGACGTAGATTTAAATACTGTATCATGGCTATTGTGATGCCATGGGTTACATGGCTTGTGTGCACCAGGTGCCTAGTGTGCAAATATTATTAGTCGTGTGTAAGACAATATTTCCTTTTTATGTCTTTTTTGTTCATTTTTGACTCATTAAATACTACTGTTTGTTAATATTATTTATCTAATTATGCATTCTTTTTCCATTTTTGTATCGATTATTTAATTTCTATTTGGGTAACCCTATTCTCTGGCATTCCTTGTATTTTGTGGGTGAAGCACCCAAGAGGCAGGCCCACCAGGAAACCCAAAAGTCCAACCCCCCCCCCCCCCCCCCCCCGCCTATAAAGGCAGGTTGGCAAAGGGAATTCCTTCCAGTTCATTTGGAGGCACTTTGGTGGAAGAGAGATTTTGTATTGTGAGTATTGAACTTCTTTCGATTTGCTTGGTTTGATGGAAATTTTTGCCTATATTTGATTTTTTAATTTGATACACAGTACTGTGCAAAAGTTTTAGGCAGGAGTGAAAAAATGCTGTAAACAAAGAATGCTTTCAGAAATATAAATAATGATTGTTTATTGTTATCAATTTACAAAATGCAAAGTGAGCGAACAAAAGAAAAATCTAAATCAAATCAATATTTGGTGTTACTACCTTTTGCCTTCAAACCAGCATCAATTCTTATAGGTACAGTTGCACAAAGTCAGGGATTTTGTAGGATTATAGTCAGGTGTATGATCAACAAATTATACCAAAGAGGTGCTAATGATCATCAATGTCACACGTAGGTTGAAACACAGTCATTAACTGAAACAGAAACAGCTGTGTAGGAGGCTTAAAACTGGGTGAGGAACAGCCAAACTCTGCTACCAAGGTGAGGTTGTGGGAGACAGTTTCATGTCATGGCAAGATTGAGCACAGCAACAAGACACAAGGTAGTTATACTGCATCAGCAAGGTCTCTCCCAGACAAAGATTTCAAAGCAGACTGGGGTTTCCAGATGTGCTGTTCAAGCTCTTTTGAAGAAGCACAAAGAAACGGGCAACGTTGAGGTTCATAGACGCAGTGGTCGGCCAAGGAAACTTAGTGCAGCAGATGAAAGACACATCAAGCTTATTACCCTTCGAAATCGGAAGATGTCCAGCAGTGCCATCAGCTCAGAACTGGCAGAAACCAGTGGGACACAGGTACACCCATCTACTGTCCAGAGAAGTCTGGCCAGAAGTGGTCTTCATGGAAGAGTTGCAGCCAAAAAGCCATACTTCCGATGTGGAAACAAGGCCAAGCGACTCAAGTATGCACGAAAACATAGGAACTGGGGTGCAGAAAAATGGCAGCATGTGCTCTGGACTGATGAGTCAAAATTTGAACAACATATTTGGCTGTAGCAGAAGGCAGTTTGTTCGTCGAAGGGCTGGAGAGCGGTACAATAATGAGTGTCTGCAGGCAACAGCGAAGCATGGTGGAGGTTCCTTGAACGTTTGGGGCTGCATTTCTGCAAATGGAGTTGGAGGTTTGGTCAGGATTAATGATGTTCTCAATGCTGAGAAATACAGGCAGATACTTATCAATCATGCAATACCATCAGGGAGGTGTATGATTGGCCCCAAATTTATTCTGCAGCAGGACAACGACCCCAAACATACAGCCAAAGTCATTAAGAACTATCTTCAGCGTAAAGAAGAACAAGAAGTCCTGGAAGTGATGGTATGGCCCCCACAGAGCCCTGATCTCAACATCGAGTGTGTCTGGGATTACATGAAGAGACAGAAGGATGTGAGGAAGCCTACGTCCACAGAAGATCTGTGGTTAGTTCTCCAAGATGTTTGGAACAACCTACCAGCCGAGTTCCTTCAAAAACTGTATGCAAGTGTACCTAGAAGAATTGATGCTGTTTTGAAGGCAAAGGGTGGTCACACCAAATATTGATTTGGATTTGTCTTTTGTTCATTCACTGCATTTTGTTGATTGATGAAAATAAATTATTAACACTTCCATTTTTGAAACCATTCTTTGTTTACAGCATTTTTTCACACCTGCCTAAAACTTTTGCACAGTACTGTACTTTGCTAAACCTCAAAGGGAAACTGTCTTTTTGCATTTGGATTTTCATTACTGGATTTCCGTATTGGAATTTGATCACTGTGCATTTCCTTTTGTTCCTTATGTCGCCGTTATATTTTTGAGAATTTTTTTTTCCATTATTGTCAATAAATTATATTGTTTTTGTTGCCATTTCTTACACAAGCCAGAGGTTGACAGTCATGCCCTCCCTTGTTGGGCATTATTTTGCCATTATTAAAGCCAATACTACTAATTTAGTAATTTGGGCTTTGAAAGACTTCCTAATACATAGAAAAAAATCTTAAGAAAACCTGCAATTACCCTGTATTATATGTTTAAAATAATGGTATTTCACAAATCTGTTACCATGTCTTTATGGTTATTCACTGTATGAAGCCGGTTACAGATCTAATAAATAAAGGTTCTTTCTGGAACCTTCATGTGGATGAGACTTTTGGGAACCGAAAATGGCTACCCTATGGCATCATTCTGAAGAATCACTCTGGCATTTTCATCTTTAACAGTGTAGAATAGGGTTTTGAAGCTAAAGATGTCTTTTTGTAATGTCAAACATTTATAGCATTCTCCCATGGTGAATGTTGATGCAGAGCACCATCCAAGAGCAATGCAAAACAATTCAATGCAGATTCTGACATGTCCATCCTAGAGCCTAGTTTGTGACAAGTTTCAACTTGTTTGATACTGTCAGTCATTTGTGAGCCACTGTTGAGTTCAAGTGTGTTTTCAAGTTTGTCGTTAATAATGGACATCCAGCAACGCATTAACATGAAATTTTGTTTCAAATTGCAAAAAGCTCAGGAAACCCATCAGATGTTAAAATTGGTTTATGGTGACACTGCACTGACAATTAAGACTGTTTACAAGTGGTTTGATCAATTTCGTAATGGATCTGACTCGGTTGAAGATGAGAAAAGATCAGGACGTCCTTCAACATCAATAACTGAGGAAAATGTTGAAATGGTTTCATTCTTCATCTTGACAATGCTCCTTGTCACACATCCCTTTTAGTACGACAATTTCTGTCAAATAAAAACATTACGCTGTGTCCGCATCCACTTCATTCGCCAGATCTGGCACTGTGCAACTTCTGGCTGTTCCCTAAATTGAAAATGACCACGAAAGACAAACAATTTCAGTCTACTGAGAACATCCAGGCAGCCACGACAGCCCTATTAAAGATACTCTTTAAAGAAAACTTCCAGAACTGCTTCGCAAAGTTGCAGGAGTGTTGGGATAAGTGCATTTGAAGTGGAGGAGAGTATTTTGAAGGTGATTAGTAGCTGTAAATCTTACAATGCAATAAATGTTTCATTTTTTAAAACATTCACCGTATTTTTTGATCACACCTCGTATGTTGATGGTTGCTATGCCATACCTGGGGTCTTTGAGGAAGACCAGATAAGTGTAGGGAAGTGTGAATTTCTTTCTGAATACATTTTTATTTTTGATGAAAGCTACCATGGTTTGAATCTACAATCCTGCCTCACAGTAATGTGAACTGACCAACAGAAATTAGCGGTAGCTGAAAATGAGGTAGATATCAGGGAATACTTAAAAAGTCAAAGGAACAGATGAACATGATGGGCTGAATGGTGTCCTCTTCTTGGTGAGATGTCATGCTCTCAAAAGTAAAAATTAAAAATACCTGTACATCAGTAGAGATGCAGACAGCTCTATATCTCTGAGAGATGCCACCACAATCCTGGAGAGAGCTCTAACAGGAACCATTTCTGTCATGTTATTACTGCTAAATTAAACCCAAAAACTTTTAAAAAGGGGTGAAAATATGGTTCACACTAAAGTGTGAACTATATATATTTTTTAAAAAGGGAATTTCTAATTTTAATTTTCAAACTAGGTTACTTTTGTCACATATTAAAAACAGCTGAAAATCAAAATAAGTCTGTTCTGCCACAGGCAAGAAGGACCAGGAATAGAAATGGAGTCAGACAAATTGGAGTGACGAAACCAGAAAAGAAATAGATCTTTTTGCTTAGCCAAAAGAATTGTTGAAACTCATAATCAGAAGCAAAAAACATGCAACATGTCACCCTACCCTGATAAACAAGAATGTACTAAAAGTCAGAAGTCCATTTTACTTAATTGAAAACATAAATCAGCTTACCCGATATACCCCTTGCCCGTGTTTCCATAGCTCTTGTTCAGTTAGGCTTCAATTAACTGAATCTGTGTGGAAAGAAAACCCTGAGAAAAACTGCAGCAGTAGCAGCAGAGCTAGTCATTAAAAACTGACAGTTGGAAGGCAGCAGTTTCTATTGACTGTCACATCTGATATACAGTACTTTCAGAAAGCATTACAGCTCTTTCATTCTTTCACATTTTGTGTTGCAGCTTTGTGCTAAAATCATTTAAATTAATTTTTTCTCCAACATCAAGCAACATCCAATACCCCAGAATGAATACTCATTGTGGAGTACTGTGTGTTGTTTGATGCAAGAAAAAAACCAAAACATAAAATGTGATAAAACATACATACAGAATTTATTTTAAAAAGGGACTGTCTCACCTCAACACCACTGAATCTGAGTGCTGTGATGGCCACTCCATACAGACATGGCGGCGGTAGCAGCACTCGGTTTTATCTGAGCTTCATAGAGCACAACAGGCTGATACCTTAAAATAATGGGGCTATAAACATGCATCGCACTATACAAGAAGTGGGCAATGTTTCGATAAAATACAATTTCCTCTCAGAGATTAATAGAGTATACACAGTACCAAATGAAAATCTAAACTATCTTGATTTTTTAAAATATAATTCATATGAACTACAATGCTACAAGTTTTTAAAATACCATGTGGTCAGACATTGTAATAACTTCTGTGTGTTATGATTGTCTGTTATGATCTGAGCTTCTATTTAATTTTTCTTGGGTTTCCTTGATGCAGGAATACTAATGTCGCCATCATTTTGTGATTTTTTTCAGGCCAAAAGAATTTAATTCTGCAACCAGAATTTTGTTTACAGCTCCAGCTTAGAAGTTTAATATTTGTTACTTACTGTGTTCTCAGGGGGGGTATTTTGTTTTGGGGATGGCGCTGCTCCTTGGTGGATTTGTGTCATTTGTTTCCATGGGGACTTTCCATGAAGCACTGAGTCCACGCTGCTTGCGACATCATTGATGTGCCACTATAAAGAGTATCTCAGACTGGACCAAACTTAGCATACTGCTTACTTAGAACTTTGACCACTGCTATTTTGACTACGATTTTTGGTTTAGGATTTGGCTTTGGCGTTTCTCTCTTTCTCATATATTTTTTTATCACATACAAATTATACATACTGTATAGTACTAGACTTTCAGTTTTGACCCCTGCTTTGCCCTTTGACTCTGCTCTTTCTACTGATCATCACTCTTTAAATTATTTTGACTGACTGCACTTTTTAACTTTCAGTGTACTATATGTTGTAATACACAGCTTATTCAAAGAACTTTGTTTTTTTAAATTTTTATTCCTCCATTTTACTGTACATCTCACCTTGAGCAGATAAGCGAATGAATTAAGAGAATTAATAAATAGGGACCAAACTCTTCCTGATCGTGTGGCATGTGCACACTGCTTCCTTTTGCTTTTATCCATCATAGGCTAAAGAAACAGGTTGCTCCCTGGTTCCCTGCCTGATTTGATGGTCATACTCTAGGTCTCCTCTATTCAAATTAGCGGACTCAGAGGGTTTAAAGTGCCCACCAAAACAGGTCTGCTTATGGGTATCTGGCCATTTAAACAGAGTGTAGTGCAGCGTGATCTGCTGTGGAATTTAAGATACACATCCTTACCCTGGAAGTAAACTCTTCGGGGGTTTAAAAGGCCCCTCCGTAACAAATAAAACACAGTGAAGCCAGAAGAGATAAAATAGGTAAGGACTGATGGGTGGGCAGACTATTTCCTACCACATTAACATAACGGCAGACTTTAAATTGGCCTGGTATGAGTGAATTTGGCCAGTGATGGCACGCAGAATCCAACAGCCACAAACTTCTATTGGGTTAGTAGGCAACTGATATGGTGGAGTATGACTTGTTACAATCAGCACATTTTCATCTTGATTTATTACATTTTCCATTTCAGGTTTAGGGGAAGCCATATGGCTATTCCATTCACAGGTCACACTCTGTATCAAATTTGGACCATCAATCCAAAACAAAACTGCCTTTAAAATATGAGTGAAAATCCAGAGTAACCAGGATGCAGATGGTCAATAAGTAAACAATGACTAAGCGGAGAGTAAAACCTTGAACTTTGGAGCCATGAGGCAGCAGCTAGAAGCAGTAGTTTAAAATGACAATAAAGATATAACTTTTCTAAAAATGTCATTAATTAGCTGAATATTAGCAAAATATTGAGCAACATTTGCATTGTCAGTAAACATGAAACATAATACAGTATCTCCAAATTGTATTCATGGCAAAACTGCTGTAGAGCAGGACTTGACACTCACTCAAGAATTCACTATCACTTCAGCAGCTTTTAAAGTAATGGAACTTTGAGCAGATTATAAGAAAACATTTACTTCTACAATGTGTACTCAGAAATACCCTACATCAGCAGATCTCAAACTCGGTCCTGGGGGCCCACTGTGGCTTCAGGTTTTTGTTCCAGGCAGATTCATAATCGGTGACAACAACTGATAACACTGATCTCATTTCATTAGCTGATATTTGTTTTCTCTTTGCTTATTCTACATTCAGAAAAGCACAGCAGCATAATTTTTACATTTATAAGACATTTAGAAATGTTCTGTTTGCAATAGATCTAAATGCTAAACTCTTTTTTGTTGATTTTAATATATTCTGTGCTTTCTCTGGGAAGTTTGCTCCCTTCATTGTATCTTAATAATGACAATTAAAAACGAGCAGAGCAGACACCACGGCAAACAACACGGAATAATCAAAGGCTGAAACTACTTTAGCGTCAGACCCACTAATTAGTAAGGAGGAGGAGGAGGAGGAGGTTAGGAGCACACGCTGATACAGCGCATTGCTGCACTCACCACATGACAAACCAACTCAGGATCCAGATTAGGACTCGAATAATTAGTAAATAATGGATTAATTAAACAAATAGAACACCTGGAAAAGTAGAATGAAAATATTGTTAAAAAGGAAAAAAAATACATTATTCCCATAAAAGTGCTTAGTACATTTTAATATTTTTTTAACCAAACTTAGTTTTCTAATTTCTATATTGTTCCCAAAACACAGAACTTGGGAAAGAACACATCACTTAATTAGTCCAGGAGTCCAATTAGAAACAGAAGCTGGTACAAAAACCTGCAGCCACAGTGGGCCCTCAGGACAGAGTTTGAGAACCCCTGACCTACACTGTAGTATCCCATTACGGCTATGTTTACACTACTACATTTCCGTTTAAAAATGCTGACATTAGTCTTTTTGTCCACACTACCTCTGCATTTTTAACCCCTCAAAATAGAGCCTTTTGAAACCACTTTCCAGATCCATACACTTCTGAAAATGCTGGCTCAGCGTTGCAGTGTAGACAAGTAAAAACGAGTTTTGAAAATGCAGACTCTAATCATTCTCTAATTGGATCCTGTTAATTAGAATGTCTCACTCCCTGATTCGACACCCCTTCATGGAAGAAAGTCATAGTCCAAGACAAACAAAAGTTGCTTTCCTTGGTGCTAGTTGTGTTGCTAAACTTTATGCATCTAAATTTTTGTTTTTTGTGTTCCCCCTGGCTGTTCTCCATGTGCAAATGCAAGCTGAAAATGAATGTCTAGCGTGGAGGAGACTTCCTCTCGCTGTTTCCACTGATGTGCGCCCAGTCAGACAAAAGGCTATATCATATGCAATTTTGGTAATTATACTGTGAGCAGTAATGTGAAAACACTAGTGTGGAGGGATTTTTTTAATTTTCATTTTAAAAATGCTGGTTTTTAATGAAAAACATAGTAGTGTGGATGTAGCCTATGGTTCTTCATAAAATAATGGCATGTTTGCATTAGGTACAAGCATGAAGAAGATGGCAAACACCTGAGGGGCATAAACAGTAAAATGAAAAGATGGTTTGGATAAGGTTTGCAGCAAAATTAACCTAACTCTGGACCTTCTACCAGGTCTCTTAATTGGATGAGATGTTTAAACATTCAGTGACATCTTATAACCAGGGCTGTGGAGTCAAGAGACAATTTTGGGTACCTGGAGTCGGGGTCGGAGTCGGAGTCGGCAAAAATGTACCGACTCTGACTCCTAATAAATTTAAATTGTAATGAAAAAAAAATACAGCAAGGTCAAATGTCCCATTTCACAAACAATAGTCATAATTAATTACTTATCTGATGTAAGAATAAAGCCCAGTGCATAGTTGTGTTACTACTAGTGTGAAGTTCAACTGAGCTATTATACAACCTGACATTCACATATTGTAATCTGGATTATGGTACATTACAAAAAGTGTTTTCATTTTATTTCAGATATAATGTGCTTAACAAGTTCATTTGAGTGTAAACAAGTGTAATGATGTAGGTGTAGGTGTGTGTTCAGGAGTCCTGTCTGTACTCTCCACATATGCTCCCACCCAGGGCTGAACTTTAGCATAATTTGCACACCACCTGTTCTAGAAAATTTTGACATTAAAAAGGAACATATTCTATGTATTGTGACAGATAATGCTCCTAATATGTTAAGCACAATTGAAAAAATGAATAAAGTAGATGAAGAAAGTGACAAAACAGATATTAGAGGAAGACAGTTCTGCACATTTTGGAGAAAGTGAAACCAAAGAGAATAGTGAAATTTTGGATAACATTGCTGAAGAAGCATCTAAGCTTACTACTATTCAACATATGCATTGCGCTGTTCATACTCAGCAACTTGCAATAAGAAATGGATTGAAAGATTGTCTTGTAGCTACTCTAATTGGCAAATTGAGGCAAGTAACTGTTGCAGCCAGAGCCCCTAAAACAGATGCCATTTTGAAAAGACGTGCAGGAAAAGGAGCCATTTTGGATCAAACAACATGCTGGGGAAGCACTTATTTGATGGTAAAGCGTTTGCTTGAACTAAAAGACTTTCTTGAAAAACTGGACAATGAAAATGTTTTATTAACTGAAAGCCAGTGGGCACAAGTAAAAGAACTAGAGAGTCTACTTTCTTACCCCTTTACTGTCACCAAGAGGTTGCAATATGAACATTTAACACCCAGTAAATTAGTAGTTAAGCTTTCTTTTTGTTTTAAAACTACCAAAGAATGTGGTCTATATTTTATGAACTGGTAAAGTTCCTGTTCCTGATTTTTAAGCATGCTACAACTTTATAGCCACTTGATTAAAACAATAAATAAAACCTTATTGTTTTCATTTTGTTGTCTTTTGTTTAACTGGCCAATATGGTAGAGAGTCAGCTTCCTAGCCAGTAGTTCTGTGGTTAAATGACGTGTATGTTGCCTTCCTTCAATCAACATGGAAAATATATTAGCATATTAAATACAGAGGAGTCAGAGTCGGGAAGTCGGAGTCAGAAGTACCGGAAACTAAGGAGTTGGAGTCAAAGAATTTATCTACTGATTCCACAGCCCTGCTTATAACAGCAGTGCACAGAATGAACTGCATCAATGGTTAACTCCAAAATACACAAAGAAAAAGACAGATGAGTGCTGAAGCAGAGAAGAAACTACAGATGGCACCATCTTGTGTGGTTGAATGGGTCCGGCATGTCTAAGAATTTAAACAACAAGTGGTTGACAGCAGCATCGGTCTCTGGATGAATTAATAAATGTAGTTAATTACTATTTTAAACATAGTATGGTCTCGTAGAAAGAGAAATTGCTTTAGAAATACAAAAATAAGGCTTTAAAGCTCTTTAGGTTCATTATGATTAATGGCTATTTCTATGAAATTGTGCAAAACAAATGAGACTGTTAGAAAAGGCTCTAAAACATACATTTTTGCTTTTCATGTTTTTAATAACATTAATAAAATTAGGCTCGCTTTCCCAAAATCAAACCACCTCATGTAGATCCACCTATATTTTCTGGGCATTGGCCTACTGAGCGTATGTATTTATATTGCTTTCAACAGAGATGTGTAACCCACTCTTTGTCTTATTTTGCTGGTGACAATTTTCAATTCCACTCATCCAGCCATCCATTTTCTAAACCTGCTTTGCCCTAAGCAGAGTGGTGGGGAAGCTGGAGCCTAAAGTTCTAGTCGGGTAGCTTCATATTTACAATTTATAGGAGAATTAAACTATCTTAGCCTTTTTTACACATCTGATTAAACAACATATGAATCATTTTCAAAGCCTGTTCATGCAGTAAGTTGGCAGTGTTCCTACCAGGGGGGAGCTGAAAAGAATTCAAACTTCTTCCATATTATTCTGCGACCTATATCTAACTGTGAGACAATGCATTTAAAACCTAAAAAACAGACTTTAAAATCTCATGTTAATAATAAAAGGCTTCTCTTGCAACTCTTCTTAACAGATATTGAGCTCAGATTTGTTTTATTAAGAAAATTAAAAAAAAAAAAAAAAGACAAAAAACGAATAACTTTACAGACAAATCAAGGCACAAGTTGGTCAAAACATTTCATGGTCACGTGGCCAAGAGAGAGAACTTGAGCCTCTGCTGTTCAGGTCAACCGACTGGTTACAAGTGCCACACCGCTGTGATTTGGTTGGCAGCTGAGCTGAAATGGCCTATAGCTTTAGAAGGCATAATCAAGCCTGGGCCATTTTTAAAGCTACAAGTTCTCAAAATCTGCAATGTTTTTTGTAATGCATCTGCTCTCTTCTTACCACTTCATTTCATTCATTACACCATATTTTCTTTAAATCAGTCATGCAGATTTGGAACAAACACAAATGCTATTTATGAATGAGCATTCGCAATTCATCACTTTTCTTAAACCAAAAAATTATTAGATAGAAGATTTGAAAACTGTCAGGTTACCATTAATCGTAAAAAGCTGTTCATGTAAAAAATTTTCAGAAAAACACTGCAGGTTGTCAACTGACAGTGTCACCCAAACCTCTTAAAATCCATCCATCCATCCATTATCCCACCCGCGATATCCTAACTACAGGGTCACGGGGGTCTGCTGGAGCCAATCCCAGTCAACACAGGGCGCAAGGCAGGAAACAAACCCCGGGCAGGGTGCCAGCCCACCACAGCCTCTTCAAATCTTGTTTTCAAATATTGGAGTATGCCACTTTGCAGGAGAAAACATTCCTGCCTGTCCCAACTCTACATTAAAAAAGATGCATTTGAAATGTGGTACTGCATGACACAAAAGTGCAGGGCGGATGGAAAGGTGTTCTCCATGTGACCTTCATCAGTAGCATGCCAGAGACAACTTGACAACTGCATCCCCTTCTAAACAATCAGATATTTGAATCATTGTAAATGTCCCCCAACTGCTCCTATTAATTTATGACTTTAAGAACCCTCTTCAGATGCATTGTTTGACATAAAACAATCAGTAGATTTACGTCTTAATTCTCAATTTGAAGCTCACATATAAGGTGCTATAAAGTTTTGCATCAAGTGTAAAGTGAAGCACCAATTTGTGCTTTTACAAAAATACAAAGCTCCCCATACATTAAATTATTTCCACGGTTCACTTCAGACGTCACAAACATCAACACTCTTCTTCCACATACATCTGGTCGTCCAGGTCAGACTCCAGGTGTTCAAGGCGGTCAGTCCTGCCACTCATAATTTCATCTGGGGTTTTCATAAATCTGTGGAGCAAATGTGAGAGCATAATAATGAAATTCTTGAGAAATATCCAGGAAAAAAAAAACTATTCTCCAATAACACTGCAAATTATTTTGTTAGGTAAAACATTCACTTCCCAACTTTGAAATGGAAACAATTAAATCCAACTATTTCAACAATTGTTTTTGAAAAAATGAATTCACGATGCACACCAAATAGTGAGAGCAATACCAGTCTATTGCTGGTCTAATATGAACTGGGCACATAAAAGTTAGGACCTTCAATTCAACCCAACAAATTGCTTGTTGTTGATGAGAAGAAATCAGATCACAAAGTAAAAAAACAAGGATGATAAATGCACACAGAAAACAAGGAATTAAGTCTAGGAAATCCATACCTCAGAAAATCTGGGTTTCTATGTTCTTTTCATTTTACTGTTTGGTTCAGGTTTTTTGGGATGCACATTCTAAGGTTGACATGGAACTGGAAGTACAGTAGTTGGAGTGGGTGATGCTACAGAGCATCTGAGAAAGTTGTTCTTGTTCATTAGCTTTCTTAACTGGAGTTTGTGGTGTACTGATTTTCTCACATTTACTTTGGTTATTAACTGTTGCTTGAACTAAGCTTCTCATTTGGCTTTTCCCAAAATCATCTCTTTTTGCTCCCTGACTGTTACTCTCCTTTTACGTTAAGCCTTTAGACTGGTCATTTTTCCATCCTGGCCTTACTACCATGAACACTAGGAAAACTGCTCTTTACAAGTGTGAGTAGTGACTCTCTCACATGAAACTTCAAAGCAGACATATCACTATGACTGGCAGGGCTTGTAACAAAATATCAGGAGCTATAAATTGTGACCTATATAGGTGAACTGTTGCATGTTGATAAGCACACTCGAGTAAGAATTTCACTGTACTCTGTACACATGACAATAATGAATCTATGAACCTATGTACAGACTTGTAAGAATAATATGCGTTCCGGAACCAGATTATACAAGTGGGGATGCCTTCCACACTAAAAGAAGAGAAACATAAGTGGCTTTGAAAATTTACCTAAATCAGTAAGAAGCAGTTTTTCAAGCTCAGTGGAGTATTTTAGTCACTTGACATTTTCATCAGTAAGTACTACGTATATACACAGAAAGTACTTAATTTGTCCAAAGGAGTTTACAAATTTAGGCTATGTGACGTGAACAGGGAAATAAAATCTGTCAAAAAATGTATTCAGGCATAGCTCTTAGTGAGTAATTACTGGTGACAAAGTGGCATCCACCTTTGATCTCTTCCTTACAGTGTCTTTTGAGGGTGACAAATTAAAACCATTGAAACATGTGGTGTCATGCCTAATGTACTAAACACTGACCTGACCTAACTTTGCCTTACAATAAGATTCAACACAACACAAAACAGATTCTGCTTTGAAAGTTCTAAAAACAAATTGCAAAAATATTACAGTAATTTTTAATAGACCAGTTACTTGATCATTTACCGGGAATTTAAAATGTTACCTGAAGGAAATAATACCTGAATAAAAGTCTTTGTCCTGGCTCCTTGCGGATGATGTTCAACTTGTAGTAATGCCGCAATGCTCTTGACATCTTTTCATATGTCATATTTGTTCTATTCTGTAGTTAGAAAGACAGTAAGTGTTATTCAAAGAGATAATATTTAACCGAAATTTATGCAAACTAAAAAATATACCAAAACATATTTTTCCATCTGGAACATGCAAAGTTTAGAAAATGGGGGGAGTTAAATGATAACTGATTTAAGCACATACTGGGGGGTACACATCTGTCAAATGATGACAAAGCATCAGCCTTAAATTAATACTCCACCCAAAAATTACAATACTTTATCCATTACTTAACCTTTGCTGTTTGTAAAGATGGCCAATAAAAAAATTTAATGTCATGTTTTAGTGAAGAATGGTGATCACAAAATGTATATAACAGGAGGCTTCAGTGAGCTGGGGTGTCAATACTGAACAGCAGCAACCAACATCAGAATGTGCATGGGAAAAAATCTCAGGTCGCTTGTGATCCATATGTCACTTATCCAGCATTATGTCTAAACAACACCCAAAACACAAGCATTTTTTTGCCAAAATATTGTCAAATAAATTCTTCCAGAAAATCAGAGCAGTGCATGAACGTGAAGCATGTTCAAACAG
Organism: Erpetoichthys calabaricus; assembly: GCF_900747795.2. NCBI lineage: Eukaryota > Metazoa > Chordata > Cladistia > Polypteriformes > Polypteridae > Erpetoichthys > Erpetoichthys calabaricus. Next base: position 113,477,965 of record NC_041394.2, read on the forward strand.
GACTGAGCTTTTGAGTTGAAGATAGGACTCTTGAGCAATGAATGAGGGAACAGACAAATCTTCAATACTCAAAACGGTTGTGCAATACCATTTTTGATTTTGGTTGAACTTAAGATAAGTTGTTTGTTTTTTTTAAAAACTTTACCCTTGAGATATACAGTAGGCACTTTTCTTCACAGTGCGTAATGAAAAAAAAATGAAATTTGGAGTGTTACCTGATTTCCTATTAAAGTTATATAGCTTAGCTATAGCTTATTGGAAAGATCAAAAGCAACATCAGTACCTTTAAATGGTGTGATCAGATCTAGCTTTTACATATGTCTAAGTTTCTTTTTCAAAGCTGAATTTCATAAAGCAAACTGCATTTTTATTACTAGATTTGGTTATTTAAAAAAAACAATTAGAGCTTTCTGTAACAGGAACTTTTTTTTTTTTTATACCAAAGTACATATGACGGGTACAGCGCTGCTGAAGGAAGGGTATGACAGAAGCAAACAGTCTGACTGGAAACATGACAAAATAACAATCACTATGGATAAAATTAGCCCTTTTTAGAAAGAAAGTGAACTTGCAATGATTTCCATATAACACAGCAAGCCTAAAAGCACATGTAAAGTGAATGATGCATTCTAAAACTAAATACAAATACACTATAAGATAAACAGGTTATGGTTACCTTGTGGTTTCCCCACAGCCGAGCAAGTCCATTTGGATCTACTATTCTGAAAACCTTGCTTTCTTTGTCTTCCCATCGGATGTAATTCTCGTACCGACTGTCAGAGAGCAGCTGGTAAACATAATCCCATAACAATCTGCAATCTGTCAAGACAAATGAAAAGTAGCTGCTTTAAAAGATTTACTAATTTTTGCTTTTATATCTTGAGGATTCTTTAGCTGTTTACTATAAAGTGGTAGCAATCAATTTAAGACTCTTGTACATTCACAGATTAACATATCTTTACTAGAGTGTTTCACTGATAGATTTATATATACATACTTATCTGTATGTATATATATATATATATATATATATATATATATATATATATATATATATATATATATATATATATATATATATATATATATATATCTGTATATATATATATATATATATATATATATATATATATATATATATCTGTGTATATATATATATATATATATATATATATATATATATATATATCTGTATATATATATATATATATATATATATATCTGGATATATATATATATATCTGGATATATATATATATATCTGGATATATATATATATATATATATATATCTGGATATATATATATATATCTGGATATATATATATATATCTGGATATATATATATATATCTGGATATATATATATATATATCTGGATATATATATATATATATATATATATATATATATATATATATATATATATATATATATATATATATATATATATATATATATAATATATTCGTTGCATTCGTAGTCTGAGAGCTGACCTGAATTGTGTGGGTGGTTACCTACCAGGTAACGCTTGTGGTTGGTCTGCCATTCGGCAAATATCCACCACAGTGCCCTCTTCAGTTGCGAATGTAATTACTTCAGACCTACAAGCTGTTGTCAAATAAACGAACCACACACCGTGGCGCAGCGTAAAGGGGCTTCGTCTCTGACGCTGACGTCCGAGGTTTGATCCCCAAGAGGGCAGCAGTAGAGTGTGTACGTCTGATGAGCCCAAATGAGGGCGAAACACGTGTCACATACTCTTTGCATTATTTGACAGTAAACTATGCAACATTCCATGATCTGCTTCTCACAACTAAAATCTGGTGACATAAAAGATAAACAAATGGCAGAGCTAATTAAGCATTGTGTTTAATTAAAAGCCAGACAATGGCAGTTAATTTTGAAACCAGAATTAAAACCAAGTTTCACACCTCTGTAATGCAGCTATAAGAAATCTGTTTAATAGTAGGTGCTAGATATCAGGTCTTCTCTTTCTTTTCTTTGTAAGTTACTATGTATCTTCTGTTAACCACTTTGTTTAAGAATTACATTTTCAGTATTTATCCTCCATTTTTTTTTTAGTAATAACCTTTCTCTTGTTATTTAATGATTGTGTGTTGCCTGGTTCACTGCTGTTCACTAAATTAAGAAAGAATACACTCTACCATATTTTATAGTCATAGCACATGCAGCAATGGTGTCATGTCATTTTATGGCAACAGACCTGGGAACCGAAAACAATATTGCTACAGCCTTTGAAAAACATGCAAAATGGCAGTACCTGCAGTCAAAAACAATAAATGAAATGGCAGCACAATAATGTTATAAAAACTATCACAAAAAATAATAACATAGTCCAAGCAACATTATACATAAGAACTGAGCACAGAATTGGATTCTGCATGTTCAAAACCCCCTGATCACCTGAGTCTGAACTATTTAAGGACTTTCTTAGCTCTCCATTCACTGAGTTTGTCTCTTTTTCCTGCATTATTACAGTAAAAGTTTAAGTGATGTTATTTAAGTTTGCATTTGGAATTACTTTTGATTTGGGGTTTTCAATGTTTGGAGTCGTCTTAATTTTAACTGTAAATTCTAATAAAGATTTTAGGCTTTTATTTGTCTATTATTACTTTTTTAATTGTTTAGGGAATGTTCTTGATATATGAGGTTTATGTTTTCTTTTCCCTTTTGTATGATTAATCCTTTTCTTTTGGTTTTAGTTGATAATTTAATTCCACACTAAAATGAAGAAAATATAACTATAAATAAATGCATGCGGGCGGCACGGTGGCGCAGTGGGTAGCGCTGCTGCCTCACAGTTGGGAGACCTGGGGACCTGGGTTCTCTTCCCGGGTCCTCCCTGCGTGGAGTTTGCATGTTCTCCCCATGTCTGCGTGGGTTTTCTCCGGGCGCTCCGGTTTCCTCCCACAGTCCAAAGACATGCAGGTTAGGTGGATTGGCGATTCTAAATTGGCCCTAGTGTGTGCTTGGTGTGTGGGTGTGTTTGTGTGTGTCCTGCGGTGGGTTGGCACCCTGCCTGGGATTGATTCCTGCCTTGTGCCCTGTGTTGGCTGGGATTGACTCCAGCAGACCCCCGTGACCCTGTGTTCGGATTCTGCGGGTTGGCAAATGGATGGATGGATAAATGCATGCAGTTTACTAATTCATCTTTATGTCTGCTGTTTAAAATAAATCATCTGTAGAAGTAAATGTTCAAAATGATTAAAATGTTAAGTAATCATATTAACTTTTAAAAAGGTTATTTACATATGAATACAGTGTATATACTTTGAGACTTTTGTCCTGAAAAAAATGTTGAAAAATAAATGCTCATTCTTAACACTAGAATTACCAAAGCTTACGCAACTGTGTTTGGTCTTATTCAGGAAAAGATCCCAGTTGCGCCACAGGAGATAGACTTTCCAAGACTAAGGTCATAAAGCTTATGAAACCGTTTTTGGACAAAGTCAGAACCATAAAGACAGTTGCGTGGAGCTTCCACCTCCAGCTGAACTCACTTCAATACACATGTACTGTGTCAGCGTGCCCGTGTCTATCAAACACAGGAAGCTCTGAAGTCTACTTGTGACTTTACGCTGTAGGGAGATAAGTAAATAAATCAAGGTAAATAACATTCGATCTGGCCTTTACATAAGTAACATAAATATTTCTTATGTAAAGACCATCACAAAACATAATCACAAACAGGACTTTGCACGATATGTTGGCAAGCTCTGTAAACCGTGCTGCTTCGTTGGAGAACAGGTGTGGGGCAGACTGACTGGCAGGATGATGCTCGACCTGATGGTGCATCTAAACGGTGCCATCCTTCGCCTTTACGCCTGGTGCAGCTGCGTTGTTCTTATATATGAGTGGACGTTTCTTGTGAGGGGTGCTTTTGTTCTCTTTCTCCAATGTAGAACCCTCGTCCTCATCCGAGTTCACCTCTGTTATAGCACATCTTTATTTGAAAACTAACAGTATCAGATTGGGATGAGCGTGAACGCAACTGAGAGAATAAAAGTGAATAAAAAAAAATGCTAACCTTTACAAGCACCATACATTTACACCGGCTGTTACAGACTCAAATCAAATGTATGTTTTTATTGTATAATAGTAACAATAAGAGCAGCTCACTACTCAAAATGTTTATTTTGAGGCACAGGGAGGCTCGAACCGGTGACCTTTTGAATAGGAGTCAGCAGTTCTTACCGCTGAACTACCAAAGAAGTCCGGACAACAAGCCACACTAACCCGATTTCTTTTTCTATAGTCTTGAATAAAAGTGCACTTGTTCTGTTATATTTGTACCTTTTGTGAAAGTGCTTATTTGATATTTGGACTTCAGTCTTCACACATTATACACTTCATGTCAAAATCTTATTGTTAGTACTAAAACATGGAAAAAGTTTGTCTTTTAGGTATGTGTTCAACATTTCTTGCATTTCTGTCATCCTACACTTACATAGATCTTTGTAGACACAGAACACACGTGAAATGCATGTGTTCCAAATAACGATATATTATTTACCCTATACAGCTCTAGGTACCCGACTCCCTGATAAACAAGGCTTGAGCTGGGAGAGGTTTTTGCACTTTCTACGGCAGTGGGAGGATTGGATAGTAGGCTACTTGCTGCTTGGGCTTATCGACACATTTATAAGACAAAAGACGCTGACGGAGAGTTGTGAGTGGATTTAAGGTGGGCCAGAATTACTAGTTTTTTTGTAAGCTTTGGTAATTCTAGTGTTAATGAAAAAATGAATAATGAAAAATCTACTAATAAATTAACTTTCTTAGATATCTAGATCATATTTTTATTAACTTAGGCCAAACCTAAAATTTTATGCTTTTTTTTTTTTAAACTTGATGGTGGTAAATGAACTCATACATCACAGTACAACATTCCCAGAGTTTCCATTATACAAAACAATCTAATTAAAAAATATGAAAATATCAATAAAAACAGTTATCCACTCCAGACTCCAGACAAAACTAGAAAGTCCACATCAGAGAAACGTTAGGAGTTGTGTCATATAAAATGAAAAGCCAAATGTTATTTTAATGTTAGTCAAATTGATTGGCTTCACATGATCTTTACCTGCAATCCTTCCAATTGGAAGACAATGCTCTTCCGGTGGAGAAACAGGCACCATTGTATGATTCATATACAGAAGTTCTTCACGGTGAGACAGGTTCATTGGCTTGCCATCTCTCACGTGCCCATTTTCTGAAATTCTGGGCTTGAATTCTAAAGGATGTCGAGAGTTGATAATCATTGGGTGCATGATGGGACTGGGCATCAGTTGAATCACTCGAGGGTTGTCTGGGTAGGGACTTCCACAGCCCTGGCCATCAGAGGGAGTACCACACTGGTTATTGTTGTTCTCCACTGGAGACACAGATAGGTGAAATAGTTCATCTGAGGTACAGTTCTGGTTTGTTTCAGGATGGGGATGGCCAGGGGGTCCCACTTCTGGAGATAACCTACATGGAGCGCTTTGCACAGGGGATCTCTGTACATGATGATCTGTGTCAGGTGAAGAGGCCCGATTGTTAACTGTAGGTGTTCGGGGCCGGTGTCGAAGCTCAATAGTGGGTGGAGTATGGTGGATATTTTCTGAAACCCTGGAACTGAGCCTTATGGTCTCTGCAGAAAATAAAAAGGTAAATAGAATGGATCAGTCTAACATAAAACATGAATGCTTCAGAAGAAAAAAAGAGTACATTTTTTATAAAAAAGATAAGAAAATAATTAGGCCCTGCAGTCAGTGCAACTCATTTGGCAGAGAAAGGGAATTCTATTTGTGAAACTGATAAGAAATGATGTATTTGCCTTTGTGCTGTTTATTTGAATTTCAGCTTATAGAATACTGCAAGATGTTATCACACCATCAGCCAAAACACAATAATAGATAAAGGGGACCCTGAGTAAGCACACAAACAAATATCACAAAATGTGTGCTATTAAGGAAATCTATGCAATACCCAGTATCCCCTGTGAAAGAAAATAATTACCCAAATAGACATAATCACTGAAGCAAGACATTTCCTGTAGTTATCGATTAGTGTCACATGATGCTGTGGAGGAATTTTGACCTTCTTCTCCTTGTAGAACTGCTTCAACCCAGTGATGTTTGTTATTTTTTGATCATGTCTGCTATAACCTCTGAAAGGGGCTAAGGTCAGAACTTTGATTAGGCCATTTCAACTCTATTTAGCCATACTGTAGAATACTATTTAATATATCTGTTTACATAAACCAGAGCTCACTTTGTGCATAAAGTTCTATCTTATCAATCCATACTATAATGTTCCAGGAAGCGTCCTTATTAGTGAACTGTAGTCTTCACAATGTTATTCCACTATGGTTTCATTTTGTCAATTTTTGCTTATGGAATAGTCATAGAGCCATGAACAGTGACTTTAGTTAAAATTTGCCAAACCGCTAGATCACTCATTGTCGTTAGAAAGTTCTTTGTAACTGTATGCCTTGCTCTTAGAATATGCAGAATATGCACTCCAGAAACTGTTAATTATTGAGCAAGATGTTTTTCTTTAATTTCAGAACAAAACTCAATTAAAACAGCAAATAAAACAGTATGTTTCAAAACTAATCCAAAGAAAAGAACAGATTATTCAGCTCCCACCCAAAAAGAGATGAGTGCAATATGAATGAATCGCTCATTTAAAACAGTTCCTTGTACTGTTGTCACACAGGTGCACATGGGAGGCAGCTAGAGGGCTTAAATTATAGTAATACCATGCCAGACCAGGGGGTGGCAAGCTGCACTAACTTTCTCTCTCTGTCCTCTGCAGACTATCCTCAGGAAATCCCACTAGGTGCCGGCGCCATTGATGAAGTCACTTCTGGCCCCAAAGATGTCACTTCCAGTTCTGGTGCTCTGGATGATGTCACTTCCAGTTCTAGTCCAGACGACGTAATTTCCTGTCATGACCTTTAAAACCGCCATTTTACTCAACCTAAGTCAGTTCTGTTTTGGACATTGTACCATGCACAACTCATAGAAAAAAATACCCATTTTGCAGCCAGGGATATTATATGGGTAGCTGCCACAAACCTTTGATGTTTCCTGTGTCGTATTGTGACAATGTATATGGTTAAACAGCAAGTTAAACACTGGTTCGGTATGCTTATTTTAGAAATATATATAATTCTTGACAAACTTTGAAAACATTTTTAAGAAAACCCTCTTGAACAGAATTGGATTTTTTCCAATTTGAGATAATACATCACAATCCCACTTAGATGTAGATGGTGGATTGGGACTCTTCCATTTGAGCAAAATAAGTCTAAGTGTTACTAGTGTGGTATCAGATATTACAACCTGGCTTCTCATAACATGCTTTTAAACCTATCTAATAGTTGTCCAAATACCACCATTAATGAATAAGGAGTGATTTAAAATTAAAGGCTATCTGTGAGATATGCAAAAACATTTTCTTAGAATTATTTAAATGCAGGACATTCCCAAAATATATGGTCTGGATACAGGTACCTGATGACAAAACTCACAAGTTGGATCTTGTCCTACATTTTAAACAATTTTAAAACAAGAATTTTATGATCTAACCAAGACTTTTTATAACTAGACATTATGGTTATGAACGTGGTTTGGCAAAGCCACAAAACCCAAAAAGTGGCTTTGCAAATCATTCCACATTTTTATATACCCCAGCAGCTTTCAGGAATTTCTTTCAAAAGCAAAAAAATGAGTCAATAGAAGCTATGTAATCACAATTTGACATGCAAAAATATTTTTCAGATTTGTATTGTGCAGTGCTGGCCTATAAAGGCCTGATTACTTAACAATTTATTACCCTAATTATCTCTTCGGTTGGAGATCACAGTGGGACAATGACTTTGCCAGCTCTGTTTCTATTCAGGACCACGCGTCTATTCATGGGCAGGAGCTGTTACCACTAGAGACCTACTGGACGTTCCCATGCACCTTATTTTTATAACATTGAACATAATTGTAGCTTTGCACGTGGCAGAATGTATTCAAGGAATAAGATTATTCAAGTCTTTAAATAAGGTTTGTGGCTTGGTCAATTGCTGTACAAAACTGAAACATTGTTTTTAAGCTTCACCCTGCTGTATTAAGTTTTATATGACAAAGCCACAGCCACAGAGGATGTAGATAGTGGTCTATATTCATATTTAATGGGATACTACATACTGTAAAGACTACTGTGAACTTGCTGCTGGTGTAGGACTCTGAAAAAGTGCATTGCTCACCTTGGAAAGACTTTACTGTATAAAAGCCCTAAGCCAGGAACCTCAGGTTTGAGTTGATACTAATCCTGCACTGTTGTCAAAAAATGAAACTGATCATCGCAGAAAACACCAAGGTGACAAGTGACTTAAAAAGACATGGCAAAGGCTTTACTGAATTTACAGCTGAAGATGTTTTGGTGCTTAAGCAGACAGGAGCATGGTATTAAAACTAAAAAAAGATTAATTCTGTGTAACAATCCATCTGCCAGATCAGACACTGAGTTTAGGAGTAGAGTCCCTTAAGGATCAATTCAGAGGCCAAAGAAAATTTCCAATCCATATAACTGATTAAGATAAAAAATATTAAAATGCATGACTTATATTTGCAGACAATGTGCGATTAGGTAGAGTAAAGAAAGTCCGTTTAGATGGAATGCAGTCTTAGACAGATGTGTGACATACAAATTATAAAATGGGAGATTTTGGTGTTTAAGTTACAAATCAAGATAGTATATGCATAAGCAATTCGTATAAAATGTACTTCTGAGCCCTTAATAGCCAGAGAATGTTTTGAAGTGCTCCATCTAAACAATATTCATCAGAACAAATACAGCAATAATGCTTGCTATGACAATTTTCTTCACTAGTAATTAAAGAAATTAAGTTTTAATCCTGCTCATTGAAATACACAAATTGGGAATTGTGATATAGATAGGAAATCAGTGGCCAATTTTAAATAAATAATTGTGCCCAGAGTAGGTACAGGATCCAGTTGGGTGGGGTGTGTGTTTCACTCTGGTTAATTGGGGAACTGGCTGACCACGTCGCATACATGTGTGTAGGTGGGTGGATCAGTCAAGCACATCAATGAGGCCGCAGATGGTGCGGCTCCTCGCACCCGTACCCAATTGGGGAACAGAGGATAAAGGAGCCTACACAGGACAAAAGGGGAAGAATGGGAGAGCAAAAATCAGAAAGAGAACGAAAAGAGAACAGAGCCATGAGAACAGCATCAGGAGGAGAGGCAGGATGAGCCAGTCAGTGTGTGAGAGGCAGCATGGTCATAGGCCCTGCAATAGAGAGAAGGATCGGTGCTCTAGGGTGGATTGTTTCCACTTATAGTATGGAGGAGTGGGTACAATTGAGGCTGAGTCAGCTACAGGGATCTGATATACACCTGGAGAGCGAGAAGGATGAAGAGAGGACAACTGAGTCCAAGCGGTCTGGCTAATGTTGCTCATTAGGTTTGGGGTGGGGGTGCTGGTTAGTGAGGGATAGAGGTATAATCTCTTCCGGCACAGCAAGTAATGGGGGAGTTGGAGAGACGTAGAGGGAGATATGCTGGGCTCATCCAAGTGTGAAAGGAACATTGCCCCTGATGACCTTGTTGGTGGTTTTTATTCTTATTTTAAGTCTTGATTTGTAACTCATGGACAGTCACAATTTTAAAGGATTAGTTACTGAAGAGTTTTGAGCACTGCACATTGTTTTGGACACTATTTGTTTCTGAATGTTTTAATAAAAGCACTGATGTACTTATGCACCTACCCCTTACTTTGCATGTCTGTCCTCATTTGCTGGGCTCATCCCTTGGTTACAATACAGATGGTGGCGGGTTCAAGAGGGTCCCAGTATGCAACCTGAAGCATAGAGCTAAACCACACTGCCACAGATATATAAATGCATGAGGACTGATAAGAAAGGATAATGTATCTCATTAAAAGTACTCTACCCTTAGATTATTAATATAAATAAGGAAAGGGCAACAAATAACAAAACTAAAAAGTTAGCAGTAGATGGAAAGTGCTGAGCCATTCAAGGCTTTTACAATCAGAAAGATATTTCAGATGGCGTCAGTGTTTTATTTCTAGTAGGTTTAAAAAAATAAAACAAATCTGGAAAAAAAATCAAATTGGCTGCAAAAATTTCAAGATAGGAGTTATCACATATTTTGCCACTGTTAACTACAATATAACAATTCTGTGTTTTTGTTAAAATATGACACAAGCTTAGCATGTTTATTAGAAAAACATAGCATACGTAACAAAGTATACTAATCCTTTTTTGTAGTATTTGATAAAGCAGACAGGTCTTACCGCCATATTTTTGCTGGTGAAGCCTGGATTCTGTCTGTGCTGACAAGGAGTTTCCGGGGAAAAAATAGGATGGTGGACGCATTGAGTGGGCTTTTCTTTGCTTCAGGATGTGCTGAAGAAGTTCATACAAAACATCTCCTGTGAGACAGGTTTTTAAACATATGTCAGCCACATGAAGAAAGCAGTATTTGCCAAAATAAAAGATAAAATCCAGGCAGAATAAAACATTACTTAAAAAGAAAAGTAAAAAATGACTGTGTAAAAAGGATGTTGTTAAAGTCTTTAATAAGAGCAAATACAAACAATGCTGATCCTCTTTACATTATGCACATTCATTTTGAGGCAGACAAGATTACTGTAGTTAATCCGGTTCTTTGGTTTTCACTGATGTTGGGTAAAAACTGTCTTGAAATGAGAAAAATTTATTAGTACCCTTTTAAATATAGAATGTTTAATAATTTCAGGAGACCTTCTTGCTTTGGTAATTTCTCATAAATTACGAAAACCACAGAACATGTACACATTTCAAAAATAGATTATAAATGCTGATTATCTTTTTACTATTTGTAAATGACTTGGAGGCCTTCTGTTGCAGTATAAACCAAAACCCCTGGTAAGCAAGTAGTACAAGTATTTTTCTTTTCTTTGTGTAATGTTTTAATAATTTTGCAATTTCTGTTAATACAGAAGTCATGGACTTTAATAGACAGTCCAATATGTCATTCATTATGGAATACAAAATCTTTATATTCATCTATTATTTTAACTTGCTTTCCGAAAGTTCAAGTTTGTGTAAAACAAAGCAAAGGACAGTAAAACAATCACATTATTATTCACTGTCATGCAAGTACAGTGTTTGCCCATTTTTCTTAGGGGAAAGAAAAAAAAACAAAAAAAAAACAATATCTTGCTCCATTCTGGGTCTAAATTTATTTTAAGATGCTTTAACTGCTTTATTGCAGGTCTTTCCACAACAAGAGATTAGTGGCATTTAACTGCCTGTTGATGTAGGGTAAGGCTGGCTGCTTTGACTTTGTCAGGATGTTTGGTGCAGGCAGATATTTTCATAGATTAGATTAAACTGTAAAGGATTGCTACAACGAACAATGAAATTTTAAAAGCAGGAAGGAATAATGCTTTGATCAGCTACAGGGGATTTTTCAGAACAGGCTACTAAAAATAAAGGAAGCAAATGCTGATGGAATTACATCAAGCTGGTAAGAAAAGACACTGTTCTTTAAGAAGGTAATGTTAGAATGCATCAGTTATGTTAACAGTATCAGACTTTACTTTTTAGAGAAGAAAGGTAACTTTCTATGCACTGATTGACTAGTTAGCTGAACATGTGTGAATTTCATACATTTACTAACAATTTTTAAACCTCCTAAATGCAGCCATTCACCTGGCCTATAATCTTATATCAGATGATGAGTTACAACCTTCATCATCTCCCAGCAATGGTGGTCAGCTGCAACAAATTAAAAAACCTGATGCTTGACTCTCAATCGTAAGAAGATGTGTGGCAGTAGGCCTGTGCGGTAGATGCTACAGTGACATGTGCAAAATCGGAATTACTGCTTTGTTTTGGCAAAAACAGAATAAAGAATTAGAGCACACCAAACTAATAAACTGTAATCATTCAGTAGCTATTAAAATGTTAACTTAAAAAATGAGCAGGGGTATTTAGAATAAACATGTAATGAATACTACAACACTAAACAATCCATAATCGTCATCACTAATGCTGCCTGGATAAACCATGTGCCCCATGATCTGTAAGTATTGCATAACGTTTTTACAAGCAATGATTTTACAGATTCTGCTTCTTAGTTACAGTATTATTGATAAAACTGCACTGGAAAAAAGGTAAGAATAATGAAAAGGAGTGACACTGAACATGGATTTTACTTTGCACCAAAAGTATCTTCTGCAGTTTGCACTCACTTCTATTTTAGATAAAACAAACAAAAAAAAAGTCAGAAATCCTTAAAGTGGGGTTTTGCCAGCATTGTTAAAAAAACGAGGTCACTATACTATAAAAATTTGAGGAGTTTGTGGAAACACCAAAAACTAGTCACCCCATTGCTTTTGCTTTTTTCACCCTCACCTTCTTCATCCACATGCCTGTATATGTGTTATGACTACTTTTTATAAGTATGAACAGCTTATAACCTTTTAATTGTACATTATTTGTATGTTACAGTTTGCAGTGAAGTGTTTAAATACAAATTTGCACTGTTAAAATAAAAAATACACCATTTGCTGAAATTAAAAAGTTTTATTTCTTTATACTCCATATACTGTTGGTAGTGAAGTGATTTGCACCACACTTTAAAAAAATGAATAACCTTTTAGATTAAAAAGCATTTAACCAGTTTGTTCAGCATTAACAGTTCCTTACACACAGCCCCACACAATGGTGGTATAACCACCGACAAAGAGAATTTTCTTTTGGTTAGTAACTCAAATAAGGCAAACAGCTTACTGGCACAACCCTATGCAGTCTCTCTTCTCTAGATATTATAATTCCCCATAATATGGTGATCAAAAATAGATCTAGCATTTCAGGCTTGGAATTGCATGTGTAAAAAAAAACTCAAGTATAACTCTGAGCAGTACTCTGCACAGCCTACAATACAACATCTATTATGATACTAATGACACTAAAATTAAAGAAACATTTACAGTGAAAATGATTAAATATTCTGGAAATTACCTTCTGTGAGGTTATGTCAGTACATCAGTGATGGATGTTTATATGTTTTAAATAACTGCTAATTTAAATCAAGTCACATTAATTTCGTGACACAACATACCAGACCAATTTTTTTTATCCTTTTTGTGTTTTAATTAATTCTGTATAATAATGTGACTGTTGAAAATGACAAGTCCACTGGAACACCCAAAATCTTTTCAAATCTGTGCTTGTAGTCCCATTTCGCTAGAACATGGCTGATTTAGTAGACCGTTCATCTAAAATGAGAAATAGGCCTAGGATTGTGGGCAAGAAGTTGAAATACTTTTTCACAGATGGTGAGCAACACCTAGTTCCAACATCACAGAATGTGACCTTACATGTAAAGACTGGCTGAAGTCCAGTAATCTTTCTTCTTAAATATCACTTTTGAGTGTAACACTGCTTAAGATGTCTAAACCTCAGGTTGTCTTGATGAGATGAGATGAGCCTAAAATCTTAAAAAATCACTGTTGATTCCAGAAGGAATTCTGGGCTTGGCTGTAAAAGACCCTGGGAAAAGTTTTAAAGCTGACTCATGACTGACACCCCTATGAGCATACGGTCATATTAGAATGTCAGTTGGGACAAAGGCTAACACCACCAGGAGCATGGCATTTAATCCTGTTGACGCTGGCCAAGAGAGAGACTGAACAGCTTGTTGTTCTCATTTATTTTTGTCCTTTGTTGTTCTTCCAGATTTATTTAATAAATGTATCCTTTTGATATATTTTGCCATTTTTCAGGGTTGGAGAGGGTAGCTACAAGTATAGTCCCTGCTGTTACATTTTGAATAAGCATTAGATTCTTATAAATTAAGTATTTTTTGTTCTTAATACACTTTAACCTCATTTGCTGTTCTCATATTGCTAAACCTACTGAAAAATAGTTAAAATTATTGTTTGCTTTTTTATAGAGATTCCCTTCTAACTGCATTCTGGCATTTACTTTTTACCTTTTGCTCTCAAGTGATCATAAGCCAGGTTAGTTGTATACATAATACCTGATCATAGTTTTTGGATGCTCTGTAGAGATAAAGAGCTTAGGCCTGGGCTTTTCAGTGATTGAATATCCTGTATATTGCAAATACTGCTGGATGTCATCAAAAAGCCAAGAAATGCCAGGTTTGGCACCTCATTCCTGCTTCTTGTTTACATAACGTTAAAGACAAATTACCAGAAAGATCTTCTCAGTGATAATACAAGAAGGATAACTTCTTGCAGTTTACTTAGACTAATAAAGTAAAAAAATATATAACTGTACAACTCTTAAACATTAAAAGTATATCTGCCTAAAAGGCAATGTGCAAACACTTTGTTTCTCGCTAATGAGAATTTTAACACAACTTGAGTGCATTTCAAGTCCAAATGTATGTCGCAGAATGCTCATTTAATGGAGTGGAGAGTTTGAAGCCAAAAGAGATATGCACATGCTGCATACTTAGTATCCTGGCTAATTACTTTTTTAGTTTGCCAACTGTTGTGATGTGAGATTTTGCATTTAAGTTGACAAATATTTTGTATGTCTTTACTTGTAACTTAGGCAAAGCAATGTAATATTAGTGTTACATTATGTGAGTAGCATTCATGTTTACAACCTCCCTTAAATCAGTTTGGCGAGTGTTTCTCTGCTAAAGTCTTTCAACCCCCACAAGAAAGCCAGGCTGACTAACTGCTAAGCTTTACCTTAACATATGGCTTGGCGGCAGGTGTTAAGATGTTCTATTCCCCCATTGGTCTGAAGTATGGCTGTTTGAAGTGGCGTGTATCAAAAACTTTTAAGTACCATGACGTCCTATTGGCTCTAGGGGTTGGACAGAGAATCTATAAATTTACTTGCTTAACCTCACACTCTCTCTCTTACTACCATCTGATGAAGAAGCATCACTCTCTCTTACCAAACTGATGAACTGAATTGACAACACAATGGAGAGCACAGCTCAGCAGCCATGTTGAAACAGGCATGTGGCGAGCTGACCACAAATGATGCCTTAACTAGAGACATTAAGTAACTAACAAGTCTGTGTGCCGCCTGAAACTACACATCACCATTTAATCAGGTTGTATGTTTGCCAATATTCAAATGTACTTTGTATATTGTTATTATTTATGAATATTACCAATAATACATTGTTTAAATTGTAATTTAACTCCTGCTTGTCTTTTACTATACTTAATTACCTGAGGTTATAGATGTAGAATGGAAGGTGGGAAGAAGTTATATACTACTAGCCATGTGCGCCCAACTACGTTGCACGTGTTAAAGTTGTCTGTGAAGGGCTCCCTGTTTAAACACAGCTGCCAGTCGTGAACTGGGCCCTTCGTCGCACAGCATTATGATTTTTTATAAGGGAAACAAAATTACAAAAGAAAACCCTTGGACATTGATTCGATAGGAACGGCCTACTCGGAATCACAATCCGAATAGTAATTATGTGGTGGTGTAGGAGCATTTCTGCTTCTCTCTGTTCACAGTCCGTCTCGTTTTCACGATGCTATCGTTTCCTCTCACGATCTCTTCTCAACCTTTCTCCAGTCTCGCAGGTTGCTTTGTGGCAATCCAAAGAGTAAGGCAATATACACGGAGCAATGGTTATAAAAGGGGGACACATAGGTATCCAGGCTCTTTAAAGCATAAATAGGGATCACTTCATTGACATGTGAGCAAGCTGCGGTACAACTATGAGACACGCAGCACTCGCCGGCTACAACGTAACAATAATAATTTCCGGAACGTGCTGTTATGTTGTCATTCATTTTACTCACTGTCTTTCTTTCATTCATATGTTACATAGGCACGTACCTTTTATCTTCGGCAATCTCATTCTCTAACCAGGCCTCAGGAGCTAACCAGCGTAACACTGTCCACCACCCCTTTCGTTATTCCGGCACATTGTTGACATCCGTGAGTAACAACAACGTACTAAACTGGAAGGTGGTCTACGCATGTGTGGAATTTGCAGACAAACAAAGATCAAGATCCAAACGAAGATTATATATAAAGATAATACCTTATAAACAGTGGTAAGTCTGTGAGATTTGAGATGATCTGACAGAGCCTACATATTAATAATACAATAGGGGAAAGTAGAGTAATATAATACTCTACCAAGACAAAACACCAACTTACTGACTATGTAAGAAATTCAAGAAATTTAGTGCTGGATTAAGTTATATAATACTAGCATATAGCTTTTTTTGTCTTAACTTACAATTCTTCCATAACCTGTTGCCTCTGTGTGCCTTCAACCATTGCTTGACATATGACAACTGCTGCCTGGGTCATGGCCACCGTGCCTCTTCAACTACATGTCTATAGTACAACTTAAAGGCTATGTCAAAAATGCCACAAGAGACTTGAGAAATGTTTACTGCTAATGCTTGGCTAATAGTGACATATAAATACGAATTTCAATTTTGTTGTCTCGTAATTTTTCAAAAGAAAATGTCACTTTATGGTGAAATATCTCATCTGTTTTATATTTTTATGGTTGTCCATAAAAATGGACAAGCAGCACAACTGAAGAACTAATATATCCAATGTTTTTCTCTTATGAGGAGGCTTTAAAAAACAAAATGACACTCCACCTGCAGACTCAAGCTTCCTAAGAAACATGTTTTTTATTGTACATCATACTATACTAGCTATGGTATACCACAGACAAACAGCCTCAGGGCCCACTGAAACCAACATATCCACCTTTGTATTCACAGTGGACCAATTTCCAATTGAATTAAAATGCTTATCTATGCACGGAAAATTAAAACAGACAGGGCAGACCATTGAAATTCCACAAAGACAATGCCCGGCTGTGGAATTCATATGCAGGTTGTTGGATACTGGGGGCAGCAGTGCTAATCACTATGTCCTATGCCACACTAAGGCATGACATTCACTATTTAATCAACAGAACATTACAATTAACTTCAAAGCTGTTTCAAATACCATTATTATTATTATCCTCTATATGTAGCAGAAGTCTATCTTAAAAAAAAAACCTCATATACACATTACATTCTGAGTGCTTGGCAAGAAAGTAGGAACGTAAGAGGCAATAGGCAAATAAATTTTCAAGATGAGCACAAGAAGCTTAGCATGCCAAACAGTCAGAGAACTAGAGGAATAAGTAGCAGTGTAACAACAGTTAACATTAGGTAGTTAACACTAGAATTACCAGAGCCTACGAAAAAACTCGTAAATCCGTCCCACCTTAAATCGCGTCTTAAATCCGTTTGCACCTCTCCGCCAGAGTCCTTTGTCATCTAAATGTGCTGATAAAGCTACTAGCAGCCAGCTATTCCATCCCCCCACCGACTTAGAATGAACTTCTTTCCTAGCTCAAGCCTTGCCTTGATTTGATTACCTGGGATTGAAGTGGAGTTTTACAGTGGAAATAATTCTAGCGTTATTTGGAATACACGCATTTCATGTGTGTTCCATTTCTATAGTTGGCTGTGCAAACACATTTTTAAAACAGAAACGTTTTTCATATTCTAATAGTAAATGACAAAATGTAGGCATAAACTATATAACGTATGAAGCCTGAAGTCCATATATCAAAGAAACACTTTCACAAAAGGTACAAATAAAAGAACACGTGCGCCTTCATTCAAAAAAAAAAAAAAAAAAAAAAGAGCCGCGTTAGCATGCCACATTGACACTCTTACTACAACCGCTGCAGTAGTGTAATGGTATCAGCGCCTGACTGGGAATCAGAGGGTGGCGAGTTCGATTCCGCACGGCTCCACTTCGAGAAATTAACTGCTCTTATTCTTACAATTTTAGAATAACAATATAAATTTGATTTCAGTTTGTAACAGGCGGTGTAACTTATGATACTGGTAAAGGTTAGCTTTTTTTTTTTTTTTTTTTTTAATTCACTTTTCATTCTCGCAGTCACATTCAGAATCAATCCATACAACCCCATCTGACACAGCTGGTTTCACATAAATAAAAGTGCACTTTTATTCAAGACTATAACCGAAGAATAAAGAAAGCAAGTTACAGTTGGTGGTTGATACAACAGCTTGCGTGGTGCAATGTTAAGAACTGCTGATTTCCGATCCGTGCTATATAAAATCATCACATTCAAATATTAACAGTTCCCACACACCCAAGGTCCGCCATTCCTACATTTACAACATGTGTACTTGTTGCAGTGTACACACCTCTCTGTGCTATGGTTCCTATTACAGTGAATGAGCACCTGACACTGTACTTTCTTCCCTGGGGGAAGCTGAGGTCTTAGAACGGAAGTTTGTTGACGCTGTATCATCTTTTCTTTTTCCATCGCCTTTTCCTGTAAGAAGCGACGACGAAGTTCCTCTGCAAGGTGAGCCATGAACACTCTTCTTTCCTCAGCGGACCCCGTGCATGCCTTATACAGTACGTGTGCGTTCATCCCTGCTAGGTCAAGGATGTTGTACAACACAGCAACCGGCCACCTGCGTGTTCCTGTGCGCACTGAACAAGCACGCGCCTTCTGGTTCATGATGTCAACGCCACGCTGGGGAAAAAAGAAAGACAAATATATGTGACATTTTGAAGAAATCATTTTATCACCAGAAGAGCACCAGAATACTTCGTCACACTAATATTTTTTTCATTAGCATACCTTCATGTGGTTGTAGTCTGTGACCGTGTTTGTTTTTTTTTTTTTATCTTGCCCAATCTCCACATCATGGTGCATTGTGCTGAGAATGCAGACAGACTTCATCTTTTTGGGCACATACACTGTCAGCATGGCACTGGGAGATCTAAACACCAGCGTGGAGAATTGTTCGTGTACTGAACTGACTTTAGCTGCAGGTGGAAGTTCCCGTCGCACTTTATTCATGGTGCCAAGCAGAGTTGTATTGCGGTGCAGCAGTCTATTAGCCAGCGAAAGTGACGTGAAGAAGTTGTCTGTTGTTACGGTTCTGCCTTTGTCCAGAAATGGCTCCATAAGCTTTATGACCACAGACTCGGAAAGTCTTTCTCCCGTGGGACGACTGGGATCTTTTCCTAAATAAGGAGTGGCATTGCACATGTACTTTGTCTCCAAATCTGCCGCAATCCAAAAAGGCAGAACCGTAACAACAGACAACTTCTTCACGTCACTTTCGCTGGCTAATAGACTGCTGCACCGCAATACAACTCTGCTTGGCACCATGAATAAAGTGCGACGGGAACTTCCACCTACAGCTAAAGTCAGTTCAGTACACGAACAATTCTCCACGCTGGTGTTTAGATCTCCCAGTGCCATGCTGACAGTGTATGTGCCCAAAAAGATGAAGTCTGTCTGCATTCTCAGCACAATGCACCATGATGTGGAGATTGGGCAAGATAAAAAAAAAAAAACAAACACGGTCACAGACTACAACCACATGAAGGTATGCTAATGAAAAAAATATTAGTGTGACGAAGTATTCTGGTGCTCTTCTGGTGATAAAATGATTTCTTCAAAATGTCACATATATTTGTCTTTCTTTTTTCCCCAGCGTGGCGTTGACATCATGAACCAGAAGGCGCGTGCTTGTTCAGTGCGCACAGGAACACGCAGGTGGCCGGTTGCTGTGTTGTACAACATCCTTGACCTAGCAGCGATGAACGCACACGTACTGTATAAGGCATGCACGGGGTCCGCTGAGGAAAGAAGAGTGTTCATGGCTCACCTTGCAGAGGAACTTCGTCGTCGCTTCTTACAGGAAAAGGCGATGGAAAAAGAAAAGATGATACAGCATCAACAAACTTCCGTTCTAAGACCTCAGCTTCCCCCAGGGAAGAAAGTACAGTGTCAGGTGCTCATTCACTGTAATAGGAACCATAGCACAGAGAGGTGTGTACACTGCAACAAGTACACATGTCGTAAATGTAGGAATGGCGGACCTTGGGTGTGTGGGAACTGTTAATATTTGAATGTGATGATTTTATATAGCACGGATCGGAAATCAGCAGTTCTTAACATTGCACCACGCAAGCTGTTGTATCAACCACCAACTGTAACTTGCTTTCTTTATTCTTCGGTTATAGTCTTGAATAAAAGTGCACTTTTATTTATGTGAAACCAGCTGTGTCAGATGGGGTTGTATGGATTGATTCTGAATGTGACTGCGAGAATGAAAAGTGAATTAAAAAAAAAAAAAAAAAAAAGCTAACCTTTACCAGTATCATAAGTTACACCGCCTGTTACAAACTGAAATCAAATTTATATCGTTATTCTAAAATTGTAAGAATAAGAGCAATTAATTTCTCGAAGTGGAGCCGTGCAGGATCGAACTCGCCACCCTCTGATTCCCAGTCAGGCGCTGATACCGTTACGCTACTGCAGCGGTTGTAGTGAGAGTGTCAATGTGGCATGCTAACGCGGCTTTTTTTTTTTTTTTTTTTTTTTGAATGAAGGCGCACGTGTTCTTTTATTTGTACCTTTTGTGAAAGTGTTTCTTTGATATATGGACTTCAGGCTTCATACGTTATATAGTTTATGCCTACATTTTGTCATTTACTATTAGAATATGAAAAACGTTTCTGTTTTAAAAATGTGTTTGCACAGCCAACTATAGAAATGGAACACACATGAAATGCGTGTATTCCAAATAACGCTAGAATTATTTCCACTGTAAAACTCCACTTCAATCCCAGGTAATCAAATCAAGGCAAGGCTTGAGCTAGGAGAGAAGTTCATTCTAAGTCGGTGGGGGGATGGAATAGCTGGCTGCTAGTAGCTTTATCAGCACATTTAGATGACAAAGGACTCTGGCGGAGAGGTGCAAACGGATTTAAGACGCGATTTAAGGTGGGACGGATTTACGAGTTTTTTCGTAGGCTGTGGTAATTCTAGTGTTAATAATTAACAGGTACAGGACAAGGTGTAGACATCCAGGGAAGAGGGAAGGGGTATCTAAAGTGTGTATCCAACAGATGGAGATACTCTTTAGAATTTGAGATGTTCATAGGAAACTCTTTGCCTTAATTGATACTTTCTAACATAGAGCAGCATTTTTTTACCTTTGATAGTTTAGAATAGAATATGTGTATTTTGAAATACAAAGCATCATCTGGATGTTTGATCACTGCCGACGTGCTAGCCATAGAATATTAGTGAACATCAAAAGTGATGAATATCACTGTAATGCATGAATGCCAGCAGTGTCCATTATTTGTAAATAAAACAATTTTCATGTTTGATGAACTCCTACCTGAATGTGGTGATCTATAACGGAAGTCCTCTTTGGTGAGTAGCAGAAGGGCTTTGCCGTTCATTTCAAAGGTGTTGCTGTCAATGGGATGTAAAGAGAATTCTTTTTCGGCCCATTTTAACCACTGGGACACATCCTCCCTCGCCCAATAAATGGGTTGTAAGCCTGTGATGAAAAACATCAAGAAAAAGGAACACAATTGTAATAATGAATAAACACAGTATATTACTGCTTGCATACAAACCAAGGAACTTCATTACCTTTTTGTTTAGAAAAAATCTCTTGAAAGCTAAAGAATTCTCATACTATCTAGCTACACTCTGTTTTAATCTAACTAGCTGGGCCTGTAAAACAAGCTGCATACCATATATACAATTTAAGCACAATTTAACGATTTTGTCACTTTTTTTTTTTTTTTTTACTTATTAACTCTTTCAGGGCTGATGTTGACTTTTGTCAAAAGTTGACAATGGTAATCAACTGTAAACTGTGACAAAACCCACAGTTACATTTTAGTTGGACTCTCATTGCTAGAAGGAAAATTAGATTCATTGGTTTGACCAAGATTCCCTGCACTCTCGTGAGTAGCAAGGCGCACACAACGGCAAAAATGGCACTGACATCTGACGAGAGATCAAAGTAAATGTGTAAAGCAAAATACACTGTGGACGACGTTGTTGCCTATTATCCCTGAACTGGACTATGACTTGTCGTACTCAAGTTTTTGATACAAGCGATCGAAGATAAACGTGAGGTTCCAGCTTCAGCTGATTGGTTCCCAGCTAGTCGTGGTACTGACAATGTTCGCCATGGAGGACAGCCACTTAACAATGATAAGAGGTAGAAACCAGATTGTAATGCACTGCGACCGTGTCCCAGCCACGCAGACAGCCTGGCAGCAAGTAAGCCGCACACTCTTGGCAAACTGACAGCCACAGCATGCAGCAACAGACGTTTTATGTTGACTTCTAAGTGAAACCATTGCTTTTTAGAAAATATATTCAGCTCTCAAAGAGTTAAAACTTGGCTGATTTATGGATTGCAGAATCAAGCACAAAGCTAGGTGGGTCAGCAATCAGCTGGACTACACACTCACAAAGCCAAACTCATTCACACCATCTTAATTTAGTGTAGCCAATTAACTAATCCTGCACATCTCATAGTGACCACGCATACTGTAGGTGGGAGGCAACAGCACTAACCACTAAATTGACAAAGAATGCAACTTGCGTACAAAAATACACGTCTAAAAGTTGTTTTTTCTTTTTTTGCTTATTACAAAAATGAAGGATAAAAAAGGAACTTTTTACCTCACAAAGTCAACGGCTCATTTAGGCAAGGTAGTATTTTAAAATATCAGGAGTCAACCTCCAATCATGAATTTTACAATAACCTCAAGGAAGTGACAAAAAACAAAGGAAAAGAAAGAAGAGACAAGTGAAGTGGACTCACTTAACAAACATAAAAGGATTGGCTTTTTTAAGATTTTGTTTTCACATTTTAGAGGCTGAACATTGAAAAGATTATACTCAGCAAAACAGTACCCACTTCAAGGGAATGATATTGGCACAAAACGTACTGTACAGTATTACTAAAACATGAAAACAAGATAAAACTTAAAACAATAATCTTTTTTTCCTGGGCTACACAGTGGACACTACTGTGACTCTTCAATTCCAAGGTCCCTGGTTCCAGTTCTACTTTGGGCCTGCTGTGTCCACAGTTTGTGTTTTCCCCTAGCTCCATGCTGGATTTCCTCCAACATACTGATGACGTTTATACTAACAGACTACACTTAGTTGGTCTGTCATGTGTGGATATAGGTATGTGTGTCCCACTCTTGCTCTGTTATCTGATTTCCTTTCCATTTTGTAATAAAAAGGCAGGTTCAGAAAAGGGATCTGTCAGTCTTTTGTTCGTTAGGTATAACAAATTATTTTAGATGGTGTTGCAGGCAGCATGAGTGTCTAGCTAATGATGTTTGTGTATTGCTGGATATACCAAGGTGATGTTGCTTAAAATGTGCTTCCAGATTACCACTTGTTCCCAGAACAGATTCACTAGACTTCTGCTGCACCATTACTTCACAAGAAAGTCAATTAACTCATTCCTTCCTTTTTGATTGAGAGGGCAAAATGATGCAAAAAGTATTTCCTGATTCTCTCTAAAATGTTAAATGGGATTCACATCTGGTGGCGTGAAGATAACTGCTTTAACATTTTGCAAATCACTGAATTACTGTACATGATCTAGAGACAGGAGATTATCATCCTGAAAACAATCTAATCCCAGGATGAAATAAAAATGGAAAATGAACATTTTGATTCATTAAGTAATTATCAGAATTGGCATTGCCCTTTGATAGGAAAATAATAAATCATACTATCATTAAGATTTCTATTTTTGAAACCTAGCAAAAAGATATTTAGAATTATACCTGTGTAAACCATGGAGGGCTTTCTATTTTTTATGGTAAAAATGGCAGATGACTCATCTGTGCACCACTGCAATTACAGTTGATGTGTCCGCTGCCACATGTAATACATAGCACTGCAGCCTGACTATTATGCCCTGCTTGGCAGATTTCTCAGTGAATGTTTCATGAAAAAGAGAAATACTGATACCATCAATTAAAATTTTCTTACTGTGTATTTAAAACATTTATTGTCTTTTAGATACGAACATAAAATACTACTGTGATTGAAAGATTAAAAAGATACAACTTATATCTTCAATTTGAAGATTGATTTTCACAATTTCACATCAACAACATGTTGTCTCCATTCCAAGAGGGATTTTTAAGAACTTATTGTTTGATTAATTCACTAAAGGTATGTTTATTTATTTCTTTAACCTCCAGGTGTCACTGCTGTATTATACTTATAACTGAAATGTGTCTTTCGCATTGCAAAACCTTGAGCAGAAACTTCAGAGTCCCACCGTGTGACTTACTTGTACGATTTGAAACAGCAGAGAACCTGAACATGATACATAAAAGCATTATAATGATTACCTGCAAACCATGAAATCAAGTAATGCATGTCTTTAGATAATAATAAAAGACAGATTTAAAAAAAAACCAAAAAAAAAAACACCGGTCTACTGCTTCCTCAGGGCTCCAGGAGAATGGGTTCAAATGAGAGCTGGCTCACTTTGTATGTGAAGTTTGAACGATCTTCTGTGCCTGCAAAGGCTTTTCCCAGTGCTTGCAGGTCAAGGTGATTGGCAAGTCTAAACTGGGCCACAGTGAATGAATTTGGGTAGATTATTGAGGGTGCCCATCCCTGGACTAGAACACTCTCTAAAACTAATCTCTGCTCTGTGCCAACTACTGATGAATGCTGGATCACTATATAAATAAGCGGGTTTAGTAAATGCATGTACTGACAGATGAATAGTCTACTGCCTGACAAGGTGGCACAAAAGAAGAAGAATGAATATTTAGATAAACAATAGTTAAGTGAGACAGCCTGAAATTAAAATCACAATTTTCAAGACATTAATTTTAAAATGAACTATGCTAACAATATTGCAAACTGACAAGATTTGGTTAAAATCATTACTTACTTGGATTACTTAAAATCCATCCACACATTCATTCATTTATCCATTCTTCCAGATCTGTTTGTTCTAATTCAGGGTTTCAGGAAGCTTGACCCTATTGCAGCAGCCAATTTATACTTAGTTATGCACAATATGAATTGTGTGAAGTAAACTCGAATTATACCAAAATATCATTTAAGATATGGCTGCTGGAAGCAAGACAACAGGATTAGACTTTGAAATATTTCAAAGAAATATTAATTTGGTATCGAAGTCAAAGAAAAGTATACTTGGATCCCCTGCTCAATGATACCTGCGCAAGCAGAAAAGAAAATTCACTGAAATGTAACCAAATTCAACTATCACAGGAAGATGAGTTTTCGCGGTAAACATATCTGGCCCATAGTGCCACCTCAACAGGAGATTGACGCATGACAGCGTTTTAAAAATTCCAGGGGAGGGAAGTCTTGTCTGTTAGATAAAAGTTGCCTTTTATTTAAAAAAAAAACAAAAAAAAAACACGACTTCAGCTAGAATAATACACTGATCAGCCTAATATTGTGTAGGTCCTCCTCACGCTGGCAAAAATGCTCCATCAAGGCATGGACTTCACAAAACCTCTGAAGGTGTCCTTTGGTATTTGGCACTAAGATGTTAGCAGCAGATCCTTTTAAGTCCTATAAGTTGTGAGATGGGCTTCCGTGGATAGGACTTGTTTTCCTAGCAAATCCTGCAGATGCTTGATCGGACTGAGATCTGGGGAATTTGGAGGCAAAGTCAACACTTTGAACTCTTCATCATGTTCCTAAAACCATTCCTCAATCAGTTTTGCAGTGCTGCATGGCATATTATCTTGCTGAAATAGGCCACAGCCATCAGGGAATACCAGTGCCATGAAGGGGTTTATGTGGTCTGCCACAATATTTAGGTATGTGGTACATTTCAAAGTAACATTCACATTAAAGTGTGGACCCAAGGTTTCCCAACAGAACTATGCCCAGAGCATCACACTCCCTCTGTCATGTTGCCTATTTCCTATAGTGCATCTTGCTGCCCTCTCTTCCTCCAGTAAACAATACACATACCCAGCTGTTTGCAAGATCTAAATGAAAATGTGATTCATCAGAGGAGGCCACCATCTTCCATTCCTCCATGGTCCGATTCTGACATTCACGTGCCAAATGCAGGCAGTTTCAGAGGTGGGCAGGGGTCAGCATGGGTATTTTGACTGGTCTAACGCTATGCAGCTCCATATGCAGCAAGCTGTGATGCACTGTGTGTTTTGACACCTTTTGTATTTTTCAGCAATTTGTGCTACAGCAGGTCTTCTGTGGAATCGGACCAGACAGGCTAGCCTTCACTCCCCACGCACATCAATTAGACTTGGGCGTCCATAACCCTTGACACGTCTATGACATTTGCCTTTTTAAAATTTATTGTACAAATATGTCATAAAAAATAAAAAGGTAAATATACAGTGGTGTGAAAAACTATTTGCCCCCTTCCTGATTTCTTATTCTTTTGCATGTTTGTCACACAAAATGTTTCTGATCATCAAACACATTTAACCATTAGTCAAATATAACACAAGTAAACACAAAATGCAGTTTTTAAATGATGGTGTTTATTATTTAGGGAGAAAAAAAATCCAAACCTACATGGCCCTGTGTGAAAAAGTAATTGCCCCCTTGTTAAAAAATAACCTAACTGTGGTGTATCACACCTGAGTTCAATTTCCGTAGCCACCCCCAGGCCTGATTACTGCCACACCTGTTTCAATCAAGAAATCACTTAAATAGGAGCTGCCTGACACAGAGAAGTAGACCAAAAGCACCTCAAAAGCTAGACATCATGCCAAGATCCAAAGAAATTCAGGAACAAATGAGAACAGAAGTAATTGAGATCTATCAGTCTGGTAAGGGTTATAAAGCCATTTCTAAAGCTTTGGGACTCCAGCGAACCACAGTGAGAGCCATTATCCACAAATGGCAAAAACATGGAACAGTGGTGAACCTTCCCAGGAGTGGCCGGCCGACCAAAATTACCCCAAGAGCGCAGAGACGACTCATCCGAGAGGTCACAAAAGACCCCAGGACAACGTCTAAAGAACTGCAGGCCTCACTTAACTCAATTAAGGTCAGTGTTCACGACTCCACCATAAGAAAGAGACTGGGCAAAAACGGCCTGCATGGCAGATTTCCAAGACGCAAACCACTGTTAAGCAAAAAGAACATTAGGGCTCGTCTCAATTTTGCTAAGAAACATCTCAATGATTGCCAAGACTTTTGGGAAAATACCTTGTGGACTGATGAGTCAAAAGTTGAACTTTTTGGAAGGCAAATGTCCGGTTACATCTGGCATAAAAGGAACAAAGCATTTCAGAAAAAGAACATCATACCAACAGTAAAATATGGTGGTGGTAGTGTGATGGTCTGGGGTTGTTTTGCTGCTTCAGGACCTGGAAGGCTTGCTGTGATAGATGGAACCATGAATTCTACTGTCTACCAAAAAATCCTGAAGGAGAATGTCCGGCCATCTGTTCGTCAACTCAAGCTGAAGCGATCTTGGGTGCTGCAACAGGACAATGACCCAAAACACACCAGCAAATCCACCTCTGAATGGCTGAAGAAAAACAAAATGAAGACTTTGGAGTGGCCTAGTCAAGTCCTGACCTGAATCCAATTGAGATGCTATGGCATGACCTTAAAAAGGCGGTTCATGCTAGAAAACCCTCAAATAAAGCTGAATTACAACAATTTTGCAAAGATGAGTGGGCCAAAATTCCTCCAGAGCCGCTGTAAAAGACTCATTGCAAGTTATCGCAAACGCTTGATTGCAGTTATTGCTGCTAAGGGTGGCCCAATCAGTTATTAGGTTCAGGGGGCAATTACTTTTTCACACAGGGCCATGTAGGTTTGGATTTTTTTTTCTCCCTAAATAATAAAAACCACCATTTACAAACTGCATTTTGTGTTTACTTGTGTTATATTTGACTAATGGTTAAATGTGTTTGATGATCAGAAACATTTTGTGTGACAAACATGCAAAAGAATAAGAAATCAGGAAGGGGGCAAATAGTTTTTCACACCACTGTACATAAACATATCTAAAAATACTCCAAAACAGATAAAGTATCATTATTCAAAAATCTATTTCTTCAGTATTAAGAAATTACAAGTTTAAAATAAG
Organism: Erpetoichthys calabaricus; assembly: GCF_900747795.2. Lineage (NCBI taxonomy): Eukaryota > Metazoa > Chordata > Cladistia > Polypteriformes > Polypteridae > Erpetoichthys > Erpetoichthys calabaricus. Next base: position 113,505,950 of record NC_041394.2, read on the forward strand.
ACCGTGAGTTCAAATACACAGCAGATGTCACAACCACATAACATCCCAGGTGGCCACACCTTTATGAATTCCCATCTCTTTCTTATTTATTTCAAAATCTTTACTACTCTTAAAGCCAGTAGCATGCTACACAGTTTCTAGTCAGAGAGCATGTCAAACTTAATGACTGCAGTTTCTCAGCTCAAAGCCTTGAGGATTTGAGACTATATGATTAGAAATTGCAGGGGATGACGGGTTACACAACGCTGTCACTACTTTTCAGCAGTTTCAGATTTCCAAAGTATTGTACACTTGCTGCATTCTGAATGGCAACTGAAATGCTGTTTGGCAGTACTGGTGGCTGTACAAAATGTTTTCCAATTATGGTGAGTGTTCTTGCTCAAGCCGACAAATTGTAAATGAGGAGGGAACGGGAGAAAGACGAGGTCAATAAAGATACCAAGAACTCCAAACAACAAACCTTTCATGCCCAAAACGCTACTCAAAAACCAAAATTCAAAGATAAAAGTATAGACTAAAAAGCCATAGACTAAAACTATATTAAAATTTGATGTAATAGCTTACAGAATTCAAATCCTGAATGATATGTAAATAGATGGGTCAGATTTAATTCTGTATATCTCTGGGTAAGATTTCCCTGGAAACACACCAACCCTTTGGCAGCACCCATAACAAAAACAATTTGTAGCAAGACACAAAAATATTTAAACATTTAACAGTACACATTTTAGAGAAAATCAAATGCCATATTCAGATTCCTTGGGGAAAGAGACCTCCCATAACACACATTCTTCATTCCAAAAAGAAAAGAATCCCATTAAAACAGTGAGTCCTTTCTTTTTCCATTCTGCTATACAACAACCAACATGAGACATCAGGCAAACAAGGCTTTCCTCTAGTTGCAGGGTCCAAACCTTCCACTTTTCTTCGTTCAATGTGGCTTCATATGCCAGCAGCCATATCACGTAAACTTCAAAACAGCCGTTCTACTTGAAGCTAAGCATGTCTGGGCCCAGTCAGTACTTGCATGAAAGACCAACCAGAAAAAGCTTGGGTTACTGCTGGAAGAGGTGTTTGTTAGGCCAGCAGGGGGCACATACCCTCTAGTCTAAGTGTGGATACCAATGTCCAATGCATTGATGGGAACATTGTGCTACAAAAATAATGATGTCCTTCGGATGAGACATAAAACTGAGTTCCTCACTCTCTGTGGTCATAAAAGATCCCTGGGCATCTTTCGTAAAGAGTAGGGTGCTTCATGATGTCCTGACTAAATTGCTTACCACAGCCTGGTCATTTTGGCCTCCTAATCTTCTCCCATCTGTACTAGCTAACTATCTTTCTCACCTCTTTACAACCTAATAATTAATGTGTGTTGTGCATACTGCCACAAAATGGCTGCCGTCACATCATCCAGGTGGAAGCTGCACATTGGTGCTGGTTGAAGTGGCTTTCCACTTTCTATGTTAAGCACTTTCAGTGTCTTCAAAAACACTATATAAATGCAATGTCTTCCAGATGAGCAATCATTGGTAGTCACAACCCCATGCCCACATATGAGCCGGCCTCTTTGACTTAAATCAAAATCAAACTGGCTCAAAATTACTTGGGCAAGTCATTGACTAGTTTTGGCGTATCACTGGGAAATATTAAACTGGCAATTGGAGGCCATGGGAGCACAACACGAATGCTGTCAGCTGGCCAAGACCATGTAAATGAAGTTTATGACTAAAAATTGCTAGACAATTCATGTAGTGTGATGGGGCGTAAAGCACTTAAGGTAAATGGCTCATTCTACTTAGCAACATGGCTTATTCTTTATCAAATTGTATGAAGCCATTACTCTCATTTGTTATCCTACTCTTGGCTAATGGTCACTTAAACATTCTGCTGGTTTCTCCTGTTCTCGTGACTGGGTTTGAAGTTCCTAACATCCAGAAGATGAGGATCAGCTTTCCCACCCTAGTTTATAAATGAACAATCCAAATTGGAGTGTAAAATGATTTACTTAATTTGACATACATTTCTGCACTTACTAATTTAAATTCACCCTGTTTGATCATATTCCTTGACTGTTTCTAAAGTTTACACACAAAACTGGAACAGCAGCTCACTTCTTGCTTTTAGTAGCGAAAGAGGTGAATGCATTTAAATCGGTGCTGGCGATACCAACTTCCAAAAGTCCAAGCAACTGCAAAAATTAGGCTTAATTCACCTGCACCATATATTGCAATGGAAAAAAAATTAAATACTTAAAGATACAAAGGAAGGACTATAAAAATCTGCTAATGCTGCTCACAAATGGAATGCATACTAACATATTTTTCTTTCCAGATTGATGCATACAGGTTCAAACTACTGTACAGTACATACATTGTAACTTGTGTGTGAAGTTTACATGTGCTGGTTGTACTGACTAAGGACTTTTAACTGTAGCTTCTTTACTTTACTGTACAACTGAGCTAGTATGCCTTCTGACTAATGATGATGGATGGATGGATGGATGGATGGATGGATGGATGGATGGATGGATGGATGGTTAGACCTGTAGTGGATTTCACAATGGTACGAAACTTAGAGTCGATATTACCGAACCAAAATTAACACAGATCTGACAAAAACCAATAGCAAGTCAAAATATTTACTTCAAAATAACTGCAACAACTTTATGCCTGGGTGGTTTTTTGAACAAATAATGAAATTATAGGAGAGTAAATTGAGACTCATTGGAGAGCAAACTGATACTTAAAAAAATTTCATGCAGATTTTTTCCACAAAACAAACTAAGAAATCTTTGACAACTGATATAACAGCAACAGCTTAACCATTAAAAAATGGATGCATATTTTTAAGTTGCAAAACACCACCTGCCGCTGTCTACAGACATCTTATAGAAACAACAGCTGTTTTACAGAAAACAGTAGCTACACTTCCCATAATATCATCCACAGCAGGAAGTTCCACAGAACTTTTCCTGTGCAGGAAATTTCCTGTGGCCAAACAGACAGTTGATGAGGTTTTATCACCGTTCAGCAGCCATCTCTGATGCTCGTTACAAATAACAGATCAGCAAGATAGACATTAAAAGCTGCAGGTGGACTACAAAATAACATCTCACTAAAATGTGAAATTACAGTTAATCAATTCAGCTTTGTGCTGCAACTGTAAATGTACTTTAATACAATAATATAACATAGAAAGAATAAAAAACTGTATTATATTAACCACAGCAAAATTATTATGTTACCAATAACACCCAAATAATATACACAATTACTTAAGTAGATACTGTACAACATATTAATAGTTATTTTTTTCAGGCTGTATTTTGCAAAAAATCTTTTTTAATTTGAAAGTATTAATTATGTCAAGGTACAAGCATACTGAAATGAAACCACCCAAAAAATGAACACTTAAAAAACACATAGAAAGAATTTTTTATGATCTTCAGGTAAGTAAATCCAAGTCATTCCTGCATGTCAAACTAGCTGCTTGCCACACTCATAAAATCATATCACAATGGATACATCATATAAATGTATGTTACTAAATATAATACACAATATACTTGGAGAGAAAATCTAGTATTAGCTGGCCTTGCAATGGATGGCACCAAGTCCTGAACTGGTTCCTATTTTGTGCCCAAAGTTGCTAACAGATTTCTAGCAATTCCACAGAGGGATGGGGAAAAATAATTCAGTTTAATAATTCCTGTTCAAAAACGCATATTCTTGACATTTCTGAATAAAAAAGAACATCTGGATTTTTTTAAAAATAAAACCTCTTACTTGGAAGAATTTCAAGGAATTGTTTTAAATTATGCACTAAAACATATGGGGGTGAATGGGATTTAAACGAAATTTCTCTAATCACATGATACAGCATGACAGAGTCTATCATCTTCACTCAATTTGTAGAGCTTTGGGTCCAAAATGAGTTTAATAACCCTTCTAGCTCCCATTTTACTATCAGTTTGTTACTTAACTACTATTACCATTTGTTTTTTTTATTAATTAGTGAACATTAATATTTCACAGGTTCAACACTATTCTTATGTTGTTTGAGATGGTCCTCCACAAACATTCACATATGTATTATTATCGTCCTGAATCAAATATAATCCATATGGAAGATTTTAAAATTCTCTTATGAAGCAAAATAGCCCACAAGCTTATGTCCTTTTTTAGTGGCTGACTAGAAATGTGTTTTTTTTTCTTGACACTTACTTTAATTAAACATACACTTAAAACCTAGTTTCACTTTTGCAAAAGTGTTTTAGAACTGGAATTCTCATTTTGGTTACAAGCCAGAAGGTGTTTAAATATTATTGCAAGGATCAGATAACACTCTTTGTTTTTACAAGGAAATACACTGTATAAATTTTACTCTACAAATCTTTAGTTAAGTTGGAGCCTGAACCAGAAGTATGACTAGGGAATGTGATTAAACCTGAATACAGTTTAAAGACCATATGCATGCATGGCAAGCTGGGAAAAATGTAACAATAATAAAAGCAAAATAACATAAAGCAGGATTCCATAGGAAGAGCTGCCAGACAGTAAATACATGAAATGTGATTTATTATATAAATTACTTATTATTGTGATCTATTATATGAATACAAATTACTTATTTTATTTAAAGAAAATATTATTAGTAGTATTAGTACTATTATTAGTATTAGGTGTAAACAATGAGGAATTCACTAAGGGTGACACCCTGCTCTCAGCCACTCCAAAGGTCATGTGAAAAGACAATTTCCCCACAGAGATTAATAAACTATTAAATCAAAATTAAAAATCATATCCTCCTCAATATGTTGTTAGCAGAAGAAATTAAGCATGGGTCACTGTAAACACAGCCAAGGGTTCTACCGTGCAGCCAAAGGACAAATCCATTTAATCAGCTGCCTCGCTGACAGCTAGCCTTGTGTCTCAGCTCTCTTGCGCATGCCCATCTGTTACATTCTCTCCCTCCTAAAGCAAATTCTAGATAAGCCCTAATTTTTATTGGTGTAGGAGATATGAACAATTCACAGTCAGAAATGATGAGGCTGTTTTTGTATAAATTGCCAGAAAAGAGAAGTCCAAGGATCTCACTAGTCTCAGATTAAGCTGAGAGGATTAAATTACAAGAATCAGACTGCTTATTCATATGGTTATACAGTCATATGAAAAAGTTTGGGAATCCCTCTTAAGTCTTTGGATTTTTGTTTATCATTTCAGCAGTGACATTAAGTTTATTAGATTAACAGAAAATATGCAATATGCATCATAACAAAATTAGACAGGCGCATAAATTTGGGTACCCCAACAGAGATATTACATCAATACTTAGTTGGACCTCCTTTTGAAAATATGACAGCCTCTAGATGCCTCCTATAGTCTTTGATGAGTGTCTGGATTCCGGATGGAGGTATTTTTGACCATTCTTCCATACAAAATCTCTCCAGTTCAATTAAATTTGATGGCTGCCGAGCATGAACAGCCTGCTTCAAATCATCCCATAGATTTTTAATGATGTTCAATTCAGGGGACTGTGATGGCCATTCCAGAACATTGTACTTCTCCCTATGCATGAATGCCTTTGTAGATTTCGAACTGTGTTTTGGGTCATTGTCTTGTTGGAATATCCAACCCTTGCGTAACTTCAACTTTGTGACTGATGCTTGAACATTATCCTAAAGAATTTGTAGATATTGGGTTGAATTCATGCGACCCTCGACTTTAACAAGGGCCCAGTCCCTGAACTAGCCACACAGCCCCACAGCATGATGGAACCTCCACCACATTTGACAGTAGGTAGCAGGTGTTTTTCATGGAATGCGGTGTTCTTCTTCCGCCATGCAAAGCGCTTTTTGTTATCACCAAATAACTCAATTTTTGTTTTATCAGTCTAAAGCACTTTGTTCCAAAATGAACCTGGCTTGTCTAAATGAGCATTTGTATACAACAAGTGACTCTGTTTGTGGCGTGAGTGCAGGAAGGGCTTCTTTCTCATCACCCTGCCATACAGATGTTCTTTGTGCAAATAGCGCTGAATTGTAGAACGATGTACAGATACACCATCTACAGCAAGATGTTCTTGCAGGTCTTTGGAGGCGATATGTAGGTTGTCTGTAACCATTCTCACAATCCTGCGCATATGCCGCTCCTGTATTTTTCTTGGCCTGCCAGACATGGGTTTAACAGCAACTGTGCCTGTGGCCTTCCATTTCCTGATTACATTCCTTACAGTTGAAACTGACAGTTTAAACCTCTGAGATAGCTTTTTGTAGCATTCTCCTAAACCATGATACTGAACAATCTTTGTTTTCACATCTTTTGAGAGTTGCTTTAAGGATCCCATGCTGTCACTCTTCAGAGGAGAGTTAAAGGGAAGCACAACTTGCAATTGAGCACCTTAAATACCTTTTCACATGATTGGACACACCTGTCTATGAAGTTCAAGGCTTAACAAGCTAATCCAACCAATTTGGTGTTGCAAGTAATCAGTATTGAGCAGTTACATGCATTCAAATCAGCAAAATTACAAGGGGCCCCAAATTTTTGCACAGCCAGTTTTTCACATTTGATTTAATTTCATACAACTAAATACTGCTTCACTAAAAATCTTTGTTCGGAAAACACCCTAGTACTCAGATGTTCCTAATACCACTGTTATCTTTTATGTTGAAAGTAGAGTAAATTATTATGCAGGCTGAGAGGGGTTCCCAAACTTTTTCATATGACTGTATTTGTGGCCTACACAATTCTGAATTATTTCAGGGACAAAAAAGTTTTTAGGTCAGGGGCAATGCTTCTTTTACCTCTTACCTACAAAAAATGGATGGACCACTTATCATTAATTGTATCAGTATGCTGCTGCTGAAGAATGTGAATTTCCCATTGGGATTAATAAAGTATCTATCTATCTATCTATCTATCTATCTATCTATCTATCTATCTATCTATCTATCTATCTATCTATCTATCTAATTGTTACTCTTTCATTATACATAAGCATTTTTTAATAGGCATGGTGTGCCATGAAAGCCTAGTTGAATGGGCAATGCCCACTTTGTCCTACAGCCTACACTTGGTGAGAAGTGCTGTGCAAAAGTAAAATGGTTTGTACTGTTGTATTGTATTTCTGAGGTGGCAATGACAGATTGGTCATCTAGCTCTTGTGTTCTGTTTTGTGTATTGTATTTACCCCTTTTTTTTGATACTCATTGCATGTCCAACCTATCTGGATGGGTGTCTCTCTCTGAATTGCCTTTCACAAGATTTCTTCCTTTTTTTTTCTACAAGGTTTTTTGGGAGTTTTTTTTTAGTCTTCTTAGAGAGTTACGACGTGAGGGCTGTCAAAAAACAGGGCACGTTAAAGCTCATTGAGGCATTCCTTGTGTGATTTTGGGCTATACAAGAAATACATAGTTGTTGTTGTTCTAGTCTCACAAGATCCTGTCATGCAAAAAGTGAATGGCAGTTACCATTCCAACAGTGGGCACACTTAGACACACAATCACACTGATCTGTATGTAGCCAGTTTAGAATTACCAATTAAGCTAATACGCACATCTATAAAAATCCTGTTAACAATACAAACCTCTATGCTTGACAGATCACTTGTCACACATATATGGCAACATACACTTTAAAAAACAAGCTCCTTCAAAATAAAAATAACTGAGCAATAAATAAAACCAAAATTTCCATCACCTTTCACAACAACTTAAAAACTGCTTTCTCCCTCCCACAGAGATGTACCACATCATTTGTTTAATCATTAACATTTTCCATACTTTTACACAATCAGTGCCTCTAAACAAAATCTAGTCTTTTAAAACATGTTGAAAGAACTATTTTTGAAGCTCTCTGCCTCCTGTCCTGCCACAAGTTATTTTGAATTTTTAACGTCTGGAAAAAGGACTGCATTATTATGGGAGGAAGGGGACGTTAGACTCTTCCTCTTCTGTATGCTTGTCAGACACAATGACGTGTGAGCTTTCTAACTAAAGATTGCAAAATTGGAGACTACTGCAGTGGCTTGCTGTTATCCCAAATAAGCTATAGCTGTAGAAGTAAACAACTGTGATACATAAGACACTCGTTTAACAAACAACATGCATTTATATATTTTCTTTGAGCAGTCACCTATTTTAACATGAAGGGAAGCTAAAACTTGTTCATGCATAAACAAGAAAAAAAAAGCAAACAAAATTACACATAGGTTCACAAACTGCCATTCCAGTTAAAAAGTACACCTTTAGACTCAACAGAAACTTGAGATACTTGGCAAAAGCCAAAGCAAATATAGAGAGGTCATACAAACTCCACACAGACACGATGCAAGCCTGAATCAGAAGATGGGGTTTAAGTGCTGTCAAGCAGCACTACACATGAAAGTGTTAGCAAAAGCTAGCTAAATAAAAAAAAATCAAAAAGTGCACTTATACAACAGAATTTTCTTTTTAATTTTATAAGGAGGTATAGCATCACAAAAACCCGACTAACATGTTTGCAGTCCATTCAACCATTGATTTTTTTATCCCAATTATCCAACTCATGGGGAGCCAGAATCTGCTATGAAAGAAAAGGCAAAATGGAAAACCCAACCCTGAAAATGGTGCCAGTTTACTGTAGGGCACACTTATGCTTTCACCCATACCTGGTGTCGCAGGTGGCGACCCGGCCGGGACGCCCCGGAAGACCAGAAGAGGGCTTATGCCTTCCTCAGACCACGTGGGGGCGACTGCCCCTTTACCTATGGGGACCATGGGTACAGAGCTTTGAGGCTCAACCCTGTAGGGGCCCGTGGTCACCGCCAGGGGGTGCCCCAATGCCTTTGGAGCCCTGGACCTCAGCACTTCCACCACACCCGGAAGTGCTGGGGGGAAGAGAAGCGGGGACACCCGGAGTGCTTCTGGGTGCGCAGCCGGCACTTCCGCCACACTGGGGAGTGCCGGTGGAAGATTGCCGGGAAGCACCTGGAGCACATCCGGGTGATTATAAAAGGGGCCACCTCCCTCCGTTCGGGTACTTGAGTTGTGAGTGGAGAAGGACGGAGCTCGGGAAGAGAGGCAAGGTGGCGGCCCGAAGAGTAAGGCATTGGACTGTTGGCCTGGACTTTGGGGACTTTAGGGATTTGTGGTGCACTGTCTTGTAAATAATGTATAATAAACGTGTTGTGGGTGACTTGAAGGTGTCTGCCTGTCTGTGTCCGGGCCAGCTTCCACACTCGCTAATTCAGCTTTGCCAACTAACCTAAAACACATCTTCCTGGGAAGTGGAAAGAAAAACCGTGACAGCTTTACTATTACTTTCTTAATAATCTGATGTACACTGGGAAGATGGGAAAAATGGAGATCATGAAAACTCTAGACAGACAATGATCAAAATGGGAATTAAACAACTGTACCTGCAGCCAATAAATACCTAATACTCTTCTTGTAATACAAATAAAATAAATAATTAACGTGTCAGGATATAACTTAAATACTCACCTGCTTTTTTTATGCTGCTAGGTTACCATAAATGTATTCTGAGATTTTTCAGGTAAGGAAGAACAAAGTTTCAAGGTGAGGTACGTTCTATATCAGGGATTTTATGAAAAGGTCCAGGAGATAGAGACATGGTGAAATAACAAACCGTGTTCAAAATACCAAAACTTCGAGTCAATCTTTTTTCAATTCTAATCACTAACAAAAATCAAAGTTCAAAAATGCAAACCTGAGGATCATTAATCAAGTAAGAACAGAAACAAAAGTAATAACACAAAAAATGGTTTAGATTATCCAGTCTCAAATAAAATAAGTTAGTTAAAAATATCATATTAAAAATGACATCAGCAGTTTCATGTTCCCAGATTCTTATGGGAGAACAGTCATAGCAACCGGAAGCAGCAAATTTAGTATACGGCTACACCTATGCAAAAACAGCACCGCGAAACGATGAAAAAAATAAATGATCTTTAAATTGAAGAGGTATAAAAATAAAAATATTTCAAAAATAAATTTGCATAGTAAAAAAAACCCTGAAAAACATACAAAATATCTCAAATGACTCTAATAAAGGAATAATAAATCAGGTAGTCTTATTTACTAATCATGGCACTGGGGAGTGGTGACATTTTGATTAGTATATGCAAGTAAGAATCTCGCTGTTCTTTGTAGACGTCACTATAACGAACCTATACAGTAATATATAAACACAATACAGTCAATGATCTGTCTGGAGATTATTACTATTTACCTAATGCTCTGACTCAAGAACGTAAATTATTTCATCACCACAAAGCCCAAATTTTATCACAGTTCAATTAACTCAGCAGAAAATGACAAAAAATGAGCTCAAACACATACATTACCCAAGGACAAATGGTACAGAGTGTACAAGTTAAAAAATTAAGCTTTCCTACATTATGTCAAGCAATGATTTCTCTGGCAATTTCATTTTTGAAAGCAACAGGCGATACTGTTTTTTTAACAATATTTTGCCAAAGGAAAAGGCATGGTGATTTGCTGTTTAAGTAGTGGCCACTATAAAAGAGGCATCAAAAATATTTTTGAAAACAGTTACAGGAAGAAAAGTAAACTATACGCTAAAGTAAATACAAAAGAAAAGCAAAAGTGATCGATGCCCAGACAAATGAATAAAACACTTAAATATAGACACCACAATTATAAAACAATTAAGCTAAATGGATGTTTTCTTAAACATTAAGTTAAGTGTACTTCTTTTGTGTGTCTAGGGGAGTATAAAGTAGTTCCTTTTTCACACCACATGCATTCAGGAAACATAACCTGTTCACTCAGGAAATTCTTCAAGAAAGACGCTAGTAGGAGAAGCAAATTTCCCTCAGACTTCAACACAAAGCATTTCATTGAGAAAACTGTGTAAGCAGACAAAGGGAAAGCCAGAACTAGCCTCATAAATACATAAAAACACAATGAGCATTTGTTTCGGTGGTAATTACTGCCCTTTGGGAAAAAAAGGTGCAGTAGCTAATTTTTTTTGTAAGGATAATACAGTACATAGATGGTGATTACTAAATTCATTTCAATGACTTCATAATTGAAAATGGAAATGCAAAAAATATATTTTAAGATCCAAGAGTATGACAGAAACAGCAAGCCACAGAAGAAAGGCCTAAATTAATAAATAAGAGACCTATAACAATGCATTTGTCTTTGAATTTCTAAACTTACACATTCTAAGTTTCTGTCATTAACCATTTTCAAGAAAATGTGGTGTCAGAGCAGTTGCTGGTGAGTATGATTAGTTGCACAGTGGTTTTTAGATCATGTGCCTAACCAGTGTGCGAAATACTCTTTGGTAACTGAGGAGTGCTGCTAGAACTCTAGTGTTTGCTAAACAATGAAATTGGTGGTATGGATCATACAATAAATTAGCTATGTAGAATGCTGTCATTTAGGATATGCCTATCTTAATTCGATGAATCACATCATACATGGGCATGCACTATTCAAACAAAAACCATACCCCACACTACTTTTTATGACACATAAGCCATCTGTGCATCAGTTCTGATCTGTTCTCTGCTGAAATAAACAACATTTAGGACTTCTCCTGCTAGTTCTTGCATATTACTGGTATAGTCTCACTAACATTGTAACAAATTTATCCCTATAATAACCTCCTTTATTCAAGAATAGTGTGGCAAGTGACTGGGGGTAGCACCCAGCCGGGATGCTTGGAAAGACTGGAGGAGGGCAAACGCCTCCTCCAGACCACGAGGGGGCGACTGCCCTGGTGGCTTTGGGGACCACGGAAACAGAGTTTAGAAGCTCAACCCTATAGGGGTCACCAGGGGGCGCCCCGATTCCTGAGGAGCCTTGGAAGTGCTGGGGGGAAGACGACCAGGGACACCCGGAGTGCTTCCGGGTGCACAGCCAGCACTTCCGGCACACCATGGAGTGCCGGCAGTTACTCATTGGGAGGCACCTGGAGCACACCCGGGTGGATATAAAAGGGGCCGCCTCCCTCCATTTGAGGGCTGGAGTCGGGAGGAAGAGAGACAGAGTCTTGGAGGAGAGGAGTGGAGGCGGACCTGAGGAAGGCATCGTGAGAAAGGCCTGGACTTTGGGGGAGTACTGGGGTTGTGTGTTTCACAATAATAATGTATAATACATGTGTGTTGGGTGAACTATCGGTGTCCGGGCCAGTCGCCACAATAGTATAAAGTCACACTCTACTGCAAGAGCCTAACAAGACAGATGACTTCACTCTTCTGTTTTTTACAGTTCACAGAACCAGAAACAAGATGCTACCACATACTGTTCTCAACCTGAACACTTTCAGTACCACAGTATCAACAGTCACTGTTACACTTTTCATCATCACTGAGGGGATGCTCCTCACATACACCAGCATGGCACTATGATTTATTAGTTTCCTATGACAGTCTTTGCCCTCTTTCTTGAAACCTCTTGATGTAAAAGATGAGTTCATATTCCTTGTTAAATGGGTTGCTGAAATTCCAGCATCTACCCTGTCCATCTCGTGAAGTGCTCACAGCCTTTCAGCCCTACTGGTAAAAAGCTGTCTGCACTCTGTTTTTTCTCACATACATAGTAATGAACAGTGCATAACTTTTAAGACTATAATATGCTTTTCAAGTTTATTTTCAGGGACAACCAGTTTTGCCTCTCAGGCTCTCTGCTGGCTCCACGGTGACTAATTAGGGGGTCTCTGACCCCAAGGGGTTGCCTCATATTTGACAACTTGTGAAAGCAGCCTGTAAAGAGGGGTCCAGCAATCCATGAATGCAAAGGTGCATGCAAACAAAATAAAGTTATCCCAAAATTAAAAATTCATACTTTCTCCTGTGTCTTCTGTACAATAACAGAACAGCATTTACAGCATAATCAGTGCTACAAATGCTGATTAGATATTAAGACTCTAAACTCTGCAGCCATAAAGACATTTTATAAAAAGAAGTTTTCTGTATTTAACGGGTTCTGAAATATCAGGTACATTTTGATAAACCCAAATGGCATTTTTATATTGCATTTACTATATTTAAACATTTTCTATGAGAATTTTTAATTAGACAATACATTGATATAAATCAGTATATTGCTAAAGTGCATTTTGACTGGTCTCTGACTAAACAGTATTTCTTTGATCATCCCTATTTCTGTGTGGGTCTTCCTCCTACATCCCAAAAATGAGAGTGCTGGGTTAAATGGTCACTACGCTCTAAACTGGCCCAATGCGAGTGGACTGGCATCCTTTCTAGGGTTGATCATGGTCCTATTGGGATATGGTCTGACCCCAGAATCAGAAATTAAGCAAGTGGGTTTATGATTTTGCCAATCAGGCAACAAACAAATGTACAGGTAAAAATGAATAAAGTTTTTAAAAAAATGCAAGCCAATCATGTCTTTAAAGTAAAACAGGATAACCTGAAACTTTGCAATACTGTTTTGCCATCAAACTCAATTCAGAGGTTTGTGTTCTTATGAGTGAGTGCAATTAGCAAAATGGTGGGTACTAAATAGTTTTACTGTGTTAAAATTTTGACATAAGTGAAAATTATTTTTTTAGTTTAACAACATACATGTATGTAATTATATTTACCTTTCTTTATAACCAGCAATCTGTCTAAGTGTGGCTAATTAGAGTGTGAACAGAGGAATAGTTTTACTGAGAAATTAGACCAGTTTAGGAGACCTGCTATCCCATAGCCTAAAACAGCACTAGAAAACCATTAACAGCAGTTACATGTGTTAATTTGTTATTTTTAATATTATGCTTTTTTTTTTTGTGGGCCGGATGCACAAATTAGGACAAAAATAGACTTGTTCTTATCCTTTATTTGGGGTAATTTGTGCATTTTTCGCTAGGAATAAGCCAAGAGTGTTATTGAGTAACCGTCTAAAAAAATTATTGCCAAGACTGACAGTCAGTCAGTCAGTTCAGAACTTAAAGGCTTACAAGCAAAGGCAGCTTAAGCAGAAATCACCAGTTGATTTCTTCTCCCTCTAGCCATTAAAGTTAAAAGCAGCAATCATTATGCCATCATTAAAAATATATGGGGAAATAAAGTAGGCCTTCTGGTAACCATCTTTCAACCTAACATTTCTATTAATTATACCTTGACTTGTAGGAAAGAAATCTAACACACATTGCTCAAAAGAAGCAGTTTTAATTTGAAGACAGGATGATTTGATGGCCATGGATTCCCAGAGAATTTTTAATGCAAGTAATTGAGAAGTTGTTGATGCACCAGTTTAAGGTACAGAAATACTGAACAAAAGTTCCCTGTAAAAAATATCACCTGTTCTGATGAATTCTGCTTCCTGCTGATTCAGGTTAAAAAAAAAAGGAAAAAAAACTACAATATTTGTTTTTTTATTTTGTCATTTAGCAATATGCTCTTACTTGATAATATCCAAATAAATTAAGATTTCCTTGTACATGTAAATATTATAGTGTGTTTCACCAGTATTTAGAAGAAGGTGAACACACTCCTGGTGCTTATAATGCAGTGTGCACATATTGCTATGTCCACTAACCTGCACATGAAGATGACTGACCATTCTCGCCATTCTCTTTTTGCCATAAGCATGTTGCTGCCCTGCTCACTAGTGTTCCTTGTTTGAAATGAAAACTAATGTGCTTGGCTATGATCCTCAGCCAGGCCGAGCTAGGTCATACCTACGAGGCCAGAGAGAATATTTTTATAATATGTTTCTAACCCACTTAAAAAAAATGTTTACGATTTACTCGAGTTGACCCCACTAAAACAAAATATGCTTACCTTAGGCAAATTAATCAGAATTAAGAAAATGCACATTTAATTCAACATTTAACCAAAAATTGAAAGACCAGCAATCCTCTACACAATATAGGTCATAACAGACTGAATACTTCTAAGCTAAAACAATATTAATGTGATATTTTATAATACAAAACAAAATCAAAATACACACAAGTTAGGTTTCAAATTTGACAACAAACAAAAAACCTGTATATCAGATGGGACATTTAGATATCAAAAACTATCCCAAGGCTCTTAACAAGTAGAGATGCTGAATAGTACTGTCTACATGTGTACTGACTGCACAGAGTGGCGGCAGTTTTGAAAGGAAATGGAATAAGCAGATAAGAAAAAGTATAGACTAGCCAAGGTTAACTACCAGGAGTGTAAGAATCTAGAAAACAAGCTCAGTACTCAAATCCAAATTCATAGTTAGAATGTAACAAGAGAGTCGAAAACCAGGATATGCACATAAACTGAGCCAAATATACCTTTATGAAAATAGCATACTAAATAACAACCAGCATGTTTCATGGCAGTTAAGAACTTGTCAAACCAAGCTTTTGATTTTTCTGCGTAGGCAACTGCAATAGTTGACAAAGCAAAATATCCGGCATAATTTACACAGACTTTCAAAAAGCCTCTCATACTGTCACACACCAAAGATTAATTGTGAAACCTGAAGTAGTTGGCATCAGAGGTCACCTACAAAACAAGTTTGTCAACCAGCAGGAGACAAAAATCACAGATAAAAGAACAATGCTCCAAGTGGAGTGAGGTCAGGTCATCAGTGGAGTCCTTCGGGGTCTGTCCTTGGACTGATTTACATTAACGACATTGATTCCGGTGTAGTTGGTAAACTTGTGAAATAGCAATGGCAGACACTGAGGAAGCAGCAAAGACAATTCGGAAAGACTTGGACAAGCTCCAGAACTAGGCAAACACTTGAAAAATGGAGTTTAATGTGCTACACATGAGCAAAAGGAATAACAATTATAAATACAAATAGAAGACACTGTCCTAAAGGAAGCAACATCTGAAAAGGATTTAAGGGGTTTATGTTGACACAATATTCTTAGCAACTAAGCAATGCGCAGAAGTGAATATAAAAGCAAATAATAATGTTAGGTTATATCATTAAAACTACTGAATATAAATTGAGGGATGTTATGCTAAGAGTATATAATGTGCTACTGAGACCATATCTTGGAGAATTGTGTGCAGTTCTGGTCTTTCTACAAGAAAGACAATGCAACACTTGAATCTGTGCATAGTATAGGAACCAGTTGCATCCCAGGAGTTAAGGACTGTGACGATGCGGGTTTGCTCCATGCTCCCATCTGACTTCTGGGAGCTCTTGAACCCAACACCGTCAGTAATGTCACCGATGAGCTAGGCTGTGAGGCACAACAAAGCAAGGGGATGGTGCAAAAAGTGCAAAAGTGCTTTTATTAAAACAACAAAAATCAAAGCTCAAATAAATAGTGCAGTGCATCTCAAAAATCTTTAAATATATTATCCAATAAAACAAGTGAACTGGTGAAGGTTAAAATCCAATAAATTGAAAAAATCCTTTTAAAAAAAACGAGGTTAAAACAATGGCTGGAAGCTGTCTTTTTAAAATAAAGCCCGGTGCCTTCTTCTTCTGGTGACTGGCTTCTCCCATCCAGGCAATGCACCAGGGGAGTCACCCTAGCTGCAGCTGACCTGCTCTGCCTGCTGGTCTAGAGGCTTCCTAATCCCTGGCTTCGGTTCTGCTCTCCCCAGACCGAGACTTGGGTTCCCCAGCGATGAGGACGCTCACGCTGGGGAATCCACCTCTCAAGCCTCCAGACTCCCGCGGCGAGCCATCCTTCTTCCAGTCACTCCTGATCTTCAACTATACGCTCAGCAAGAACGACCACTACCGACTGCCCTGGGTGTCGGCCAAACACCCCGCCTAAGGCTCACTGTTTAGCTGCCTTCTTCGCTCACTCACACACCGGCTTTCTCCTGCCTGCTTCCTGCCGCCTTCTTCTCTTCCCTTAACCTCCATTCACTTCATTTTTTTTCTTTTTCTCCCCCTCCCAGCCGCCTCACGATTCTATTGATTACGGGGACGTGGATCAGCTGTGGCAATCAGCAGCTCCCAGGAACAATTACAGATGCAGACGGCTCCTCACCTGTGCATTTAAGCGAGGGCCATCCGCATCACGAATCACCCCAAGAACCACTTCGGCCACACAAACCACGCCCCCTCTCTAAGCCGTGAGTGCGGTGATTATTTATCTAAAAAGTGGTCTTTTAGACTTGAGCTGTGGACCTGATACACCACAAGGGCATGTCGTCCTCTGACAGACTCAGAAAATAAACCTGTTTAGTCTCGAGCAGAGACTACATGGGGACCTACTCCAGGTTTTCAAAATTCTCTAAGGCACTGATAAAACAGATTCGGGAGAATTCTTTCAACCTTAATGGTGAAGCACGTACTCAAGGACACAAGTGAAAATTAAGGGGTAATGCATTTACAACTGAAGCCAGAAAGCACTTCTTTACCCAAAGAGCTGTGACAATCTGAAAAAAAACTACAGAGCCATGTAGTTGAAACAGAAAACTTGGCATCTGGATGAGATATTGAAACAGCTATTAACTAAACAAACAAGCTTGATGGAGTGAACGCTCTCCTCTGGTTTGCCAACTATTTTATGTTTAAACCGTCAGTCAGAAGATGTAGTCAGAAAGACAGATTTCATAGCTAGGTTTCAAATTAACACACAAAACATAAATCAAGACTTTCAAAGTTGAATCCACACAAACTTGAACACACCACAAAGTGCACAATGTTGACCTTTTATACAGTTACGGAAATGATGTCATGTGTAACACACTCCCAGCTGTCCTGTCTAACGATGGTAAGCAATAGTCAAAACAATTGTTTTAAAATGGCACTGCAAAAAAAACCATGATTTAAATATAACAATTTAAAAAATGTATCAAGTCAAGAAACAAATGTAACTATGGGATTCTTTGACTATACACAATCACCAGAATGAAGTTTCAGTTATTTTTTGAGATCAAAGAAAACATATAACAATAAACACAAAGTCAAACTATGACAACATGCATTTGTACAGTTGTTTAGAGTTCAGTATGCCATACTGCCTGATGCAAAAATAAAGTCTCATTTACACCGAGTGAATCCTGACCAAATTGGTATAGTGTTAACAGAACACCTTTTGGGCTACATTGTGAGAAGGGCTATTTAAATAATTATCATCCTATCTTTTTAAAATGATAGCACCAGCATTTATTGATATACAGTGAACCCTCGTTTATCATGGTTAATCCATTCCAGACTCTACCGTGATAAATGAATTTTCGCGAAGTAGGATTCTTTATTTATAAATCGAATATTTTCGCAGTTAGAGTATAGAAAACCTGTTTACGACCTTCTAAATACGTTTTTTAACATTATTAGAGCCCTCTAGACATGAAATAACACCCTTTAGTCACCATTACACTTGTATTACCCAATATATTAGACAAAATAAGAGAAAATAAGACATATTAGACGTTACAAATATCATTATTACTAGGCTCACCCGCCTTTTAAGGCGACTGACTTTTATCCTCAATTTGTGTGTGTTCCATGTGTACATCAGGCATGTAAGTGTAGGGAATGAGAACATCAAAGTGCCCATTCATAACATCTCCCGAAAACCTACGTTTTTTTTATCCCCGAGTGCCTGTCCAAAGTCGTACAATGTCGGCCCGAATCTGTACAGCTAAAGACGGAGTTTCATGCACTAAATAAGCAAGCACCATCTCCCCTGATATTTACTACGCGGTGAGGCATTTGTACTCCATCAACATTAATTACTTCCAGAGACATAATTTTATCTATTTTTCCAGTGCATCGCGCACAAAAGCAAGGGAATGATGGGAGCACCAGAACTCTGCTCACATCGCTTCACTTCGTACCGCAAGCCGCAAGTAGTAAGTCTGTGATAAGCGGAATACCGCTACGCTTTGCACTCACGGGACGGAAGGACAATCCGACCGCTTTTATATAGTAGATTACTAGGGGGCTCCGCCCCCTGCTCGCTTCGCTCGCCAACCCCTGGTACTGGTTAGAATGTGATCTTGTAAGTACTTTTGCTTCAATAACATTGTCTGTCATGGTGTTGATGACTAAACGTGTACCGTTGCATAAACCTTGTTTAGTATTAAGGTTTCTTAATAGCATGACTATTGTCTCGATTTTAAGGTTAAGATTGTATTGTGGTAATCCACCTGGGTTAATAGTGCTTAAATATTCGGTTGCGTTGTTTGAGAAGCGAGTTGTAGGCGCCTGCGTTCATTGTTTTTATCCAGGCGGGTTCGTTTTTGTAGCCCTGTCAGTCGAGCTCTTTCTTTTTGGAGGCGTACCTGCCTTGCTTGCGGCATTTCAGACGCGCGTTGTAGGCGCCTGCGTTCATTGATTTTATCCAGGCGGGCTCGTTTTTGTATCTCCGTCAGTTGTGGTCTTTCGTTTTGAACCCGTGCCTGCTTTGCTTCCGCAGTTTCAGATGCGCGTTGTAGGTGTCTATGTTCATTGTATTTGTCCATGCGGGCTCGTTTTTGTAGCTACGTTAGTCGAGCCATTTGGTTTTGGAGCCGAGACAGTTTTGCTTCCGCGGTTTCAGACGCGCGTTGTAGGCACCTACGTTTATTTTTTTTATCCATGCGGGCTCGTTTTTGTAGCTCCGTTAGTTGAGCTGGATCGTTTTGGAACCGTGACCGTGACTCCATTAGTTATCCGTTGTCTACCGTTAGTGATATGGATAATTGCACTTACTGTTAATACGGAGCGTTTTCTGTGGTTGTACTGTTAATAATGCATCACTGTAATGTGATTCACATATGCTATATGGTTTGGACGTGTGAGGATGCCGAACGTTTAATACGGAGAGTTCGTTTATTCTTATTACAGTAATCCCTCCTCCATCGCGGGGGTTGCGTTCCAGAGCCACCCGCGAAATAGGAAAATCCGCGAAGTAGAAACCATATGTTTATATGGTTATTTTTAGAATGTCATGCTTGGGTCACAGATTTGCACAGAAACACAGGAGGTTGTAGAGAGACAGGAACGTTATTCAAACACTGCAAACAAACATTTGTCTCTTTTTCAAAAGTTTAAACTGTGCTCCATGACAAGACAGAGATGACAGTTCTGTCTCACAATTAAAAGAATGCAAACATATCTTCCTTTTCAAAGGAGTGCAAAGCAAGCAGTCAAAAAAAAAATCAATAGGGCTTTTTGGCTTTTAAGTATGCGAAGCACCGCCGGTACAAAGCTGTTGAAGGCGGCAGCTCACACCCCCTCTGTCAGGAGCAGGAAGAGACAGAGAGAGAGACACAGAAAAACAAAGTCAAAAATCAATACGTGCCCTTTGAGCTTTTAAGTATGCGAAGCTCCGTGCAGCATGTCCTTCAGGAAGCAGCTGCACACAGCCCCCCTGCTCACACCCCCCTACGTCAGCGCAAGAGAGAGAGAGAGAGAGAGAGAGAGAGAAAGTAAGTTGGGTAGCTTCTCAGCCATCTGCCAATAGCGTCCCTTGTATGAAATCAACTGGGCAAACCAACTGAGGAAGCATGTACCAGAAATTAAAAGACCCATTGTCCGCAGAAACCCGCGAAGCAGCGAAAAATCCGCGATATATATTTAAATATGCTTACATATAAAATCCGCGATGGAGTGAAGCCGCGAAAGGCGAAGCGCGATATAGCGAGGGATCACTGTACACCGGACCATGCTGTGTAGTGTGGACGTTTAGTTCAGAAGCGCGTTGTAGGCGCCTGCACCTTTCGTACTATCTTTGTGGACCTTTGCGGACTCCGTAGTGTCTTCCGTTTGACTCTGGGGTGCAGTGCAGAATCCTCTTTTCTGTGTGGCGTTAGTTGAGCTATTTCGTTTTGGAGCCGTGACTCCTTCGTTAGTTGAGCTCTTTCGTTTTTGAGCCGTGACTCCTTCGTTCGCGGTGGATTAGACTTCGCTTGCGGTTTATGAGACGCGCGCTGTAGGCGCCTGCGCACTATGTCTCCTGGGTCCATCGCCGTGTACCTGCGTCCGTGCCTTCCGGTTTACCATTTTCGGTTAGTAATATGGATTGTACTGTACATTTAATTACACACACCCACTAACCTATGAAGGCACGACCTCAGTAGGAGAGTCTTCAGGTGGTGCAGTATCTTCAGCAGGTGCGTCGTTGTCTTCTTCCGCTGAAGGAGTACTAGGAGTAGGCAGTGGGTGTCTGGGTGTGCGGCTGAAGAACATCTTGATAGGCAGTTGCTGGCGCTGTCTTTTCATATGCGTGAGGAGGCTTTTGTAGGGTATTGCCATCTTTGATCATATCCAAGACTTTCACCTTCTCCTGGATAGTAAGCATCTTCCTCCAGCGCTTAGTTTTATTGTCAGAAGGCTTAGAAAAAGCAGCACGTTTAGGAGCCATCGTGGGGCTTAGATAAAAGTTCTCAGAAAGCACATGCATAGTGACGTAAGCGTGTATGAGAAAAAATCACGACAGAGTGAAGCCGCGAAAGTCGAATCGTGATATAGCGAGGGATCACTGTACAACTTTTTGTACAAAGTAACTGTCATAAACTAAAAGCTATATCTATAAGCTTTTTAAACAAACAAGACAACAAAGTAAATTTATAAATTAAAAAAAAAACTCTCATAGGTTTTTCTACAAGGCAGGAAATTGTTTACACTTTTCACACCCAGAACGAATTCACAAGAGGCAAAAAAAATTCCTAAGGTAACTGAACCACCCCTACTGCTTTCCTCAGTGATAAACGTCTGTCAGCTTATTGGTAGGCATGGAAATGTTGATCAATCAAACAATGGTTTCCATCACATATTCCAAAAAAGGAATTTCGACTTTTGTTTCAAGGTGTAACTATGCCAGTCATAACCTAAATAGCTTTATTATTGCTTAAGGAACCAATCTCAATGTTAAAACTTTGGCTGTAGCCCTACAAAATATTACTGCTGCAGTTACAGTAATTTGCATATTCTCTATGTGCATTAAAACCGAGTCAATTGAACCTTCAAAGGAAGTTCAGAATTATTAAATAAAACAGAGTTAACATTTAAGATAGCTGATGGTAGAAATTATTACACAAATGCATAAAAACACATGCAGAGATAACAGGGCAGAAAACATGATATAGCATGCTCTAGTTGCCACATGAATGATTTGATGTATTTTATGCAAAGTATATAACCAGTAAAGGAATTCAGCATGACTGAGAATTAAAGGTATAAAAAAAAACAAAGGCATTACTGGCCCTATTTTAATTCTTTCGTTCTGGAGCTGTATACAACGCCAGCAAGTAAAATCAAATGTACAGCAAAGTGGAACTAAAAGAAATGACCAGATGTTCTCTTGAATTTTCTCTCTTACAATAGCTATATTGATTAATTTCAATACCAATACACTGGTAATATTATCTGCAGGAGCTGTATAGTCAATATAAATGAATCCCAGTCAATCATTTACATCATGAGAACTTTGCCCAAAATAAAAGTGTAAATAATAATTCTTCATAACTTTTGCATCAGACTGAAGGTCATCCATAAATACTGAATTGATAAATAAACTTCTTATTAGATTTATCATGCTAGAAAACTGAGATATTTCAAAGATTTTCTATCTCAAAATACAGAATATTAGTTCCATAAATCGATCTGTGTGCAACATTTATAGCAATGAACATAAACAAATAAAATGGGAAAAACTAATATTAAAAGACATACTATTGTACAATCTTTCTATAGGCACTGCCTCTGATACACATGTCGGCCACTATTACTATGGAGGAGCATGAGTACAATACTTTTTTTGGATTATGACTTGTATTACTAAACATGGAGGTTTTATCAGCCACCAATGCTCCCCGCACAAGTTGGTTTTAAAATAATTTTCTTTCCCACAGATGTCTTCTGTTCTATATTCTGGATTGCTATTTTGATACAGAGTACACATTTTCTACCATTTAACATTTAATAAGAATTTAATACAATTCTAACATAACAGCATCCTTTTTAACCAAATACTGAGTAAATGTCACACACCTTTTTTGAGGTAACGTGCTCTATTTTAAACCTATGATATAATACTATGTGGACATCACAAAGTATTCTTACTGAACTAATATACTATCTGCTGTTTCAATAACAACAAAAGAGTTACATGTATAATTTAAACAGGAAAATTAGTCTAGACTAGACTAGTCAGCTACAAAATACAGAAACAGAAAAAAACAGAAAAAGCTGAAATCATATGAGATATAATTAAAAAAACACTACATACATGGCAAACTAGCCCAAAATTGCAGACTGAATCACTGAATATGGTCAAAAATTACTCAAGAGTAACAATACTTTAAACTAAATATGTTAAATCCTGTATTTCAATTGATTTTGAAGTGAATGATTGCGTGTGTTGTTACTCTTTGAGTAGCATGCCATTTTAATGTTCTGCTTTTTGAAAATAAAACAAAATACAAAAAACTTTACACTAAATGGAAAATTGAATTTAGACTTTAAACAAAACGTTCATATTAGACCCATGTATAACATGGTTTGGGGAATAGCCGTTGGTTGTGTCAAATAAACTAGACAAACGTTCATTGATAATGAAATTACAACCAAGCAGAAGTCAGTGATCTGTGGTTTTAAACATTCTAAATCAGCCTATATATGCTTCACTTACAAAAAAAACATTAAAACTAAAACCATAAAACTTGTAAGTTTACAATCAATACAGTTCACTTTCAGTTTATACTTTTAATTTGGGATTAGTGCTGGGAGGTATACCGTTTCATCCCGAAAACCGTTTTTTATTTTTGTTATGATATGGATTTTTCTTATACCGCAATACCGGTTTAAATAGCCTAAACAATGTTCGGAACATGGCGCAGTGGAAAACTGTTTAAGGGGGGACCTTTTTCACTGCTAAACACGCATACAACGGAGTAAATGCGTTAGTGGAGGTATTGCGCAGTGAAAATGGACAGAAAACATTCCGAAACTGAAGCTGTAGCAGATGATAAAGTTGAACATGATGACACAGAAGAACCTTTGCTGAAAAAAGGAGCCGTGTCTGTTGTCTGGAAATATTTTGTTTTTACAAGGTCGGATGTGGACCAAACAACTATTTACTGCAAATGCTTTTCGAGCTAAAGTTGTCACCACAGGCAGCATCACAAGCAATTTGCTGCACCACCTTAGCCGCAAACATGCATTGGAATAACATGAATGTATGGAACTAAGATTGGCACCCTCCATGTCCTCAGGTAAAACTGAAAAAGCTAGAGGACACTTAAGTCAGACGTTATTTGTAGACACATTTACTAGAGGACTGCCTACGACAAAAAAAGCAAGTGGTGGATCGAGATAACCAACGCCATTACAATCCATATAGCTAACGTGTCAGTGGACAGAGATTGTTAACATTAATAGAAAGTGTAGTTGGTTTACAAAAAATATTTACTATTTATTCCTTATCTAAGACATGTTCAGTGCAATAAAACTTTTGACAAGCACCTCTGGATATTTTACGAAGTCTAAATACCTCTTCGGATGGTTGAAAATATGTTGTCAAAATTATAGATTAAGTTGTTTGCAAAATTTGTTCAATAAAAAGGTTGCATATTTTGACTGGAGCTGTCATGCAATGTGATCCCTTCTCTTCATTAGTGCCACCCACTTAAAAACTATCACTTTATGGGGCCATGCAAACCTGTATTAATACGTGTGTGCACATTAAAATGTTTTTTTTTGTACAATGTACAATTCTCATGACAGTGGAATAGGTTATTCATAGCCAGTCTACTGCAGTAATTGCAGTGGCAAATGTGGTTAACATCCACTCATGCATGGGGAAAAAATATAGTTGAATACCGTGAAACCGGGATAATTTAGAAAAATACCGTGATATAGAATTTTGGTCATACCGCCCAGCACTATTTGGGATATCTTAAACATCACTGAAAGAGTACCAAAAAATCTTGAATATTGAAAACACAAAAATGTAGCATCCAGTGGTGTGCAAAAGTAAAGAAAAAAAAATCAGATTCTCATTGGGGAAGTTAAAATTTAAGTAGCACATGTTGACTTATTAAGTGGAGAAGGGAAGTGCTTATGAGTATAGGTGGGATACCTATAATATAGGCAAGGATAATATTGTACAAATTATATTTTCTAAGTTGTGTGGAACTGCTTTTGACGAATTTAGTGAAGAGACAACATTAACTAGTATAGAAATATTTCTGCATATATACATTTGTAGAAGTAATAAGGTATGAAGAATTCTTATCACCTACAGGAAGAATTTGAACATGTTAATAGAATTCTCCAGGCTCCTACTGAGAAGTGAGTGCACTGGGTACAACATGGTAATCAGGCCACAAAGGGGCCCTAGCTCATTGAACTCACTGCAGGGACCACTCAGACATATCTCGATGCTCACTCATAAAAGCCCAATTCTGATAACAAGGTGTTGCTTTCACTTTTTAAGATTAACACAACAGATTATTTCTTTATAACCTAAAATGAACAACAAAGTGCATTAGCATCATCGAAAGAGATCTGTTAGAATTTTTGCATTCCTGCATATGCATCAATAGGTGATGTAGAACACGACAGGTTAAAATAAGTCCTTACAGCAAAAGCAATGAATAATCAATGCCTGGCAGAACAACTTCCTTTCTAAACTAATTTGAAGGAAGCTGCCGTCTACAAACTCAGGAAATTCCTTCTGGGAAACGTCCCCACTGGAAATGTGCGTCTGTGGAAAAGAAATGTGTGTCTAAAAGATTAAGTAAAAAATGAAAAGAAAAGGAAAATAAGTCCTAATTGTTGAAAAACCACAGAAGCATCTGACAGGAAAATATTTGAAACTGAATGGTGGTATTATTACTGTTTAATATAGCATGCAACAGAACATTCAGTCTTCAGCAGCAGAAGCTGCATAATTTCACTAAAACTACAGACAGAGAAGGAAAGTAAAAATTCATAAATAATTTAATATGGATTTTTAAATGTGAATTACAATATTTTGAAACTTTGTGTAAATGATTGCTGCACTTTGCACAAGTCAAGAAAATTAAACATCTAAATACTGTAAAGTACAGACATTGGTCAGAAACAACAAAAGGTGACAAAGGGAGCAATTAAAACAATTATGTAGTTTGATCTAAAAACAAAATACTTGACAAAAGCATATAAGTGCATTTCTTAAAAACAAATGCTCTCTTTATATATAGCGTACATACAAAGTTTGGAGCGGCATCCAAACCACATCACTGCACAACTGGGTTCCTAATATGTAGAGCTCACCTGCTTAAAGGAAGCTACTGTGTCCACATTTCCATATTTATATAAAAAAAACTTGAAGCAAGCACAATGCACCACAGGGAAAACAGCAAATCTATTGTGACACACCAAACAAGTGACTCATTTACCACTTACTTTCCTACCTGAAAATGACAGCTGCAGGAAAAAGACAAATCAGTAGCTATAATACAGAAAGACTCAACAAAGAGAAAGTAGTATGGAAAAACTTAACAAAAACAACATACAGTGCTGAAATACTTTCTAATGAAAAATTATGAAACATAACTAAATTATTTGAAAAATTACAACCCAACATTTATTAAGCTGCCACTACTTCAGTCCTTAACAATAATTCTCATAAAATATACTAAGCAGTATCTTAAAAGTAAATTGCCTTATGAATTGAAGCTGTGAAATCTGCAACCTTTTAACTCATATTTGCTTTACATGAATGTGAAAAAAGAGGAACATTATTGGAAAGCAACATATAAATTATCTCATTTAAAAATAGCAGTTTTAATAAACAAGACTACAAGATGATTTGAAGCTAAACACTTCATAAACAGTAATTTCAGGGCTTTATATAAAAGTAAGTACACCCTATGAAATGTTTTTTCTTTATTATGTGAACATATCAAGATTCAATCTTCATTTAAACAGTATCTTTAGAGTTGATGTTCTTAAAAAAAAAACAATGAAAATTTTAATTTGTAATACTTTATTCAATGAAAAATGATAACTATGCTACTTCCACCTGTGGGAAAAGTTAAGTACGCCCATTGGTTCAAATAGTTGGTATTGTCCCCTTTGGTAGTTACAACATCAAGTTGACATTTCTTATGACTGCCTAGGAGTCTCTAACACTGAATAAAATAAAGGTGTCCCACTCCTCCATGAAGAGCTCTTTCAGATGTGCAATGTTTGAGGGGTGTCTTGGGTGCACTTGAACTTTGACTTGGCCACCCCAGATTTCTTGACTTCTTTCTTTTCAGCCATTCCTTGGTGGATTTACTGGTATATTTAAGATCATTATTATGTTTCATGGTCCACTTTCAATTTAGCTTGAACGAGAGCTCCGAGTCATCTCAGCAAAAAGTTGTTATTTATTTTCTTATTACTCACTCTCTTTGTGCATACTACTTTATCACACTTTCAGTATGACCGGCAAACACTATTGGAATTACATTCATCAGCCAGTTCAGATTTTACAACAGTTTTTGATATCGCGGACACTGTACTGCCTGGAGTCTTTTGCTTACTCGCGCGACACTGAAGGAAAACAACGCACTGCTCACCGGTTCTCGAGCTGTTGACCATTAAAGTTAGACCCTTCTACCTCCCGAGGGAGTTCAGTTCAGTTCTCCTTTCAGTTGTTTACATCCCCCCACAAGGTGATAAAGCTTCGGCTATGGATGAACTGTATGATGTTATCAGTGGACTAGAGAACGCTAACTCAGAAGCAGCATTTATTGTTTTGGGAGACACAATGGGACAGTGAAGCTGAGGGGGTCTTACAGGACTGCTTTGAAACAACTGATTGGCAGATGTTTGAGGATGCAGCTGATGGCAACATCAATGAATTCACAGACTCTGTCACAGGTTATATCAGCAAGTGCATTGACGATGTTGTCACTAAAACCTCCATTTGCATATATCCTAACCAGAAACCCTGGGTAAATAAGGAGATTCGGGCTAAGTTCAAGGCGCGGACCTCTGCCTTTGGCTCAGGAGACTCTGGTGTATACAAAGCAGCCAGATACGACCTCCGGAGATCCATCAAGAAGTCTTCTTGATCTGTCACTTTGATCCTTGAAACGTCTGACGTGAGAAGGTCCTTCAAAAAGGTCAATCCTCGCAAAGCTCCGGGACCAGATGGCATCCCAGGCCGTGCCCTCAGGGCATGTGCTGACCAGCTAGCAGGTGTGTTCACCAACATCTTCAATTTCTCCCTGAGGCAGTCAGTGGTCCCCACTTCCTTCAAGGCATCCACCATCATTCCTGTCCCAAAGAAACCGGTGGACTCCTGTCTGAATGACTATCGCCCGGTTGCACTGACATTGGTCATTATGAAGTGCTTCGAGCAACTGGTCAAAGGTTACATCTGCTCCTCCCTCCCGACACGCTGGATCCTCTCCAATTTGCTTACAGAGCAAACGGATCTACAGAGGATGCCATTGCGCTAACAATAAGCACTGCCCTCACCCACCTGGAAAGAGGAAATACATATGTAAGAATGCTGTTCATAGATTACAGCTCGGCATTCAACACCATCATCCCCTCAAAACTCGTCTTGAAGCTTGACGACCTTGGGTTGGGGACGACCATCTGCAGATGGATTTTCTATTTCCTCACAAACAGGCCCCAGGTGGTGAGAGTCGGCAAACACACGTCCTCATCACTCATTTTAAACACAGGAGCGCCGCAGGGCTGTGTGCTTAGCCCCCTCTTGTATTCCTTGTTCATCCACGATTGTGT
Organism: Erpetoichthys calabaricus; assembly: GCF_900747795.2. NCBI lineage: Eukaryota > Metazoa > Chordata > Cladistia > Polypteriformes > Polypteridae > Erpetoichthys > Erpetoichthys calabaricus. The sequence continues at coordinate 113,534,556 of NC_041394.2, forward strand.
TGCAAAACACGGCACAAACACCATCATCAAGTTTGCAGATGACACAACCATCATAGGCCTTATCACTGACAACGATGAGATGGCCTACAGAGAGGAGGTGCTGGCATTGAGTAATTGGTGCCTGGATAACAACTTGTCTCTTAACGTCAGCAAAATCGGAAACAGCAAGGCAGAGAACACCAGGCCATCTACATCAACAGCGTAGAAGTTGAAAGGGTTAACACCTTCAAGTTCCTCGGAGTAAACATCACCGAGGATCTCTCGTGGACCCTTCACATAGACACTGTGGTTAAGAAAGCTCGCCAGCAGCTCTACTTCCTGAGGAGGCTGAGGAAGTTTGGCATGAATGCCAACATCACCTCAAACTTTTACAGGAGTGTGGTCGAGAGTATGCTGATGGGCTGCATTACTGTCTGGTATGGGAGCTGCTCTGCCAGCAGCCGGAAATCACTACAGAGAGTGGTGAAGGCAGCAGAGCACATCACAGGCAAGAGTCTTCCTGCCATTGAAGACATTTACCTCCATCGGTGCTTGCGTAAGACAAGCAGCATCATAAAGGACCACAGCCATCCAGCACGTCAGCTGTTCTCCTTATTACCGTCTGGCAGACGATACAGGAGTCTGGCTGCTCGGACTACAAGACTTAAGAACAGTCTTTACCACCAGGGCATTCGACTCCTCAACAGCAACACCTGCACACTTACATACACTTACATTACACCTACATTGCATTACATCTACATTGCAATACTCACACAAAAACTGTACCTGCACACACTCTGAATACTGACTGGAACATGCATCTGCACTTTATGGAATATGCATCTGTACTCATAAAACATTATCTGTGCAATAACTGTCATTTGTACTTGCTGCTCATTCAACTCATATTGCTCTATTACTTCTTTTAAAATGTACATATTTTATCTTATATGGCTTGTCTATTTTTAACTTGTAATTTTTTAAAAAAAATTTTTAGCTTTATTAGATCTAGGCTGAGTGACTTGTTTTTCTCGTCATACACATTTCATTGTATGTTGACCCTGTGTTAACCTATATATGACAAATAAACCTAAACCTAACCTAACCTAATCTTTGGACAGATGGTCTCACATTATCCTCAAGCACCCAATTCAAAGATGGTGAGCTACCCAAGTCCTGATGCAGCAAATCAACCCTAAGCCATAACAATTCCTGCACCACTCTTTCTTCTGGTTAAATGCTGCCTTTAGTTTTCACCAAATATATCTTCCGGTACTATGGCCAAATAATTCTATTTTTGCCTTGTCTTTCCTGAGCACACTGTCCCAGAAACATTGGTCTTTCCCTAGGTGTTCATGGGAAAACTTCAGCCATGCCCAGATGTTTTTTTGGACAACAACGGTTTCCTCCTACTTATCTGTAGGTCCTGTGATGAAATTCTGAGGTTCTTGGTAACCTCTTTCAGCATTCTGTCCTCAGGTCACTAGCTGAACTTGCTGGGGTGGCCCATTCTGGAAAAGATAGCAATTGTTTGAAATCTTCTCTACTTGTAGATGGTCTTCTGGACACTTGAATGATTTGCTTTACAGTTGTTTTGAGATCTTTTTAAATCTCTTCCCAAACCAATAAACATCTATAGCCTTCTTTCTGAAGACCTCAGAAGGTTCTTTCGATATGGCCATGCTTATAACACACACTTCAATAAAAAAGAGCAAATCAATGTAAATGTCTGAGATTTACATAAGGCAGGCTCCTCCAAGATTTTCCTTAATGATGTTTTAATCATTTGCACCTCATCTGGTGCACATGACGGCTAATTTTAGGTATTTGAGGTAATGATAAATGTAGGGGTGTAATTATTTTTTCCACATGCAAAATCTGAATTTATACTTATTTAAATTATGGACTATTTTATACAATGGAGTACAAAATGTAGATGAGGAATGATGGTTGTTATATTACAGTATATCGCGTCTATCTATAAGAACATAAGAAATAGCTAAAGTTAATAGCTAAAACGGTCAATCGACAAGCTTCTGTTCCAAGACAGCCGCTTTCCCCAGGAAAGTAAACTGAGTCAGTGTCAGGTGCCCTTTCAATGTAACAGTAACCACAGCATAGAGAGAAGTGTGCGTATTGCAACAGGTACACATGTCGTAAATGTAGGAAGGACGGTCCTTGCGTGTGTGTGAACTGTTAACATTTGAATTTGATGACTGCATATAGTGCTGAACTTACCTCTCTGTACTATTCTTTCCTCTGCATGTCCTGGAGTACAAAAGAAACAGCACTGTGCACCCAAAAGTGGACACTAGCAAGATTGGGGGAAAAAAAAAAAAACACGCCAAACACACGGTCAGTGATTACAAGCGCAAGATGTTATGTGAATGAATATGAATAATATGAATAATGTTGCATCCGTACCACAATGTTTTCCGAAATGTACTATATAGGACATAAAATGAATAATTCCAAATATCATATATACCTATGTCTCTGTTTTTTTTTTGTCAGTGTGTCTTTGACATCATGGATCATAAGGTGCATACTAATTCAGCATGAGCAGGAACACTCAATAAAACTGAATAAAAAAAAAAATCAAGTGACGGTGAGATACGAAGCAGGTAGATTCACCAGCGTTTGTGTGTCAGCTTTTATCCCTCCAGATCAGAGAATGTCCAGTTCCATTGCCTCAAAACACCACTCACATCTACAGTTATTCCCAGTTTCAAATAAAAACTATCAGCATCAGATCCCTGGGTGGGGGGGAAGTAGTATGTATCGTGATCGTGACTGAGAGAATAAAAGTGAAAATAAAATGGTAACTTTCACAAGTACTATAAATGTACACCGTCTGTTACAGAAGCAAACCAAATGTATATGTGTACTGTACAATATTAACAATAAGAGCAGCTCACTACTGAAAACGGCAAATATAGGAGGCAGTCGGGATTGAACCGGGGATTCTTGATCACAAGTCTCAAATTTTATCGCTACGCCACGGAAGCTGTTGCCTTACCCTTGAACCTTTTGTGAAAGTGTTTATTTGATCTTTGGACTTCAGGCTTCACACATTATACGTATAGGTTATGCCAACATTTTGTCATTTACTACTAAAATATGAAAACGTTTCTGTTTTAACAATGTGTTTACACAGATTATTGTAGAAACGGAACACACATGAAATGCATGTGTTCCAAATAACGATCTATTATTTCCACTCTAAAACTCCAGCACTTCACTCTCAGATAATCAATCAAGGCATGAGCTGGGAGAACTTTGTGCACGTTCTGCGGCTGTGTGGGGATGGAATAGCAGGCTGCTTGCTGCTCGTCTTTATCGGCACATTTACAGGACAAAAGACACTGAGGGAGAGGTGCGAACGGATTTAAGGAGTTTTTTCGTAGGCTCTGGTAATTCTAGTGTTAAAGAAACAATCTTAACTATAACGTTTAAGTTTATATTGGCTCTGTTGTCACTCTAATAATTATACAGATTGATCAAACATTTAATCAAACTATGTAAAAACAAATGTAACTGATTGCAAAGATTTTTATGAGAAAATTAGTTTAATAAAGCACAACACATCTTGAAAAATGACAAAATAATTTAAAGCAATAAGGAAATTTTCAAGATTTCCAGCTGTACCTACAGGTAAACAGCATCCATGTATTCGATAATTGAACAATGAAATTAAAGGCATTTACTGGAATGTTCAAGTTTTGATAAAGTTGCCTGAAATTTAGCAAATTATTGTAAATATCATAATATCTAATGATTGACTTTTGGTGCTCATGTTTTTATGTACCTGTATGTTTACCAGTACACACTGACACTGTGGTTCAGGAAATCACAACAGGATATGAAATGGACAAAGGCAACTCACCAAGGCCCAAGCAGGAAGCTGTTAATTAAAATACTAATGCTGTCTGAATTATATATGTTTTTCATTCTCACTTTTCTCATGGAAATCAAAAGCAAAAAGATTCAGTGAATGAATACATACAATAAGAAAATAAACTGTGCGTAACCTAAAACGACTGACAACAACATAAGAACATGCAAACTGAATTAAGATAAACAAAAATAAATAAAACTCTTTGTACTATTTTAATCTGATCTAGCCAAGCTATCCTCATAAAACATATCACACTACATAAAGTGGGTAAGTGGTAAGCCCATTTACTTGTCTTAGCTAAAGAGACGTCTAGTCAGATCATGTTACAGAATGAGGGTCACCAATAATGGATTAACATTGTTTTAGGGAATATACACCCTAAAGTGGCTAAGCTGCCATTGTGCCCAGAAAAAAAACTCTGATATGTGAAAAAGATCCAAAAAGGAACATCAAGTAGAAATAATAAACTGAGGTGTAAGGAAACTGAAAACCACTGAAGTGAGGACACATGCTGACAGACACAGCTTCATATTAAGACAAAGCAGAAGGCAAAGCTAAACACATTGAGAAAAGTACTGGGTACAGTGAAAATGAAGATTTATAGTTACAGCTGGAAGAAAAATTTTGGTTAACTGTCCTGCAGAACTGCATTATGTCACTAATGATTTGATCATGGTGTCAACTGTCAGTAATTAAAAGGGGATTGTCAAAAACTTTACATAACAGGGATATATAGAAGGGGATCTGAAAGGAGCAAAAGAGAGTTTATGGAAGTATAAGAGGTTAGAGGGCAACTTTGAATTCAAGCAAATCCCACATGTTTTAAGCTAGACTGGAGATTCAGAAAGCAATACTGAAAATATTAGAAGGTGGACATTACCTTTGTACACATGACAATACTAACACTGCAATTACCTCCAAATTATAAAGAAAAAGGCCTAATACTGTACAAAGATAACTCAGTGCAAGCAATGAGGACTTTTCCAAAAGAAATGCTTAATATATAAGAAGAGAGTATTAGCCATTTAGCTGAAATACCTTTGCTTTGTACTGGATCCTGTCTTCTGAAAAAAACTATTTAAAAGTTGAATGAAATACACTATATAATAAAGTATTGCAGTGTCAGCCATTTGACTATAGGATGTATTTTCTGCAAAGAAGGAAATGAAAATTATAAAAAAAATGCAATCTCTCTTTTGCCATTTATTTATCAGAGTCTATGTGCAAGGATGCTGTAAAGATTTTAAATAGTTAAATAACACCACTTGCAATTTAATTTTCCACACACATAACAGTCATTTGTGAAAATTAAAAAAAAACATTTAAATCACCCTTATGTCATTTAATTTTCCATTTTGTCTTTTCATTTTCCATACCTGTCTTGGTATGTCAGTGTCATAATTAAACTGAAAATGCAATTACCCACTTTAGATTTGCTATTGATTTGCTTTTTCTTCATGATATGCATAATAACTGCTAAAATGAAAGTGAAAATTCGATATTTCCTTCATATTTTCTTTTCCGTTAGATTTGCAGTACATATCTGACAAAATTTAAACAAAAACTCAAAATGGAAAAATCAATCACATATGCTTTTTTTGTAAAAAATGCCTCCCATAATTTGACATTAAATAAATAAATAAACAAACATTGCCTGCAGAGGTCTGATGTGCATGCAGGGCAAAATATTACATAATATTTAGGTTCCTGTTACTAGATACACCTAAACATGCATCATAAAACCGGACATGGTATAATAAGCTCTAACCAAAGACTGGTCATGTATGTTATGTAGTATTTTTTGTTTGTAATTTCCTCCTGGGGACAAATAAAGTCTATTTAGTTGTGGCAAAGCAGATACTGACAGAGTAATGGTGGCATTTAGATGGCCCAACTGTTCCCCTCCCCATATCCTATTAAATCTGCTGCTTCCCACACACTTTGATGGAGAGTTTTGAGCCATTAAACAATTAAGGAAAGCTGAAATTGAGAAATAGGATTATCAATACTCAAGTTCTTATTATTCTTTCTCAATAACCCTTCTCGAGCTGGAATGCCACGTTAATGCAGAGTGAAACCATCCATGGGAGTCACTGTTATGGGGATAGTACATTAATAAATGAGACAGAAAGTAGGATGCAGGACAGGATGGTGATTGTTCCCCGAAACAATGAACATCATCAGAAAGGAACAGCTGCCTCTGAACTTCAGGGCTGTGGAGCCCTTTAATATTAAATGGTCTGATACCACCAGAAAATCCAGTGTGATTTTTGGAAGGAGGGTACAATTGAAACGAATGTCAGTTAGTGTTTAAGGGTGTGAAAAAATTAAAGTGCCAACACAAGGGCTAGTCTGAGACACTACTGCATTGGTAGACTCTGATTATTTTGTAGTTATTATACTCATTGCTTGTGTAATACCTACACCTGTGTATTAATGAACTATAAAATAATTACATAATAAATTTATAAACCACTCTTAATGTAGCTATTTCAGCCTTCCTGATATTGTTATTACTGTTATTGTTATTTCTTTTTTTCTGAGTTTGGGATCTGATAGTTCCCCCTACAGGGCACACTTGTTATGAATACCATACAAGTTAAAGGACTACAGGGTATCTTTTGGATCTTTGCTTTCTACCGGACTAAGCTGCCCTTTAGTTAACAGACAGGGAGATGAATTAATAGCTCTTTCACTGTTGGAAACTTATTCAGAACTAGACCTACCAGAAAAAATAAAACTATAACACTACTACAAAGAGGTTTCCCCTGTGGAATGTACAGTATTGATATATTCTGAATAGACATTACTAGCATTGAGAAATCTGTTTAAGTCTCATCTTTCTATAAAACAATGATGCAGAACTCTTGAAGCACATGCAGGTGTATTATGGAAAACCTGAAACAAATGTATTCTTATTAGTGTATAGTGATCAACCCCTTCCTACATTATCATGGATCTCACTTTTCTCCAGTGCTATTTTAAAGGTTCAGTCATGAACACTAACTTATGTCAAGGTGAAAGTGGACTGCAGATCCCTAGATATCACTTTAGGGTATTTTTGTGACTTTATCAAAAATTCTGTACCTTTCTATTAGAGAAAACTGCCCTGGAAATCTATCCATAGGAAGACTGATTGCTGTCCTATTAGGCATGAATATTATTTTTGTGGAAATTCACAAATAATTTTGACTATGACATCTGTTTCTAGAACCTGGGTGCTAACAAATTAACTTCTGTTATCTTGTGGTATTGGGCAGAGTGTTCTGCCACAATATGAATTAAGACAGATTTTTAATAAGAAAGAATCAGTAGACAAACTCTAGTCTAAAGTCTTGTAGAGTTTGAAACCTGGAAGTCTAAAGTGATCGACGTCAAGCCAAACCAATATACCAGAAATCAAAGTTAAAAGGTCATAACCAAGAGAGAGAGAAACAGAATGGACTTGTCACTAAAATTATTTACCCAGAATTGGATTTCCAGGATTTGAGCTGATCTTTACACCTTCTAACCCATAACTTCACTTGGCACAAGCTTAAGTTGTCCTGCATAGCAACGTGGCCAGCAACAGTACACAAACTAAGCCCAAAATGGCTAAGTCTAGAGAAAACAAAATGGTATTGTGGAAAGATAACATCTCTAAAGAAAAGTTTTTACAAAAAAAGTAATCAAATAAGATTCAGCAACCTTTAAATCCCACAAGTATACCACAATTACCAAAAAAATAAAACTGTAAAAAAATTTAAAATAAAATCATTCAGTCTCGTGTATTAATGTAAGTATTTAAACATTCACTGTCTATAGCAGCTTGTCTAATTCAAGGTGGCTGAAAATGCAGTCTATCCCAGCAACACAAGAGCCCAAGGCACAGACAAACCCTGGACATGACAAATTTTCAAACATCTAACCCTTACTGTCCTTTTAACTGAGGTGAGTTAAGTGGGGGCTGTAACTTTTTCACCCCAAAAATTGTGCTGTTGGCAAGTTTGCACATCAAAGAAATTACAAATGCATCAAAGAGTGCCATTTTTTCTGCCAGAATAGGCACTAATTTAAATCGAGAAAATGTCATGTCACTTAATCCATACCAGGGTCGTGAGGGGTGCTGGCGCTTATCCCAACTAGCACTTAATGCAAGGCAGGAAGCAATCCTGGACAGGGTACCAGTCCACTGCAGGGTGAACACACTCATACACCAACACTCTCACACATGCCCCAACCACACATTAGAACCAGTTTAGTGTCGCCATCTCACCTAACCTGCAAGTCTTTGGACAGTGGGAGGAAACCTACACAGGCGAAGGAAGAACATGCAAACTTCATGTAGGGAGGACCTGGGATGCAAACCCTGGTCTCCTTAGTGTGAAGTAGCAGCGCTATCACTGCGCCACCCATTGAAAAAATACATGGCCATACTCACTGCGTAAGGCTTGCAAGAATGCAGAAAACTGAAGAAGAGAACCCAGAAATTAATAAAAAGCTCCAGAGTAGTAACAGGGACAAACACTTCTAGTTCCTCCTAATCATTAGTGACACTTTTTCCTAAAAGACTGGTTCCAGCTTTATTTCTGTAAGGTTATATGTTTACAGGGTCATTATTATCACATGTACAGTCAAATTCTTACTTGTATTAGTTAATCAACATGCCACGTGTTACTTATTATTCAGCGCCTTGATCAGTGAGTATAACTAGTTAAATAACTTACCCTGGAACTGCTCTCTTCCATATCTGAAAAATCTCAAAATACCATCATCATAACTTAGTAGCAAACAAAAAGCAGACAAACATCTCAAACACTAATAAGATATCCTACTCTGTTAATTAGTTGAATTGCTTGTATTAAGGGAAAAGTAGCATGTATCTAAGGTCAAAATATACCAAACATCACTCTTTCCTGTAATTGCATGCAATACGTCATGGCTTACTTGCCTCCTACTTTATACATGAAATTTATGCCAATGAAAATGTTTGGACAGCAATGACGTCATGGTCTTGGACTGGTTCCACCTGTGTCACCATGCATGTTTTTCTTAGCACAGCTCTGTTGTTTTAAATTAAATTTGTTTTGTACAAGTCTTTTTTATGTGCAAAACAGACGTTAAGAGTGCACTTGATGACAAACAAAGCACATTTGTTTGGGTTGATGGCAGTGTTTAACAAAACATTTGTGTGTATAATGAGAAGGTACACTGATGAATAGCAAATCAGCTGGAGGAAGTGGACATTGCATGCAGCATTAAATCAGTTCAGAGAAAAACATAAGAACTACAACACATTTATAAAAAGGTAGAAAAAAGAACAACTGGTACTACAATAATTCACATCTTTCCTGTACGCATGTGCACAAATTGCTTACTTTGTACTTAATGTACTTAATGCACAAGTCACACCGCAATGAGCTCTAACACGTGATGAAAAAAGGTGGAAAAATGGCTGCCTGCTTCACTTTAATTTTTGGTGGTCAATGATGTTAACAGAAAAGTAGAAAAACAAAGGTATTTCACACTAGTTTATTTGGAGAAACTCACAGGACATAATATAAAGTTTAAAGTAAGTAAGTAAGTAAAAGAATAGCCCTAAAACTGTATGGCTAGCTGTGTAACTCCTAAGACCCTAAGCCAATTACATTTTTTCCACTTAACAGAATGAAGCAACTATATTAGCCAAAAAACAAAATATAGTACACATTATCTATTTTCTACCATATTCACTGCTAAATATGTCAAATACATGTTTAGAAATTATTGAAAGTAACCAAGTCATGAAGAAAAAAATGACAACTAAACTACTAAACAAATTAACAGTAACAAATATCCCCAATTTCTTTTCCCATAATCTAGCAATGAGTAACAAAACATGATCAGAAAATTGCTGCCACACCATCAAAACCACAATTGCAATTTTGGGAAGAGAAAATCCATTACTCAGAGTAAACATTTACCGGTATACTGTATGTGTAATGGAAGCTTTTGTATCAAATTCTAGGATGAATCATAATGATCTTAGAGGCACAAGTATCTGCCACTTACCTAATCAATTACGTATGTTACATCTGCAAAATAAACTATTCAGATATGAGATGGAAGAAAACCTCTAAATTTATGCTATTTTTTTTTTTAACAACCACAGGAACAGTTACAGCAAGTGATGCTCTTTAACATGCATTGGGAAATTACACTGAACTGCTGACAAAATGACCCACATGAACTACATGTTTTCATTTAATGTTATCAATAATTGGTTTAAAGTGGCATTCTTTTTAGATGACAGCACCAAAAAAATTATTACTTGCTTTAAATAATTTACAACCTAAAGTATAATTTACATCACGGCTAATGACAATTTGTCAACCTTTGGGTTTTCTGATTAGAAAAAAAAAAAAAAAAGATTTGGAAAGGTTTTATTTCAGCACTCTCCTCTCCATTTAACTACTGAACACCACACTTCTAAATATGTATAGACTTGGTCAATAAAAATGTATTCATTGCTTATTATTTATAGTAAAATTCTGTGTTAATGTAAATATCAGGAACTATTAACAATTACAACATTGTCCTGTTAAAATCGGAACCTGTAGTCCACCTGTTCTTTTACAAAAGATAAATAAATAAAATGACACAGTTGTGAAAGAGAAGCATTTGTCAGGCATTTCAAAAGTGTTAAAAGGAAATAAAAGTCAAGTATCTGCTTCCTGAATCTGAGGGCAACCGGGAAATACTGACTTAACCAGCAGGCATTTCCTTATTCAGTGTGAACTCTTTAACGTCTCACATGCATTACAATGTTCACATGCATTGCATAAATAGTTTAAAAGTTTCACCCCATGCTTCCTAATTACACGTATTTCTAAGATCATAATATATTTCATTGCTCCTGTCCTTCCCCGGGTATACAATAATTAATGATAGATAGATAGATAGATAGATAGATAGATAGATAGATAGATAGATAGATAGATAGATAGATAGATAGATAGATAGATAGATAGATAGATACTTATTGATCCCAGGGGGAATTTAAGAATATATATATATATATATATATATATATATATATATATATATATATATATATATATATATATATATATAAAAGAGAAGTGTGGAATTGTCATATTTTGTTTGTTATATGGAATTCAAGAGTGCATACTTTATAAATAAAGAAAACCAAGCAGATGCATCCTTGCAGAAGCACAAAGAGCAGTCAACGGAGTAAACATGAACTATGACAATGCATTTGGTTGCATTGGAAACTTATAGAACATAAAATAAACAACATCAATCAGTAGAAGACATATCAGTCTCTGAATATAAACCACATACTGTAGTGCTTAATGAAAGAGAAGTCAGTGAAGACTGCCCCAGCCATTATATGAGCAGATTTACACTAATATAGGAAGGCAGAGGACATAATTAGGAACCACGCTTACCCGGACTGATCTGACTCCTGCCTTTAGGCAACAACCACGTGTAATAATGGTTTTCAACAATTTAACTACTTAAGAGAAAACTTTATTGAATATTGTAATATTATTACTACTATAACTATTGTTATTGTTACTATTAACATTGTTATTATTTTTATAGTTGTCCCTTGACCCAATACAACTTATACAATCTGGATAAAATGCAATTATTTACGTATTTTTTTCTTAAATTTAGAGATAAGCAGGACACATGACTAAATCAGTTTCATACAGTGAGCCAAAGGCAGAGACTGAATTGGCAACCTTCTAGTTTAAAGATCAGCGTCCAAGTCGCTAGATAAAACATTATTATTATTATTACTACTACTACTACAACTCTTGTTATTATTACTATTATATTATTCTTTTTTATATAATTGTTCATTGACCCAATACAACTTACAAGATCAAGTTACATTATGGTTGTTTAAATATACATTTTTTTACAATTAGTGTACATTCAGGCAAAGTGACTTACTTGGCTTCACACAATGAGTCAGAAGCAGCAACTACATCTGCAACCTTCTGGTTTAAAGAACAATGGCCAAATCAATAAAAAAAACTCCCTATTAATATTATTTTCTAGATCATGAATACCTTGTACTATCATTATTATAGGCCTGCTGAAGGTCATGAATACTATTAGTGTTTGACTGTACTCCTTTCTGTTGATATGAGGTACCTTTTAAGAAAGCATTATACCACTGTGCATATGACAATAAACTTAAACTTTCTCTATTTCTACATTCAGCCTTTCCTACTTTGAGAATAAGTTGAACCAGTTAATGCAAGTTCCCCTTTAACTCTGTGGGGAAGTTTAATAATGATCCACTCGTATATGTTTCTGGTATGGAAATAGAGGGGTGGAGGAGTGAAGTATACAATTTCACAATGAAATTAAGAACAGAAAGAACTGTAACAACTGACCAGCGCTACATCTAAAACATGTTGAAAAGGGTCATTTTTATCGAAAATCTGTTTCATCTGTGACATAATTAGAATAGTAATCATTCGTTCTTAAATAGTTACAACAGCTATAGATGCAGATATAATTTGCCAACGAGAAAACAATATAATGTAGTCTGTAGAATGACAGCTAATAATATGCTGCACATGACTCCACAAAGATCAAGGCAGCCCAACAACCTTAAAAGGTTAACATCTATGAAATCAGATAAAATGGTACTAATAACAAACAAGTCTGTATTACAAAAACAATGTGGAAGGCATAGTAATGTGTGGAAAACAGTGCATTATCTTTACATTGTTAATATACATGGGAGTGAAAAAACAGAGCCTAGACTGCATTCATATTTTTTCTATTGGTTAAATAAGATTCCAGATAATATGAACCGTCATGTGTTCTGAACAGAAAAGCAGTAGAGTGTAGTGGCTAAGACAATGAAAGTTGCTGGTTCAATTCACTCATTTGATTCACTGAGTAAGTCATTCAACTCACCTGAACTAATGCTTTAAAATATAGGTAAACAATTAAACTATATTCTAAAATTTAAAGTCACCTTATATAAAGCAGTTATCCAAATGTATAATAATAATAATAACTTGTAATGCTACAAGTGCCACTGTGCAAATTACACCCTGCAAAACATTTATGTCTTATTAAATTAATTTATCATGCCTTGCATTTCCCTGTCATAGAGTTATGAGCCAAATAGGATAAACAGTTTAGAAACTTAAGAATATGAACAGAAATTGTCTCTAGAAGATCAAGAAGAATAAGTTATAGAATTATTTGAACTCTCTTATTAAGCAATATTTATATTTTTCAGTTTTTAGAACATTTTTAAACAGAGTGAATTTGGGACTAGCAACCTAGTCTATTTTCTACCTTCTGGAATTTCACTTTTGAAAGTCAAAAAAGGCATAGCAGCAAATGTAGATGTGAGTGGCAATGGGGAATGATCTTAAGTGGGAATTTAGAAAGCATGTTTTTGGCACATGACTAGCAAGAGAAAAAGCCTGACCTGGTCCCCGAAGGCATAACCTATTGCAGAGGACAATGGCGTTTGTGATTTTCTGCTCTCTAAGGGTACAAAAAAAAACACTGAAAATGAACTTGTGAAACATGAGCCTATTTCAGCAACCTGATTAACAGATACATTTACCAAACAAAAAGGGCTTTTAAAAATAAGACAAATAAAGAGGAACTATCAGTAAAAAAAAAAAAAAAAAAAAAGTAGGTTTTCTCCTACACCCCCAACAGACATGCAGTTTAGGTTAAATGGTGATTCCAGATTGGTTCAAGTGTAAGGTAAGTGTAGATGTGTGACTGAACAGACCCTATGATGCACTGGTGCCCTATCCAGTACGGTTTCCTGCCTTTCACTCAGAACATTCAGGATAGACTTTGACTCCCCATAACCCTGAACCTGGAATGAACTTGGCTGGAGAATGGCATATTTTATAAGAGTACTGAAAACAGTTGATATAACAAATATAACGACAGAAATTCTCTTTTTTTAAAATGAAAATATACCCTTTGCAATTAACGTATTTGATCATTTTTGAACAACAGATCCACAACAAAATGAGTTCAAAATTGGGTATGGGAAAAGAAGGGAATAATTAAGGCTTGGGCAAGATAAAATTGATACATATAATATTTTAAACATAAAAATGATGTTCAAGCGTCCCTGAACTAAATTAAGATTTCAGAGTGTTAGCTCTGAATGTTATGTTAAAAATCACATATTAGAAAAAAGGAGCTATACAGTAAATAAAAGGCTACAATATAAAAACCCTTACAACTATTTTTTTGTACACCAACTATTTCTCTTGAATTTTAACTATGGTAATACCTAAAAATATCTAAACTATAATAGACTAATGTCTATTTACTTGCTAACACACAGAACACATGCAATAGTAAAACACTAGCTGTTAATCTGAATATTCAAATAGTATGTCAAAATACCATAAAAGAGTCACTATCTGAATTTACAAACATTTTAAAACATCTTTAAAATTCTGAGCTCATAGACATATATACATATGTACATATTGGTGTACATGGAGTTTTAAATAATTCCTGTATCTTTAAAACTGAATCCACTCGCTAAAGGAATAACAGGTTAATACAATGAAACTTCCTGCTTCTCCTTTGCCTGAGGCAGTGTGTCCAGCAAATGTGTGTGCGTAAGCTTCATTGTGTACGTATGTATGAGAGTTACTCACGCAGGTGTGTTGGCAGTCTGATTAGCTCTTCCTCCATGGTGCTGCTGGCTCTTTGTGTTGGAACATGTACCGGAGACGAAGCGTAGTTTGACACAGGGCTCTTAGGAGGTGTGTACGAGATCCTTTCCTGCTGTTGGAACACAAAATAAACACAAGACAAGTTCTGAAATATGTGTATTAAAAAAAAAAAATCTTTCAGTCAAATAAACATCCAGCTATATAAAATAAAGAAGTCTTTGAATCCTCTGTTTAATTTCCGTACAGCACAGTTTACACATAAGAATAAAGCACACCAATGTTGTGCTAAAGTCGAACCCAAAAATATTAAACTTAGCTGTTTCATCCTTCAGATTGCTTTACTCTACATACTTGCTGCTTTTTATTAAATGTGTGTTACTTTACAAAATTCAGCTATCCATTCCGTCCATTACATATTTTCAAGTGGCCTATCTTGGCAGCACTGGTCAGAAGGTCAGACTACATAGGCAGGTATTTGGAATTTGTGGGGGGAAACCAATGTGAGCACAAGACAGACAAATAAACTCCACACCGTCAGCAACTGGGCCAAGATACAAACCCAGTTTTCTACACCTGACCACTAAATCACCATTTGAGACCCTTTATAAAATATTTATCAAAGAAACAGATAAGTTAAAAATGAAAAGAACTGGTTCATTTCTGGTATCAAATACCTGACATCTAATAATAAAGGACAGCTTCTGTTGTGTAATATAATTTCTGAACAGTAAAAAAAGTATAAAAACAAAGAACAAAGAACAGAATCAGCAATGCATCTGTCACCTACAGAATCCAAATAAGGCACATCTGCAAACCGATCCAGGCATCATTGAATGCACTGATGATAAAATCCCACATAGGCAAATTTAGGGTTGACAGTTAACCTAACATGCCTGTTCTTTTTTGTTTTTTTTTTTTGATGTGGGAGGAAAACCCATGTAGATATGGAAAGAACACACAAACTCCACACCTCCATACCACTTTAACAGCTAAAATCAAGAACACACTATATATATATATATATTATATATACAGTATATATATATATATATATATATATATATATATATATATATATATACACACACACACACATATACTGTATATACATATATATACATACACACAAAATGTCCATGTGCCAAATTGTCCTATTATAAAAGGCAAATTATTTGCCTTGAAAAAGAAGCACAAAGGTAAAAATTAAGCACTAAATGCAAGATTAATCAGATACGGTTAACTTAGCCATTTACCTATGATTAAGCCAATCAACGTCACCAAAATTTAATATGCAGTATATGGCATCCAGTCTACATTACAAGAGCTTCTTCAGTTGAATTTGCAAAACAAGTTTTATATTACAGCATTCAATATGTGATACATATTGTCATAGGGGAAACTACCTTCTAATTACAGTCGTCCCAAAGTGGACATTCATGGCCTCGAAGGAAATAAAAAAAACCCAACTGAGGTTACTCCGGCCAAAAAAGATAAATCCAGCTCTACAACGTTCCTTCCTGTGGGATTCAATAATAATGTTGTAGGAGGAGTACAGAGAATTCTGTAGGACAGCCAAGGGGGTCTGACTGTTCAAGACACTTTTTTTTTTTTTTTTTTTTTTTACACACAGTATAATACAACAATTCAGTGACCCTGAATGCTCTTTGCTGTTTTGATATTTGCTGTTTTAAACATTGCCATGTCTTCCTATCATTAAAACTGAAATAACCTGATAAAGTACACTGATGTGATCATAACTTTTAGTGTAACATAAATACTTGTCAATCCAACAGAGTTTGAGTTTACCAGTAACAGAGAATATAGAAACTGTACAAAAATCACTAGGAGAACATATTATAAAAAAAATTAAACTGAAACAGAAACAAGAAAAACTGTAAAACAAAAAAGTGTTATCTTTAGTAGAATTTACCTAATTCACAAAAAGAGAAGGAGGCATTTGTGAATGTGTGCTCATTGAGCTTTAACAAATTATGTATATACAAATGGTGTTATGGTTCTTTTACTGACTAGGTGCTTTTACAGCACAATTTAAATGAATACTGCCCATATATTTTTATTCAGAACCTGTCCAATGATCAAGACCAAGCAGACAATACTAAAAGTAATCGCAGTTTAATGAAACCCCTACAAACCTACAGTACTGGTCAAAACTTGCTGCCCCAAATAGTCACAAACAAACTTCAAACCGTTAGGTTGTGGGTTTAAATCCCACCACTGATACTGTGTGACCATGAGCAAGTCACTTGACCTGCCTGTGCTCCAATTGGGAAAACAAAAAGAAATGTAACCAATTGTATCATAAATGTAAGATACCTTGGATAAAGGCATCAAACAAATAAGTAAATGTATTAAATCTGAAAGAGCTATAAACTACATCAATAAGGTAATGACAGATTGTTCACATATAAAATAAATGTGTAAAATGTACATCCCTTTGGCATTTAACTGGTTTGGAGGTCTGATGTAGCCACGCATGAAAATCTTAAAGGCAATTTTATATTTCACTAAGAAGACAGATCACAGATAATGCTTCTGATGTTAAAAGAAACTAACCGGTCTGTCTGTTATAGAAGATAAATGTACAAAGATTATATGAGGGGCTAAGAATTCATTAAAACCTGAAAACTAGAATCTGTGTCCAGTATGTAGTGTCCAATAATCTTACTGATAAAGAAGTAAAGGTAGGCAATGGCTATTTTTCAACTTGTACTGAAAGTAGCCTACAAGTTCTGTGTAGCTTTATGGTACTCGGTCAGTATTTATGAGGCATTTATAGGTTCTCAGCTGTGTCTGCACAGGATATTCTATGGGTATCTGTTCTTTCTTCTACTTAACAAATATGTGTGTACTGGATTAAAGGGTAATTATAAAATAAACTAGTGTGAGTAGGAAAGTGGGATATACAGTACTGTATTTGAGTGGGCCATGCGACAGGCTGATTCCCTTTCCAGAATTGCTTCCTACCTTGCATCTGACGTGGAAAGGCTCCAAGGCCCTCAATAAGCTATATGCACACAGTAATGCTGACACACTTCAGTCACTTCTGTTGTCCATACTGCAGTTGTGATTTTTGTTTAGTGGCAAGAATATCAGAGAAAAAGAAGTTTAGGTTTCAGTGTACTGATAGCTCTATAGCTTAACATTGCTTTGTACAGTATCTTTATGTTGAGCTTCCAGCAGGTAAAACAACATGCATTTCCCTCCAATGAAGAAACCCGATCTAAATGGATCGTCGCTATCCAGAGAAATAGATTTACACTTAGTCCCCATACTCAAGTTTGTGACCGGCATTTTAAATAAAAAGGATTTTTGGAAGACAGGGTCTAAGACATGGTGGCGACTGTTGAAGAAGGGAGCATTTCCTGTATTGAGTGGAACATCTTCACCATTCCACTTTCAAGACCAGGGGTTTGGGAGAGCAGAAAGCGACCAACGGAGGATGACATACTGTGCAAGGAGGAGGATGATAAAATACTCAAGGACAACAACTACACCTCAGTTTCGAATCCAGTAGTTGTCGAACTAGCACTTGATGAAAACATGTCGCTCAGAGAGGAGATCCTCCAGCTGAGGAAGCAAATAGAGACCCTTACAGTGAAGCAGCAGTTCACCGTTTTGCTGGCTCTGACAGAGACATTTGCTTTTTTGAAGGTAAGATGAGCAGCAGACTCGTGTCATTATGTATTGTGGCATCAGCACAGAGTGCCACAATGGATGGATTCTCTGCTCTTTACATGACTCTTTGAGGTAGCTCGTAATCCTTAAAAGGATTGTTTGCTTTTTGCTACACTACTTGGAAAAAGCGCGTGTGACTGTGTACTGTTGCCATTTTTATAGGTGCTCCTGCTATTAATGATGCAAGGCCAGCTTTTGGTGACTCCTCCCTGGCTCATATAACTTGTCCAGTGCCGTTAAGAGTATTAAGCTTACAGACTTGCCTGAAGAAGGGGCCTGAGTTGCCTTGAAAGCTTGCATATTGTAATCTTTCTAGTTAGCCAATAAAAGGTGTCATTTTGCTTGGCTTTTCTCTGCTTACAGACATAGTAACTTATCCCTGAATAAAGTTTAACGACTAATTTTAAAAATTTTAAATGTTTAAAAAGAAGCTTAATGTAATCACACATCTGTCCCATGTAATTTCATAGTAGACACAAGTTTGTAATATGTCTGGATCTAACCTTCATAATTGTGGATGTAGCTTCTTGAAACAAAGTCTGAAGTACTTCTCCTTTTTAGCTCCTGATTTTGGGCACAATATTCAAATAATGAGACTTACTATACATCACTTACCAGAATACTGGCCATGTCTTGAAGCAACTGGGTGAAAAACACTATAGCTAGTCTGTTTTGATATCAATGCCAGAAGTGCAGCAGCTGGCTGACATGGGATCCGGAAGAGAGAGTGTGCATATAGTCTATCAGATGAAGGGATTTTCATAATATTGCATTATAAAGTGGTAAATCTACTTGTGACACCCAAGTCACACTTAATCTAGTTTTTTCACAAAGTCACGTGATTGTAACAAGTATTTGTAGCACCTAGAGCAGTGGTTTTCAAACTCGGTCCTGGGGAAAATATGTGGCTGCAAGTTTTTGTTTCAACCACATTCACAATCAGTTATAATTATTTATAATAACAGTTCTAATTTAATTAGCTTCCCTTTGTTTCTCTTCTCTTATTCTGCATTCAGAAAAGCACCACAGTATGATTTTTACATTTATACATTGTCACACATGTGCAAATAGGGGACAGTTTAAGGGCTTAGATAATTGTACTATTCCTCCGGAAATCTAGATGGCACTATTGACTAATGCCTTTTCTCTTCCTCTCTTGGCAGATCGGAAAATTGACAACCATGACACTCTCACAAGAACGACAAAGAGACATTGGAAAGGTTTGGGGCAGCCACCCATATAATACTTCCCGACTGCAAAATCTATCAAAAAGAACAGACATGTTTACGAGACTGAGTCCAAAACAGAACTAACTTGCTGCCTTAAAATGGCGGCCTTTAAATGCAAGTAGAGGAAGTGATGTCATCAGGGCCGGAACCGGCAGTGATGTCATTGGTTGCCCAGGAACTGGGCAGGACTTCCCGAGAATGGTCTGCAATGAATTGAGAGAGAGAGAATCAGTGCATTTTGCCGCCCCCTGGTCAGGCGTGGAATTACTTTTATTCAATTACAGTAATCCCTCGCTATATCGCGCTTCGCCTTTCGTGGCTTCACTCCATCGCGGATTTTATATGTAAGCATATTTAAATATATATCGCAGATTTTTTGCTGGTTCGCGGATTTCTGCGGACAATGGGTCTTTTAATTTCTGGTACATGCTTCCTCAGTTGGTTTGCCCAGTTGATTTCATACAAGGGACGCTATTGGCAGATGGCTGAGAAGCTACCCAACTTACTTTTCTCTCTCTCTCTCTCTCTTGCGCTGACTTTCTCTGATCCTGACATAGGGGGATTGAGCAGGGGGGCTGTTCGCACACCTAGACGATAGGGACGCTCGTCTAAAAATGCTGAAAGATTATCTTCACATTGCTACCTTCTGTGCAGCTGCTTCCTGAAGCGACATGCTGCACGGTGCTTCGCATACTTAAAAGCTCAAAGGGCACGTATTGATTTTTGCTTGCTTGTTTTTCTCTGTCTCTCTCTCTGCTCCTGACGGAGGGGGTGTGAGCTGCCGCCTTCAACAGCTTTGTGCCGCAGTGCTTTGCATACTTAAAAGCCAAACAGCCCTATTGATTTGTTTGCTTTTCTCTATCTCTCTGACATTATCTGCTCCTGACACGCACTCCTTTGAAGAGGAAGATATGTTTGCATTCTTTTAATTGTGAGACAGAACTGTCATCTCTGTCATGTCATGGAGCACAGTTTAAACTTTTGAAAAAGAGACAAATGTTTGTTTGCAGTGTTTGAATAACGTTCCTGTCTCTCTACAACCTCCTGTGTTTCTGCGCAAATCTGTGACCCAAGCATGACAATATAAAAATAACCATATAAACATATGGTTTCTACTTCAAGGATTTTATTTCACGGGTGGCTCTGGAACGCAACCCCCGCGATGGAGGAGGGATTACTGTACTTTTATTTATTATTAGTTGTCCCCTAATCGCGCATGTGTAACAACACCTAAGATGTCACTTCCGGTTTCCACCTGCCCGGACCCGCCTTTCCTGCCCAGGACCTTTATCTCCGGAAGCAACGCCATCTTGAATCAGCCTGATGGAGGCTTGCATTGGTTCAACGTTTTCTCACAGAACTACACCACACGTTTTATTTGAATATATGGAGTTGGAGTTTAATGAAACCCCTAGTGGTCGACTAAAAATACTGTAGGGTGAAATCAACCTTAACCCACCACCTTCTGGGTAGGGTGGGGGGTGATCTTGCTGTCCTGTATGCATGTTATCAACCAGTTGAGACTCAGAACAACCACCAGATGGCGAACTGGAGGTGACTGCCAGCATTCTTTATGTTTGAGCAGCACTGCGCCCCTGTTGCTTTTCAAATTAAATAGAGTTGGCCGGTTCCGAGCATCAACTGGATGATAACATACATACAAGACTGCAAGACAAGCACATTAGTGAGTCTTTATTGTTTGTTAATTTATTTTTAAAGTTCTTTATGTTTGAGCACCACCGTGCCCCTGTTGCTTTTGAAATTAAATAAAGTTGCCCGGTTCCGAGCATGATGATAACATACATACAAGACCGCAAGACAAGCACATTAGTGAGTCTTCATTGTTTCTTAATTTATTTTTATTTTTAAAGTTGTGTTTTTTTTTTAAATTATATTTTCCTCAAGCAATTAAAAAAAAAAAAAAAACTTTATTTTCCTCCTGCTGGGTATTTTAGCTAGTGTTCTAAAAAGACATTTATAATATTTTTATTTTGACATACTGTAGCTCTAAATACTTAACTTTCATTTGATGTTTCTAATTATTTTTCCCTTTTCCGTGTAGTTTCTTCCCGTCATTGCATCATCATAATGACAATTAAAATCCGGCAGTGCAGACACCTGGGCAAACAACACTGAATGATGAAAGGCTAAAACTACTTCAGCATTGGACCCACTAATTGGATTAAATAACCAGAACACCTGAAAAAGCAGAATGAAAATGTTGAATAAAGGACTGCTTAATACACTTTAATAAAAATTTATGAAACTTACATTTGTAATTTATACTTTGACCCTCAAACACAGAAACTGGCAAATAACTGCTCACTTAATTGGGCTAGGAGTCGAGTTAAAAACAGAAGTTGGTTGGAACAAAAACCTTCAGCCATACTGGGTGCTCAGGACTCAGTCTGGGAACCACTGACCTAAAGGTTTAGGCTGGACTGACTAGAACCAACATGTCATGGATATCCATTACTGCGTTCTCTGCCACGTCACGTCTGTTTACACTGAAGGCAAAATTTGGTCAGTTGTGCTGCTTTGTTGGTATGCTTTGTTTTATCAACATGCTTACTTGGTGCCAAATAACCAATGCACTTTTTTTTTGTATCCTAACCATACTCAGTTCTAGTCCTGGAGGCACAATAGATTTCTTCACTGCCTGCATAATCTATATTGCTAAATGCTTATGCCATTTGTCATAATCGTAATACTGTAGTTTCTACCTTTCCATATAATGTCAAACAATTTAAAGTCAACCAAAACTATGTGTGTTCTTCCTAGTACGTGTTTTGAAAGTATTCCAACATACACCTATAATATGTACAAACATTTCTACAGGACTTTTTTAACTGATGAAACTTACCATGTTTGCAGATTACACTCATATAACACTGTGTTTTATGATTATTTTATTACTTGGAAGTGTTTTAAATAACAGTTCATTTATTTGGAATTGAACAAACTGCCAGGCATATTTCAGCTAAAACCACTGTCAACCTACAAGGCAGTATGATGAGATACACTTATCAAGACAGTAAGCCACCTGAAAGGACACAAAATAAATGTTTCATAAAGAATACTCAAGTCAATGCTGGCAATGCCAGCTATAGCAAGGAACAAAACATGTTCCTCAGTTTTCTTGAGCTAAAATTTCTGAAAGAAATTTTGTTGACTGTATATTGTCTACAGTGGTTTGTTTGTGGATTTCTCCCCCATGTTTTAATTAGGATCTTTGCACTCAAACATTGGAGTTGAAAGCTATTAATCCCACACCTTTTCTTTTGTAAAGACATCAAAGATTAGTTATAAATAAACACATTAACTCAGGAAGGCATCTAATTACTGTGAGATAACACCAAACCAAATTCAAGTTAATTTTAACATCTTTCAGTATATCAAAATTATAAGATTCTAGGTTTGTTTTATGTTATGCATTACATCCCATGATTACTACCCACAGCTAGCCAGTCATAATCAGAATCACCTTCAAGACCCTCATTGCCAACCAAACATTGCTTCTTACCCCTTAAGTTCAACAAGACAAGCAGGTTTTCTAAATCCAGTCCTCCTAATGTTTGAAAGCCTAGATACACTAGTATGAGCAAACCCAGGTTATAATCGGGGCAACTATTCACTTCAGATCTGAGGGCTGTCAATTTGAGGTGCCACCTCTCTGAATCATTTTCCCTGATATCTTTCTGGGAAGCTGCTTTGGTTCCTGACTACAGACCAAGCTCTTCATTATTATATTTTTATATTTAAAGACTGTCACTTAAGTATATTTCCCATGCCTGTTTGTCCTACTAGCTTTCCTCCATTATTGTGCAAGATCAGTGTATCGTTAAATACCTATTTTACTGCAATTTGCTGATTCAATCTGTGTTATAAGAGGGAATGTTCTGACATGCTGTATATTTAAAGAATATATAAAAATACAATAGGCATCAAATCACCTTCAAAAGGTCTGATTAACATTTTCTTTTTTTTTTAATTTACTGCCCCAAAATGAGTAATAATGTATGTGCTTGCTATACAAATAGGCTCTAGTCACAGAGATTCCATTATTAGCTTTAACTGACAGTTAAACTGCACACACAGTCAATTACAAATTATTGTCGGACAAACTGTTTCTTCTCAGGTTTCTTGGTTTCCAGAATATAACCAGAAACACCTTTAAAGAAAACAATCGTATTTCTTCGTTGTCAACATGTTGAACATCACTAAAACTGATATTTTTAATTTATAAGCAGTACATGTTTCAGTATTTTTGGTATGGTTGTATTCTGGTACATTTTTTTTTTAATGTGTGTTGCACATCGGAAATTAGTGAATATAATCTGTTAATTATGGAATATGATGAAGACAGCACAGTGAGACAATGATTAGTGTTCCTGCCTTAATGATTCAGCATCCTAGGTTCAAGTCTCACATCCAGTCATTGCTGGTGTGCAGTTTGCATATTTTCGGAAGGCCTGTACAGATTTTCCTCCCACATCACTAAGGATATGCACCCTAGTTTACCTGGCCTCAGTGTGACTGGGAGTTGCTTACCCTTTTTGCTCAGTGCTGCCAGGATAGACTATAGCCCTCAGCAATCATTAAACACATTTAGGGTGTTTGAATGTGTTGTGTGTATAATTATGATGACAGTTTTTCAAAGTCTTTACTCTATACAGTGCAACCCCATCTTTGGAATTAGCACCCAAATGTCCTGACTGTGACCTGAAGAAGGAACTGAGACCCAGGATATAGCCAAATGGGAAATATTAAAAAGGTGCTTAATAACAAAACAAATAAAAATATCAGGAGGATTAAGGTTAAGATAAAAAAAACACAAAACAAAAAAGCGTATCTGCCCCACTGAGCCCAAGTAAGACAAGGTATCTTCATACCATGCCATGGCCCACCTGCCAAGTTGTTTTGCCTGCCTAAGGAAAAGTCATCCCAGATGGAGGATCGCAGGAATCGTGGGAGAGAGGGGTCCTTTCATCGGATTGGCTGGCCCAGCACTGTTTCAGCTGTGGAATGGCCAAATGGGGGAGGCAGCTTGAAGGATGAGGTCTCCAGGACTCTATACAAATACAAATCTTATTATGGGATATATCATCTACTGTTAAATTCTACTCTTACTTCTAAAATTTATATATTTTTTTTTTTTTTATTTCTTACTATATTGAGAAATTGTTCTGTGTTTTGTACTGTATTGTATTGTATTGACCCCCTTCTTTTGACACCCACTGCACGCCCAATCTACCTGGTAAGTAACTGCTGCTTATGGCACATAGGGCTTTTGACTTAATTTCAACTGATTTGCTTAAACAGCAGCCGAACAATAATGAGCTGTAAGGTGAGCAAACAGATGACTAGCTAACTCAGTAGTCTAACTAATTTTTGCTTTAGTTGTAAACCAATGTGACTGAGTCACTAGTGGTTTCACACTGCACAACTGCCAGTAAAAGCACATACTGCGAATATCACAACAAAAAGTCAAGCAGTGTGATCCCATGCTTGTGTTACAATTAATAAGTCACTTGACAACAAATGAGTTCCAATTATGCTTTAATAAATACTGCACTATACTTCAACATTGAACTCACTAAACCAAACTTCACTTTAGTAGTAAAAGTAGTAAAAAAATGATGGCATCTCCTTGATCATTAATGACATGAAGAAAATGTTTCCTGTCCCTTTTATCAATTCTGCACATTGAGGTATTTTGATTCACACAGAACTTATTGATATTGTTGGATGTTCGATAACTGCTCATGTCAAGCCCAAATATTTCAATTCAGTTTGGAAGTTCAAGAAGGCACTGTAATAGACTGGTATCTCTTTCAGTTAGGTCCTGCCTCATGCCTGATGCTGTTACTATAGGCTGTAAACCCCCAAACCACCGAAATGGGTTAAGTGTATATAAGGATTTAAAATTATATTAGTTTCAGTAGGCCATTCCAAAACATAACATTTTTGAAGCTTCCTGTGTTATGTTCTGTATTTATCGGTACATTACACTCCTCAGAGACAGAATACACTGACATTTTCCTAAAGGTCTCACTGGTGTAATCCAAAATTCAGCATTTTCATAGTTTCCACAAGACATCCAAGTCATTCTCCCTCAGACATGCAATATGCTTCTTCTGGAATGCAGCAATTCATTTCTAGCATATCTTGTTTATGCCACTTTCACCTAACTCGTCAACAGACTTGGATCATCCAAATGACCTTTGCCAATTTTGAGAATGTTCTTTTCAGTGCTATTTTTGGACTGAATTTCAGTGTGCCCCCTATGACCAATTTATTCAGAGATTACTGTAGAAAGTACTTATGAGCATATGACACTGCGCTTTCCTTTAGTAACACAAGCACTTTGTTTCTAGCTGCTTCACGTGACTTTAACTGACTGGCCTTTTGCCTAATTGACACACATGGCAAAGGACAGTTGAACAGGAAACCAACTTCTTTTGAATTCAAAAGGCATGTTGCTGCAAATGAATGGTATTCTAGGAATGAATACATCTGGCTTGTTACTGTAGTAAAGGGAAAAAATAAACAGCAAAATATCTTATAAGGACCTCACCTACTCTCTGCTTTAAACACTAGTCATTGTCCTATTTTCATTGCTTAATGGGAAAAAAATGTTTGATAACCACAAAGTATTGGCCTTTGTTTAAAAGAAAATGCAAAACCAGCTATTCCACATATACATTTGAAAATAGGAACACCTGTTTTTCATTCTTTCTATACTGTAGAAAAAATTAATTAAATTTAGCTAAGCCTCCATGTTTGAACATTATGGGTGACTTTGGTTGACTCAAAGCATATTGACATTTCTTTGTTCATAATGTGCTAGATCACATCATTTAATAAGGCCACATTATATATTAACGGGAATCATCTGGCACGTGTCCGTCTCTCTTGATTTACCCAGGACTATACCTGAGTCAGTGGTTACATATGCAATACTGCATTAACAGCACAGCAATTTCAAAACTGTCATTTATCATTTCTATAAAAATGTTCTCACCATTATCAAACCTGCTTTATCCAATTTCAGGTTCATAGACTTTTTGGGCTGCACTGTGTGAAAGGCAGAAACCAACTTTGAGGACCAACTTTGAGTCACCAATTAAAAGGGAGCCTGCAACACACTGAGAATAATCAGTGTAGGTGAGACGGGGATTGTGCAATTTGCATTTGAAATCAGGTGCAAAACCAATATTGCTTTGATCAAACTTCTTTATGAAGCAATTTCCAGGAAATGTCTGATCCAAATATGTAAGTTTTTAAATCAGTATATCAATGCTTTCCTGGTTTTACTGCCAGGAAGACTTCAACAACATGTGCAGACTAAATTTACCTAAAATACTGGAAAGGAAAAAAAAAAAAGTTTACCTCCTGGCTGAATTTTTGCATGACTGCACATTTTTCACTGAGTTTGGTAAGATCATTTTTTTGGCTGTAGGAATATACAAAGGAGAGTCTGACAGAAAATATGAATAATTACCATGCACTCAAATTATAAAAGCACAAAAAGATGCAATTTTCAAGTGCAAAAAACGTATTCATCTTCACATGCTAACCCCACCCAAACCTCAAACCAACTAAAAGGATATTTAGGGTCAGTTTTTAAAAAAATAAATATAAAATTCTATTGTACATTTCATACTTTGAATGCACCTCAATATGCTTGGCAAATATGATGGTACCAACTACCCTAAAATATACAGTTAATAAAAAGATTAAAACAGAATATGGAAAGATGCTATGGAAATGATAACTACTTGACTATTTAGGTTAACAACTGTACCCGATTGAGACCAGCCCTGATTAATATAAATGTGACCAATTTTAGCCCTGACAAATGACTACACACTTTCTAGAGAGACATCACGTCACAGTAACAGGTTGGAAGCATGCGCTAAACTATTTCTAAAATCCCCTGGATTCAATTTCATTCTGTTATACAATTATAAACTGTGTCCTGTACCTTTGACAACACTATTACAACAACTAGTGACACACAGGGATCTGTTAGCTTATACCACATCAGCTATGACCCTTGAAAAGAATTAAACTCTTGGTAAAATGGCAAGGTACTAACAATTCCTCACAAGAAAATGACTGCTCATTTCAGGCTCACCAAAATAAACCTGCATGATCCTCAAAAGTTTGACAGCAACCTACTATGGACAGATGATTCTAAACTGTGACTTTTTAGCAGACATGTCCACAGTTATATCTAGAGACAAAAATAACAAAGCATTCCACAATAAAAGTATCTTTCCAAAAATTCACGGTAGTGTCATTCTATGAAGATACTTTGCTGTATCAGGACCCGGGTGACTTGCCATTAAGGAAAGAACACCAAAATTCTGCCCATCAGACCATCTGTCTATTAGCTGATCAGGAAGCAAGCTGATCTAAAATGCAAAATCAAGGAAACATCAAAATGATTAAGGTAAAAAAAACATTTAGAATTTTGGAATGGCCACATCGGCCCTTAGATCTTTTTGAAGCAACCTGCCACATTCAAAACATACTGCATACAGCCCACAAGGACTGATAAGTTTTTGCAAAGACACGCTTTAATATGGGTTTCATATATAGATTGTCTCTGTATATTACATTTATACCTGGAAATAAAATGTGTTTTTGGTATTCACTCGTCTTAATCTGTGCAGCACAGTGCACCATAGCTACTTTCCTGTAGTTAAATGGAAACAGGCTGCTCATAATGACCCAAGAAGAAAAAGTAAAAATAAGGTGACATGACACAAAGCCATTTAGAACTTCAAAAATGATGTGACGGTTTCATGAAGGAGAGGATAGAGTAACTTGGCACACACAGCTGTTTTTATAGAATGAATGTAATATATACAATTTTAAGTATTAATTTTAATATAACTTGAAAAGATCCCTCTGAATAAACAATGTAGTATAAAAGAGAGAAAGTGACTAAAACTGTCCCATGAGCCTTTAGAACTGCAAGAACTCAAGGGAGCTGTCATAGAGCAAAAGAAGGGACCAAGTAGGTCCATACAGTCAACTGAAATAATAACATTTGAATGAAGAAACAGCAAGCAGAAACTAATTTTAGTTACAAAATATATTAATTACTTATTTCCATATTTGTTACACACAATACCTTAGAAAACGCAAGTCCCACTTTCAATAGACCAAGTGCGTAAAGTAAGAAATATGCAGGAATTCTGAAATAATGGATTCATCTACAATTGAAAAGCTTGATTTCATTACCGACCAGTTGCACTCACGCCAATCATAATGAAGTGCTTCAAAAGGTTAGTCATGTCATACATAAAGACTAATCTCCCTGCCTCCCTTGA
The DNA here is from genome assembly GCF_900747795.2 of Erpetoichthys calabaricus. NCBI lineage: Eukaryota > Metazoa > Chordata > Cladistia > Polypteriformes > Polypteridae > Erpetoichthys > Erpetoichthys calabaricus. The sequence goes on from NC_041394.2 coordinate 113,563,384, forward strand.
CCCCTTGGCCCCCTCCCAACTGAGGATGCCATATGCTCTGCCCTTCACCTCTCCCTGACACATCTGGATAAAAAAGACACATATGTCAGGATGCTATTCATAGACTTTAGCTCTGCCTTCAACAGAATCATCCCTCAAAAGCTGGTTGTAAAACTGAGCAGGTTGGGCCTGAACACCTCCCTCTGCAATTGGATCCTGGACTTCTTGACAGAGTGGCCCCAGTCAGTTCGGATGGGCTGATACACTTCCAGCATCATCACACTAAGCACTGGAGCACCACAGGGCTGCGTGCTTAGTCCACTGCTGTTCACCCTGCTGACTCAAGACTGCACAGCCATGCACAACTCCAACCACATCATCAAGTTTGCGGATGATACAATGGTGCTGGGACGGATAAGCAGGGATGAGCATACAGAGATGAGGTGGAACGGCTGTCTGCATGGTGTGAAGACAACAATCTATCTCTCAATGTCGACAAGACAACAGAGATAATCGTGGACTTCAGAAAATCATGTCCCGCCCACATCCCACTCAGCATCAACAGTTTAGATGTGGAAACTGTTAGGAGTACCAAGTTCCTCGGTGTGCACATAACTGAGGAACTTATGTGGACACATAACACCTCATCACTAAACAAGAAAGCCCAGCAGAGACTACACTTCCTGAGGCGACTGAAGCGAGCAAGTCTTCCCCCTTCCATCCTCACCATGTTCTACAGAGGCACCATTGAGAGTGATCTGACCAGCTGTATCACTGTCTGGTATGGCAACTGCAACATATCCGACCGCAAGCGCCTGCAAAGGATAGTGAAGACAGCAGAGAATATTATTCGGGTGCCTCTCCCTTCACTACAGGACATATTTTATAAACGCAGTGTACGCAAGGCCTGCAGCATTGTGCAGACCCCTTACACCCCTCACATGGACTTTTCACACTTCTGCCATCCAAGATTAGATACTGCAGCATCAAAGCCAGATCTGCCAGGCTGCAGGAGAGTTTTTACCCCCAAGCTGTTAGACTCCTTAACACCAGGCTGCCCCCTGGGACCTTCCACACGGCCTCAACCACCTCTAAAAACAGAACTTTTATACATGAAAACCACTGTCCTGCAAAGACGAGTGTGCAGGTAGAGAAGAACTGAAATCTCCTACTGACCTTTAAGTATTTTGACACTCTTGTTATCCTTCTGCTGTGAAACATTCTGACCTGTCATTGTTTACACATGTCTTAAACAACTATTATCATACACTGATAATTTCTGTATTATCTATATCTATTATTTATTATTTATTTATTATATTACATATCTTACACATCAATATTGCTGCTACTTCTTTGTCTTTGTCTTGTCTTTGCACAATGTCTTGTCTTGTTTGTGTTTTAATTTTAATTTAAATTTTAATTCTATTTTTAAATTATTATTTGCACGTCATGTTGTTACACTGTGGACCCTGAGCTTCGCAATTTTGTCTATCTGTATACTTGTATATGGTTGAGATGACAATAAAGTTCACTTTGACTTTGATTAAGGTAGTTGCAAAGTTTGTTCAACTGTAAAAAAAAGTAGGAGTAATTTTGAAAAATCAAGGCACCATGAGATGGTGACTTTGTGAATGTGAACGAATTTGACTTGCTCATTAAATATTACTCTCCTTTATGTGTTATTAACCAGCTAATGTCTCCCTCATACACATAAAATCTGACAACAGCAAATGTCAAAAAACAGACAAAGTGATTTTCTGACAAACTTATTTTAAAAAGTGTGCTGCTACAAAACACCTTCAAAGAGTTTGTGTAGTTGAAAATATCTTGATTAATTCTGGTATTGACTTTGAATGTCTACTTTTAGAACTGAATTCCATCTAGTAAAGAAAAAGTATTAGTGGATAAATTTACTCCATGCATATGGTAGAATAAATCAGGTAGATCATAGTGACCATATCATTCTTTATAAAAACCCAGACTTAAATGCCTACCCTAGCATATAAATTCCCGCCATTGTGTATTACAAAATTCATGCCAGGACACCCACACTTATTCATACCAATTAACTTAACATATCCAACTTTGGAAGTTACATAACATGGAACTGAATCCATGCGCCTAGACATGTGAGGTGGAAGAATAACTACTGTGACTTTGTGCTGTTAAAAGAACATAAACTAACTGAACAGGACTAGTAGGTGGAAGGTAAGGGAATGTGAAAACATACAAACTTCTCATGTACACAAGCTGAAAAGTAAATTGAACTTGGGTGTCTGAGGCAGTCAAGCAGCTGCTATAGTCCCCACCCACATTTTATCTGGTAAGATTGTGCTAAAAACTGATGAAAACAGCATTTCATATTAAACAATTTTTGTTGTCATTGTAGACGTATCAAACAGACTACATGCTTCAGGAAGAAAAGAGGCAAATGTAAAAAGAAAATAATAATACACCATTAAGTTTTAGCACAACTGACCCATAAACTTGAATTATGTCTGATTATGAATATTAACGGTGTAAAATATTACAATAATCCAGTTACTACTGAGCACTTATATTTTCTAAAAGTTAAAACTGGGGAATTGTGGGTTGCGCAGCTGATAGTGCTTCTGCCTTACAGCTCCAGGACTCTGGGTACAGTGTCAGCTTGGTTACTGTCTGTGTCGAGTCTGTAGTTTTCACTGCATCTGTTTGTTTTACTTGATACTCCAACTCCTTCTCTCATCCAAAAGGTGTGAAGGTTTATTGTTTGGCCAGATGTATGTGAGTGTGCACTGTAATGGCCACGGATAGCTCATGCTTTTCTGAACTTTCTAAAATAGACTCTGTCTCACTGGGAACCAATAGTAGACTGATTTGGTTCAAAAACTAATAAACAGATGAATAAAACTGGTGAACACAGAGTTAAGTGTATGCAGAGAAGTGTAATTTTATTTACTAGGTTTGCCAAACACTGAATTAGCTGCTTTCTCTGTCTTTTACATTATATAACAGTCAAGCATTTGTTCATGGAAACTGTTACTTCCAGGGCTATATAATGTAACAAAAGTGCAAACAAAACACTTCATTTTATGAGCCTGATTTTACACACTCTTACTTCCCACTGCCTTATTTAACATATCAGCTGTTATAAATGAAAAGCTCAATAAAAGTGATAAAAAATCCCAAATACTGATGGGCAAAGAACTTAAAATTGCCAAACCCTTAATTACTATTGTAACTGAAAAAATGACAACAATAAATAACAGAATGCTGAAATTTTGTTCAAAAAATTGTGAACCCTCTTTTTCCACCACAGCCTCCTGGCAGGATAAGTATAATGTGGGAACCTAAACTATAATTCAAAGGATTCATGAGTTCATCTGAGTAAATGTAAAGAAAGGTTAATTTATTTTTGGAAAGTAGGATGACGTAGGAGATTAAGAAGAGGAAGAGAGTGAGGGCAGAGCCAAGGATCAAATGGTAGAAGTTGAAAAAGGAAGACTGCAAGGTTGAGTTTAGGGAGGAGGTGAGACAGGCACTGGGTGGCAGTGAAGAGATACCAGACAGTTGGGAAACTACAGCAGATGTAGTAAGGGTGACAGCAAGAAGGGTGCTTGGCGTGACATCTGGACAGAGGAAGGAGGAAAAGGAAACCTGGTGGTGGAATGGGGAAGTACTGGAGAGTATACAGAGGAAGAGGATGGTGAGGAAGAAGTGGGATAGTCAGAAAGATGCAGAAAGTAGACAATAGTAGAAGGAGATAAGGTACAAGGTGAAGAGAGAGGTGGCGAAGGCTAAAGAAAAGGCGTATGATGAGTTGTACGAGAGGTTGGACACTATGGAGGGCGAAAAGCACCTGTACCAATTGGCTAGACAGAGGGGCTGAGCTGGGAAAGATGTGCAGCAGGTTAGGGTGATAAAGGATAAAGATGGGAAACATACTCACAAGTGAGGAGAGTGTGTTGAGCAGATGGAAAGATTACTTTGAGAGGTTGATGAATGAAGAGAATGAGAGAGAGAGAAGGCTGGATGATATGGAGATAGTGAATCAGGAAGTGCAATGGATTAGCAAGGAGGAAGTAAGGACAGCTATGACATACCTGTGGAAGCATGGAGGAGTTTAGGAGAGATGGCAGTGGAGTTTTAACCAGATTGTTTAATGGAATCTTGGAAAGTGAGAGGATGCCTGAGGAATGGAGAAGACGTGTACTGGTGCAGGTATTTAAGAATAAGGGGGATGTGCAGGACTGTAGTAACTACAGGGGAATAAAATTGATGAGCCACAGCATGAAGTTATGGGAAAGAGTAGTGGAAGTTAGGTTAAGAAGTGAGGTGATGATTAGTGAGCAGCTCTATAGTTTCATGCCAAGAAAGAGCACCACAGATGCGGTATTTGCTCTGAGGATGTTGATGGAGAAGTATCAAGAAGGCCAGAAGGAGTTGTATTATGTCTTTGTGGACCTGGAGAAAGCATATGACAGGATGCTTCCAGAGGAGTTGTGGTATTGTATGAGGATGTCGGGAGTGGCAGAGAAGTATGTAAGAGTTGTACAGGATATGTACGAGGGAAGTGTGACAGTGGTGAGGTCTGTGGTAGGAGTGACGGATGCATTCAAAGGTGGAGGTGGGATTACATCAGGGATCGGCTCTGAGCCCTTTCTTATTCGCAATGGTGATGGACAGGTTGGCAGATGAGATTAGACAGGAGTCCCCCCGGACTATGATGTTTGCTGATGACATTGTGATCTGTAGCAATAGTAGGGAGCATGTTGAGGAGACCCTGGAGAGGTGGAGATATGTTCTGGAGAGGAGAGGAATGAAGGTCAGTAGGAACAAGAAAGAATAAATGTGTGTAAAGGAGAGGGAGGTCAGTGGAATGGTGAGGATGCAAGGAGTAGAGTTGGCGAAGGTGGATGAGTTTAAATACTTGGGATCAACAGTACAGAGGAATGGGGAGTGTGGAAGAGAGGTGAAAAAGAGAGTGGAGGCAGGGTGGAATGGATGGAGAAGAGTGTCAGGAGTAATTTGTGACAGATGGGTATCAGCAAGAGTGAAAGGGAAGGTCTACAGGACGGTAGTGAGACCAGGTATGTTATATGGGTTGGAGACAGTGGCACTGACCAGGAAGCAGGAGACAGAGCTGGTGGTGGTAGAGTTAAAGATGTTAAGATGTGCATTGAGTGTGATGAGGATGGATAGGATTAGAAACGAGTACATTAGAGGGTCAGCTCCAGTTGGACGGTTGGGAGACAAAGTCAGAGAGGCGAGATTGCATTGGTTTGGACATGTGCAGAGGAGAGATGCTGAGTATATTGGAAGAAGGATGCTAAGGATAGAGCTGCCAGGCAAGAGAAAAAGGGGAAGGCTTATGGATATGGTGAGAGAGGACATGCAGGTGGTGGGTGTAACAGAACAAGATGCAGAGGACAGAAAGATATGGAAGAAGATTATCCACTGTGGCAACCCCTAACGGGAGCAGCCAAAAGAAGAAGAAGAGGACACTTTACAGTCCAGAATGGGAGACAGACTGTGGTTGGAAAAAACAAAAGCACATTTACATTCACTGCAGTTTACGTATATTTACTCTTATTCTGATCAAGGTTATTTTTTAAAATATGCTGCAGACAAGTTCCATTACACAAGCAGTTCTAATTGGTTGGGTAGCAGAGTAATTTCCTCAAAATCCAGGATGTGTTTAATGTGTTACGCAGAAAGCATAACTTATCTAAAATTTTACTTGCAAGAAGAGAAGATGGTGTTGAGCTCAAAGTGTATTTATTTTTCACAGTAATATAAAATGTTCTACTCCGCTCACCATGTTACTAGTTATTCTGTTGAGCTACAGCTAGAAACAGTAAAAGAGAGCAGCCTTATTTAGCTGGAGTATGCCAGTCATTTAACACTCAGATCTCAAGAATCCATTAATGTGTTTTATCAAGACAACGGGCAATGACTGTAATCAAGGACTTTACGGAAAGAGATTGACCAGAAAATGTCCACATATTTAAGATCATTCAGAAAATTATGCTAAATAATACTACTGATAATGTAATCATTCAAGCAACCCTGTTGTAGTGTATTTTGCTAATAGTTTTACAATACAATACAGTTTATTTTTGTATAGCCCAAAATCATACAGGAAGTGCCGCAATGGGCTTTAACAGGCCCTGCCTCTTGACAGCCCCCCAGCCTTGACTCTCTAAGAAGACAAGGAAAAACTCCCAAAAAAAACCTAGTAGGGAAAAATGGAAGAAACCTTGGGAAAGGCAGTTCAGAGAGAGACCCCTTTCCAGGTAGATTGGGCGTGCAGTGGGTGTCAAAAGAAGGGGGTCAATACAATACAGTACAGTACACAGAACAATTTCTCAATATAGTAAGAAATAAAAAAAAAAATATATAAATTTTAGAAGTACAGAGCAGAATATAAGATATAGTTGGTGGTTAACTGATTTATTGTAACATGCTCACTGGTATCTTTACATGATTATTTTAATTTTCTTTCTGCTACCTTAGTTAAAAACATCAAAAAAACTTAAATACACATGTCTGCTAAACCAGATATAAAAGGAAAGGCTATAATAATATAGGAGAATTAACTTCATAGCCTGGCTCTTTTTAAAATTGTTACAGAAGACCCAAGACTTGGTAGCTTTAGATGTAAAAGTGCCATATTATTTGTGATGTTGAACCTCATTTGTACCGAGACTAGAGCAGATAACTGATGCCCCTTGATAACGCAGCAGTTTTGCATATCTTTTAACAGATAAACCTCCATATTATACAAGAATGCCTGACTTACCACTGAATGTTTAGCACAAAGAAGGAGAATACAGGACAGCTTTGTCAAATGTCATCCAGGTCCCAATTTTGCATTAGAAAGAGGAAGACAAAAACTGACAAAATATAGCTGCAGCACTGAAAGACCTGAATTGGCAGTTGCAGTTAATTCTGACTGTAGTATCTTTATAGTTCGGCCAAACTGGGCGTATATCTATTTTATTCATCCATCTTCTATGTGGAGTTTTTTTCAGGGTTTCTTGGAGCTAGAAAATACATAATTTTTTTTACATTTGATGTGTTAAATACTTTGTATTGATTGAACTGAAATTCAATAATTGTTTATTTCTCATTTTTTATGTTTATGTAAACTCTGTAACCAGTTTTCTTCCCGCAGTGCAAAGAGAGGAGTCAAGTCAGTGCTTATTTTATAAAGCACCCTTCATCAGATCCCATATTATAAAGTAAGCAAGAGTAAAATTCAGACTTGAAAGATAAAATCACAGCTTATTTAATACATAGAAACTTACAGAAAGTAAACGTTGAAGACCATATGTAATTAAATTTGAACTGATAGTTCATAGATGTATTCTGACAATATGAGATGATACTGTATAATCAGGATTAGTACAGAAAAGTCAAAATAGAGAATATACAGTAGTATTTTATTTAATTGGCCATTTCAGACTGGCCTTATGTGTGTGTTAGTAGACCCAGTAGAAGACTAGTACCCTGCCCAGGACATGTGACTCCCTTGCAGCCAGTGTGGAGGGGATGGGCACCATCCCTCCGTGACTCTGAAGTGGATTAAAAGGGTCAGGGAATGTTTATGCTTGAAGATAAATGTACAAGTATGGCAAATTGATAACTTTATAGTTAATTTTGTAGTAAACTTCTCTTTCACTTTGTAAAAGCATGTTTAGGTTAGAACAGAATAAAGAGGTCGCTGAAGTGAAACAAAAATTATATAATAAAATGCTTGAATATCATCTGCCAAATTGACCAAAAATATTTTTTTTTTTAAAGTGTTAATAATATGCCTAACTTGAAGTCCAAATGAGAAAAAGCTATTTTCAATCCCGAGCAGTGATTTGGTTAGTGCATTAGAGTGCTGATTTGAATCCTGGCCTGCTTACTGTCTGGGTGGAATCTACAGGCCTTCCTTTATCTTCATGGATTTTCTCCAGGAACGCTGCTTTCCACTCACAAACTTTCGTGTTGAACTGATGGTGACTTGAAGTGGGTAAGCCAGCAGCCTTGCCACCTGCACTTCAGAACTGGTAATCCACCTGAAGCTGAGCTAAGCCTTGTCAGTACTTGGATAGAAGACAATCTAAGAAAAGCTTGGGTTGCTGCTGAAAGAGGTGTTGTTGAGACCATCAGGGGTGCACGAAACTGTTTGGTAAAAATTGGCACCATCCTATGGCTGAGATGTAAAAAAAGTGCTCCTGACTCTTTGTGTGCATCTTTCGAAAAGAGTAGGATGTTTTCAGATGTTCTGGCTAAAGTGCCCACCATGGCCTGGTCATTTTGGCCCCCTCATCAGTCCCTGTTCCTTATTAGCTACCCCTCCACCACCTTATAGCTAATGGGTAGTGAGTGTACAGGCACAAGAATGGCTGCCGTTAAATCATCCAGGTGGTTGCTACACATTGGGGGTGGTTGAAGTGGTTCTCCACTGTCTAAGTAAAGTGTTTTGAGTAGGTTGGAAAATAACTAGATAAACATAATAAATTATTATTAATAATAAGTGTGGGTTTGTGCTCAAGTATTCCCTGTGATTGCTTGCAGCAAAAATCTGTGATAATGAGCAAATTTGGAAAATAGTTGCCATTTTAATCACACTTTTTAAATGACACACAAGACATTAAATAACACAACACTTGGCTCTTCAGATGCTTACTCAGCCCCATCCCCTCAAGGACCTACAATCTGAAATCATAAAGATATGAGGCTTTCCCAGCACCATCAGGTACAAGGCAGAGAACCATCACACATTCTGGGCCAGTTTATTATCAGCAATTTAATCAATCTAGCAATGGAAAAGCATTTCAGGAAATCAACATTCTGTACAGATGCACACAAAAATAAAGGCTGCGAATGATAAGACAGCTGCACATGATTTTCCACACTCGGGTGATGTACTCTACGTAGAAAACTGTGCTGAAAAGAAAACACGGCACATGCGCATTTAAGCATCAAGAGTATACTCAGCAAAATAGCTAAAAATGATTAACAATGATACGTTTTATTTTTATTTTTCTTCAAGTATTAACTGTCAATTTTTACTGCACTATAGGCTCTAACAGCTTCAGGACAACAGAGACATGTAGCTCATTTCCCTTTTGACACTGAGGGCCTTTGCTAACAAGGCCTCATTTTATTTTTACATTCCTTTCAAATGCAAAAAACATGACATCCACAGAGACAGGTGAGCACACACTGAGGAAGAAAAGCCATAAGATACTGTAACTAATTCAAAAACCTCAATTTACCAGTTCAACAATCTGAAAATGAAATCAAATAAAAGCTCATTTGTGTATTTTTAAAAGACAAACAGGGCATCAACAGTTGATTACTAACACTACAAATTTAATAAAGTCCAAGAGTAAGTTTATGGCACTGTGTTTCCAACAGATTTGGGATTCTACAACTTTTGTCTACTAGATTACAATGAAGCTGAGAAGATAAAGAGGGAAACAGGCTCTTTTGTAAGAGCTGCTTGCACATATGAAGGCACATTTGATTATAAGGGTCAATTTAATTTGTAAGAAGCATTTAAATTTCTTCTTAAGGAATATATCAAAGTCATACTCTACTTGCACTGAGACCAGCTTACTTGAAGATAACTAAAAAAAAGCAAGTTGTGGGATACCCACACCCAAGTCCATCTGAGCAATTATATGTTTAGAGGTGAGACACTTTCACAGCAATCTCCGTCTCTAAACATGCAAGATATATTAAAGGTTGTGAAAGCAAGGCGGTGGGCAAAATGCAAACACAAATTAAAATAAGGCTAAATTATTTGTGCAAAGTCACATGGGAAGTCAGGGTGGGTTTTTGCCTGCTGAGTCTTCATTTAAAATGAGTTTTAACCTATACGCCAATGAATAGCATAATGACTGGAAAAAAAGCTACAGACAGACAAATCACAGTAAGAAACCAAGAAAAAAATGAAACAAATGCAATTCAAGCAGAAGTTTATCCAGGAGGTAGTACGGATATTTCAGACAGAATGGTTTTCCCCCAATTTTGGCCCTGGGGGATACCTGTGGCTGTAGATTTTTGCTTCAATCACGTTGTCAATAAGATGTCAGTTGTTACGTTTACTGTAGATAGCACACTGTTGTAGTGATTCACATTCCTCTTCCTGTAAGTATACATGCCTGCATGAGTTTCCTGCCAAGACTCTATTTTTCTTTCAAAGTCTAATGTCAGGGTAAGCAACAAATTTAAATAAAATTAAACTACTATAGTATTGGCATTCATAAATATCAAATTACAATGCAAGACTTGTATGACAGACATGGGGATTCAACCAGTATAACAATATGTGCTATTGTCATAGGGGAATTTTGGCATAGGGTTTATAAAGAATTGTCATCATCACAGTGTGAGAGATGGTCGCCAGCCTTACCCGACCGGGACACCCTCAGGATGAAAGGACAGGGGGAGACAGCTTTACAAGGCATTGTCTCCCCCAGGACACTAGATGGCAATGAGCCCCGGTTAAGATCCCCGCACAGGTGCCCAAAAGCCATGCCAGATATTCTAATGCCAGAGGAAATTGTGTTGGGTCTCATGGGGGCCGCCTGAGGGAGCTACAGGATTTGGGATTCCCTACTCCTTAAGGCTCCAACCTCACCCGGAAGTGCTTTGGACCTGCAGCTTCATGTAACAGGTAGCACTCCTGGGGATTAGATAAAAGGAGCTGCCTGCCTCACATCAAGGAGCCAGAGTCGGAAGAAAGGTGGACAATGCTTGCGTGGAGGAGGCAGTGACCAGTGAGAGAAGGAAGAAAAGAGTTGTGCTGTACAGTGCTTTATTGTACTTGTGACTGAGGTGGTGGGAAACGCTTGTGAGAAGAGTTTTCCCACAATAAAAGACTCTTTGGTCTTTTAAATCTGTGTCTGAGCCTGCTTGTGTTGGGTGTTTGGGGAACTGGAGCACCCCCTCGTGTCCACAACGGACAATCTGCACATTTTAATTTTATTCTCTGACATTAACTCACCTGTCACTGAAAAACACTATTTAAAATCAACACTAAAATCATAAACTCAAACATTATTGCCTGTACTGTTGAATTACTGAATTCCAATATAATTCAGTAAATCTTCATTTAAACAAAGTAAAGCCATTTTTGTAAAAACATGCTTTTACAATATGGATTGTCATAGAATCACTCTGTTAGGTTTGTAACATTTGCCATTATGAAATGTACATTTGCATCATTAGCTGGTAAAAAAAAAAAAAAAAAAAAAAACTCACTTAAGTATAATATTTAATGGATGAGGCAAATTAATTTAAATTGCAAACGTTACGATCTCCTGCTGCTTTAATTGTCCAAATATGTCCCTTTTTTACATTTGTCCCAACTTCGTGAACTTCCCAACTGTGTGAAATCAGACTTGACTATTTACATTAATTCATTCTTCAAGAGCTCTTATAAAAGCAGCCTTTGTTGCAATGTTTTCAAAGCATCATACAGTATATGAGTGATCAGACTTTGCTATTGCTTCGCTTGTTTACAAATCCAGAACAAGAAAATTTGCTGAACTGGCCTTACCTGTATTCACTTAATTGTAATTAAGAGACTGCATTATATTTGCCAATGTCAAATATATGATATACTGTATGTGCTTTCAGTACATTTGTTACATGTTAGCAATTATACTAATGAACATTAGTTTGCCATCAAAAACCAAACGAATGATGGAAATTTAGCATTTGTGGATTCATATTTGGTATGCCGTTTTGTTTCTGCTGCTATAACTGTATATCTCTAGGATGTGCTTCTGGTAATATAGTATGTGTCCTATTACTAGAGAGACTTGTTTTGTGCTTTGAAGCATTTTGCTAGAAAATGGAGCAGTTTGTTCCATTGTTGGTGCAGAGAAGTCAAAGAGCCATTTCTTTTTAAATTTGCTTTGATTTTTACTTGCTACAGCTGTAGTTAGCATTGCCACTGTGCAGTTTCTTCCTACATCCCACAGTTCAATACTGTATGTGTGACCTAGGTGTGGGCTGTATGGCCAAAACTTTACACCATGATATAATTAAAATTTAGTAGTAGTTCTATTGTCAGTGTGTTTAGATGCACTTTAATAATCCAGTTATTCACAGAAACCTGGTGTTTAAAATATCACATAAACTCTTGATCTAGTTAGAGAAACTGAGTTACTGGTCTCTGAGAAATCAGGTAAAGAGACTTATATTTTTCCATGAGCAACCCGATTATTTGGTCAAGTAAACCCCAAACCAGGTTATAGTTAATGATTCAGTAGTCTAAGCATATCCATTGCACTCTGCTCGCCTGCTTAGCTTCATTCACACAGTCATAGGTGGAAGTGTCCACAAGATATGATCGCATTATTCCTTCTCTTGCTTGAAATACTCTGTTCTCAGTATTTTAGAAGCCACTACATTTATTTTGATGAGCTGAACATACAGAGCAGCAGGTTAATGAGTAAAAATGAATGTGTTTTAAGTAACTTTATTAATTTTTAAAAGTAATCAAATGCAATGCTTATTTAATTTAAGCAACATCCCAGAGTTACTATTGCTGCAGCACTGGGTGTAAGGCAGAAAAGACACGTACCAGTGTGCCGCTCCTTTGAGGAGCTCAATCACACAGTCGAGCAGAAGAGTGTGCTGTATGCAGTCCAGCAACAGAAACATATTATTAAAGTGCCAGTTTATTTTTATTCCAACTATTTGCTATACATGTGGCCAGTGTTCATACTGCAAATCATCGAGGGCTCAGGTCGAGGATGTAAAAGGGGGATCGATGTTATTTATTTCGTAATACATGACGGACTAAACATTTTTATAAAACACATGATGATGGCATTTGAATTCTTTTTTGTGCGGTTTAATGAGGTCGGAGCATTTTATCATAGGAGAACTCCAGAAGCATACTTATACATGTAAATGTGGATTTTTAATAAACCAGGTTTCTATCTTAACCAGGTTACTCACCTTAACCCAGTTAAGTGTGTGCATGTAAACACTATAATCAGAATCAAGATCAAATACACAACATTAGATACAAAAAGTATCAGCATAAAATGCTAAAAAAGATAAATACAGGAAACACAAAGCTTTGAATTAGAATAAAAGAAAATAAGCCACAATAAATTCAAAAATAAAAACATTACAGGAAAACCCTGAACAAATAAAATAATTTGTGATAAAAATTAGCATCAGGAAGGTAAATTGAAAGGAAGCATCACTAACCTTCCTGAACAAAAGTGTTTTAAGTTGTTTTTTAAAAGAATAATTTAAGTCAGCTGATCTAATTCATTCATATTATAAATATTATGAAAAATAAAAAATAACAACTGAACAAGGAAAAAAATAATTTATTGCTCATACCACTAAGAGATACTGAATCTTTAAAAATGTTCACTCTATAGACTTATCTACTCTATTATAAAAAAAAATCTTTAGGAGGGAGATGGGAGGGAGACTACGGAGACGAGACGTGATCTTCTCGGAAGACAAGTCCCACGAGAGACACTTTAACTTGCTCCCAGCTCTTAAAACAACGACAAGAGACAAGCAAAACACGTCAGAAGCAGAAAGCCAGCAGATGATCCGACCGCTTCCCCTTATCGTGTGTTCAGTCATCCTAAACCCCCCTTCCTTCACAATACGAGCAGCAAAGACGCAAAGTGACAAAAGGACAGCTGCTGTACAGGCTTTGAAATGATCAGGCAGCGCGGCAAGCAGAACAGGCAGCTGGCCAGCAGCAGAAAGCCAGCACATGATTCAACCGCTTCTCCTTAGCGTGTGTTCAGCCCCACCCCACCTTCACAATGCGAGCGGCACAGACACGAGGTGGCAAAAGGACAGCTGCTGTACAGGCTTTGAAATGATCGGGCAGCAAGACAAGACAGAACAGGCAGCTAGCCAGCAGCAGCAAGCCAGCAGAGGATCCGACCGCTTCTCTTTAGCGTGTGTTCAGCTGCCCCCCCTTCACAACGCGAGCAGCGTTATAGGTCCTGCGAGAAAGAGATTTAACCATGCCCGGGGGCCGGAAATAAAGGACAAATATTGTTTTTACAAAAGTTTTAAAGTAAAAGTGAAAATAATGCATATGTAACAATTCCCATGAAAATAATCTGTTTAAATTGTATATCCGGTAAACCACATCCAGGGGTGGGCGATCGAAGACCCCTAGTACAGTAAAAAATTAAACAAGACTGACAATAAAATAATAAATATTCAAAGAGCAATTCTTCCCAATTCCTTTGATTCTCTATTGAACAAGAACAAGCAAGCCTAATAATACTTCATTTCAAAACATCTTTTTGAACATAAAGGAAAAATATATAATGACAATCAAAAAAAAATTTGATCTCTATTGATTGAATACTGCCTCGGCAGATGCTATCAAACCAAGCCCTACAAAACAACCTAGCAAAAAGAAAACATTTACACTTGTCACATGACTGATTTTCAAAGTCCTCTTTCTATAGTACGGGAGCTCTGAACCACACATTGAAAAAAAATTATAGGATAACCCTTATCTCAATGTTTTCACATACATACTTTTACATATGCATGAGTTGTTTTCATATACGTATACAATATTTTCACATATATACGGGATATTTATAAAAATAACAAAAATGCACTTCAGGTATCACGTATGTATGTGAAAACAACTCATATATGTGAAAATAATCTCATACTTACATGAAATTATCATAATTTTTATCATTGTATGGGTCAGAGCTTCCATACTATAGAAATTGACGTTAGTGGACAATTTTTAAAAAAGAGATATTAATGAAGAAACATCATTATGTGTATGAAACAAGACATCTCCCAATCCACTGCTTTGTAACTTTGAAGATGTAGCATTTCTACTGAACCTATCTGGAAGGGGAAGAGTGATCACCTGGATTGCAGAAACTAAGGGGGGGGTAACACTGCTCTTGGTGCCAGGTAAGGTTCTTGCTCAGTTGATCGAGCTGCCCTGTGGAACATACTGAAACGTCGTGAGATCCCCCAAAGTTGCTGGATATCATGGCCAGCCTGTACACTGGTACTATGAGTACTGTGCAGAGTTGAGGCAGAACTTCCCAGTTTTTTCCAGTTGATTCTGGGGTTCATCAGGGGAGTGTTCTTGGTCCTAGTCTGTTCAATGCTTGCATGGATTGGGTATTAGGCAGGGTTGTGGGGTTCAGTGACTGTGGGGCATCTGTTGGTGAAAAGATATTCACTAATCTTGACTTTGCAAATGATGCAACGATCTTTGCAGAGTCAATGGAGGCTCTAATCAGGGCTCTTGAGAGACTGAAAGGGTGTCTGAGTGTTTGGGCTTGAGAGTGTCCTGGATAAAAACCAAAGTCCAGGGCTTTAATGACCTCTTGGGCACAGCCATCAGCAATGTGTCTGTCTGTGGAAGGCATATTAACCTCCTCGAGAGGTTTACTTAACTCAGCAGTTACATTCATGTCTCTGGTAACTCATCCTCTGAAGTCACTTGATGAACTGAGGGAGCACAGGGGGGGTCACAAGGTCGCTGGAAAGGGGTGTGTGGCACTCCCAATATCTCTGCAAAAGGACAAAGGTCCAAGTTTTTAGTGTCTTGGTGCGCCCTCATTGCTGAGGACCCGAGCAGCTGGACCAAGCCAAGGGGACCCTCACGTAACACCTGGCTGTTGTCATTTCTATAGGGTGGGAATGGACCACGTGTCTGCCTGGGGGGTTGCCAACCGGGGTTCCAAGCTGTTTCGTTGTATGATGGGTGAAGCAACAAGCTGTACCAGTGCATGCTTCCCAACCTGACCTAACTGATACTGATTTCATGTGAAGTTTACCCTGTCCAGTGCAGGTACAATAATTTAATTCTCTGGTAAACATGGCACACTCACTTATCTACACCAATGGACTGTGGTATTTAACATGCATTTAAAGAGTTAAATCCAAATTGGGCCAATTTAATTCTCACCATTTTTTGACAAGAGATATGTCCTTGTTAAAAAGCCAAACTTAAATATCCTAGTCAAATCCACTGGCAAACCTGGCACAGTGGGTCATCCATTGCACTGTGCAAAACGAACTGTGATATTTAAAGAGCACAGAACAGATTTAAATAATGTCACAGCTGTTTTTATTATCATGTTTTTGACAAGATCGATCCCTAAGTTAAATTGTAGGTGATACTTGCTTAGCCTAAATGTCGATACACTTTGTATTTTAATTGGCTAACATATTAAAAGGATTCCTTATGGAAACAGTAGTATTTCAGCAGTGACATTAAGTTTATTGGATTAACAGAAAATATGCAATATGCATCATAACTAAATTAGACAGGTGCATATATTTGGGCACCCCGACAGAGATATTACATCAATACTTAGTTGAGCCTCCTTTTGCAAATGTAACAGCCTCTAGCCTTTGGTGAGTGTCTTGGATTCTGGATGGAGGTATTTTTGACCATTCTGCCATACAAAATCTCTCCAGTTCAGTTAAATTTGATGGCTGCCGAGCATGGACAGCCTGCTTCAAATCATACCATAGATTTTCGATGATATTCACATCAGGGGACTGTGATGGCCATTCCAGAACATTGTACTTCTCCTTCTGCATGAATGCCTTGGTAGATTTTGAACTGTGATTTGGGTCATTGTCTTATTGGAATATCCAACCTCTGGGTAACTTCAACTTTGTAACTGATGCTTGAACATTATCCTGAAGAATTTGTTGATATTGGGTTGAATTCATGCGACCCTCGACTTTAACAAGGGCCCCAGTCCCTGAACTAGCCACACAGCCCCACAGCATAATGGAACCTCCACGAAATTTGACAGTAGGTAGCAGGTGTTTATCGTGGAATGCGGTGTTTTTCTTCCACAATGCAAAGCGCTTTTTGTTATGACCAAATAACTCAATTTTCGTCTCATCAGTCCAAAGTACTTTGTTCCAAAATTAATCTGGCTTGTCTAAATAAGCATTTGCATACAACAAGCAACTCTGTTTGTGGCGTAAGTACAGAAAGGGCATCTTTCTCATCACCCTGCCATACAGATGTTCTTTGTGCAAATTGCGCTGAATTGTAGAATGATGTACAGATACACCATCTGCAGCAAAATGTTCTTGCAGGTCTTTGGAGGTGATCTGTGGGTTGTCTGTAACCATTCTCACAATCATGCGCATAAGCCGCTCCTGTATTTTTCTTGGCCTGCCAGACCTGGGTTTAACAGCAACTGTGCCTGTGGCCTTCCATTTCCTGATTATATTCCTTACAGTTGAAACTGATAGTTTAAACCTCTGAGCTAGCTTTTTGTAGCCTTCCCCTAAACCATGATACTGAACAATCTTTGTTTTCAGATCTTTTGAGAGTTGCTTTGAGGATCCCATGCTGTCACTCTTCAGAGAAGAGTCAAAGGGAAACACAACTTCCAATTGACCACCTTAAATACCTTTTCTCATGATTGCGTACACCTGTCTATGAAGTTCAAGGCTTAATGAGCTAATCCAACCAATTTGGTGTTGCAAGTAATCAGTATTGAGCAGTTACATGCATTCAAATCAGCAAAATTACATGGGGACCCAAATTTTTGCACAGCCAGTTTTTCACATTTGATTTAATTTCATAAAACTAAATGCTGCTTCACTAAAAATCTTTGTTCGGAAAACACTCCAGTACTCAGATGTTCCTAGGAAATGAAAGACATACCACTGTTATCTTTTTTGTTGAAAGTACAGTAAATTATTATGCAGGCTGAGAGGGGTCCCCAAACGTTTTCATATGACTGTTTATCATAATAATATGCCACTACAGAGTTAGACTGATGGGTGCAATTGGTAATATTATAGACATAACTTTTTCCATCCAGATAAACAGCTGACAGTCTTGCTAAACAACTATAACTGCTGCCATGAAAATATGGAAACTCACAAGCAAACTGGTTTTAAGCGTTCATAATAATTCACAGAACACCGTGGCAACTATTTTACCCAACCCCATGAAATGGGCTTTGGTAGCATTTTGTCTGTACATGGAAACTTGATGCCAACGACATATCTTAACCGTGGTCAAAAGCTAGGTGAGCATACCTGGAACATTGGTGGTCTCAAAGAGGTGGTTCTCCGCTGTCAGTATCACCATTAACAGGCTATTAATATGCTGACAAGTCAATCATGTGTATAATGTTTCTATTCCTGAACAAAAATGATTAAAAAGCTATTTAGTAAATTAAAATGACAGCTTGTCATTTCACTTAACATTAAAAAAAATTCTTAAATAAAAATCTATTTCTGGGAAATTAGCCTTTGTTATGGGTGACATTGGAAGGACCAGGGGAGCAAGTGTGGACAGAGCATCACCTCCCCCGGAACGCTAGATGGCAGCCCCCCTGGATGGCAGCTATACCTTGGACTCCTGCAGGGCTTCATGGGAATTGAAGTTCGTTACAGCCCTGTTGGGATCCAGGGGTGCCACAAGGATGTGCTGCAACGGTCTCTGAGCCTATGTGGGCGGTTCTTCTGTCACACCCAGAAGTGCTGCCAAAAGTAGGTCAATGAGGACCTGGAGCTCTTCTGGGTGACCTATATAAGGGACCAGCAGATAGTACTCCGGGAGCCAGTGTCTGCAGGAGAGGAGAAAAGGAGAAAAAGTATTGTAGTGATTGTGCTATTGTGCTTTGGGACTATGTTGTGCCTGTGGGAACAAGGAAGGTGTTGCCCACAGGCAAAGAAAAATAAAACATTTATTTGTTTTAAAAGTGTGCCTCCCATGTCTGTCTGTGTCGGGTCAGGCGTTAATATAGCACCTTTGTTACACCTTGCATTATGCTTTATATTACCAAAGTGGGTTATTAACAATTATTGATTATTACTCAATCAAATGGGGATGACTTAATTATGAAATGTGATCAGAACTTACAAGCTTATCAGCAACTCTAAGCTATTCAAGTAAAAATGAGCACAGTTTTGTTTGTAAGGTAGTCTTGTGAGGGACTGGCACGATATCCAGGATGGTTCCGACCTTGCGCATACCTCAAGTCCCCAGTGACCCCAAATTGTGTGGATTTAATGAATGGCTTCCAGCATACTACTATACTGTAAGAAAAACACCAGAAGTTTAGTTTATATTGAAAGAATTTGCAAAGACTGGTACCATCATAAAATATTCTTTTTAAACATTTCTCTTTCTTAGTTAATAGCTTTTTTTCTTAATTGCTTCTATAAAACTCTCTAAAAATGTTCCTTAATGCAGAACAAGCAATATAAAAACGACAACATACTAAGCAGATACAGCAAGTTCAATTCAGGTTGCTCTAGAAGTCTATGACTGTCAATCAGAAGCTTGAAAGACCTGAAAAATGACTAACCATAAATACAATTTAAATTCCTTTTTAAGTTTTATCCTCAAGAAAAGGGCGGCACGGTGGCACAGTGGGTAGTGCGACTGCCTCGCAGTTGGGAGACCTGGGTTCGCTTCCCAGGTCCTCCCTGCATGGAGTTTGCATGTTCTCCCTGTATCTGCGTGGGTTTCCTCCGGGCGCTCCGGTTTACTCCCACAGTCCAAAGACATGCAGGTTAGGTGGAATGGTGATTCTAAATTGGCCCTAGTGTGTGTGTGTGTGTTTGTGTGTGTCCTGCGGTGGGTTGGCACCCTGCCCGGGATTGGTTCCTGCCTTGTGCCCTGTGTTGGCTGGGATTGGCTCCAGCAGTCCCCCGTGACCCTGTGTTCGGATTCAATGGGTTGGAAAATGGATGGATGGATGGATGGATGGGTGGATCCTCAAGAAAAATAAAAGTAGTTCCCATTCTTTCAAATCTTCTGAAACATGTTTCATAATACTGATGCAAATTCTGCATTGTTTGTGTTCCTGCCATGAGAAATTAATGAGCGTACCGTTTCAAGTTATTGGAGAGCAGAGCTCTGCTTTCCACACATGTTCAGCATCTCTCTGATAGGGTTG
The DNA here is from genome assembly GCF_900747795.2 of Erpetoichthys calabaricus. Classification (NCBI taxonomy): domain Eukaryota; kingdom Metazoa; phylum Chordata; class Cladistia; order Polypteriformes; family Polypteridae; genus Erpetoichthys; species Erpetoichthys calabaricus. The sequence goes on from NC_041394.2 coordinate 113,583,291, forward strand.
TCATGATAGCAGATTTTCAAATTTTGATCAATACTATGAAAAGTATTGAAATTCAATACCATTTTCAATACCCAATACAGTATAATCTAACTGAAAAAAAATTATTTCAATAAATTGTAATTCTGTATGCATTAAAATGTTTACATTGACCTTTACATTGATGAAAACAATATAAATTTTAGTCATTACATGCAAATGTTTCAAGCAGTTCATTCTTTTGTAAAAATGAAACAGTAAAGCCGTATAAATAGTAAAAAGTAAACAAGTTTAAATCTGAGTATATACTGTAAGTACACAGAAGAGTAGTGCCATTGTTTATGTTATAGCACCTTACATTATATAGTAAATTTAAATCACACATAATAAAACACTTAACAGGAAGGATTTTAAAAATCTGAAGGAGTGAGCCAAAGAGTATTGCCCTTGAATGAGCTGTGAACAATAAAACTGGCCTGGTAAAAATAATTGTAGACCCCTGTCTCAATGTATTAAATGTTTAGCTGACTACAAAAAATATTTTAAAAATTAAAAAAAAAAATTCAAACATCAAACCCCTACTTCAAATATAACACTCTATAGGCTAATACTGGTTAATGTTTCCTTAATTAGATGCCTACCTCTTGAAATTCTTTGTACTGAACTGCATTTGAGGTCCTGCTAAATTGTTGTGTTAGCCATTTTAGTTTGTATTATGTGGCATTAAATCTTGCATACGGGCTTGCATGTATCTTGTGGCTTTCCATTCCTATTCAGCACAGAGCCAACACATTTCCAGATGCCAATATGGCTGACCTCTTTTTCAATCAGACCCGCTGGTGAAAGTTCTGGTGCTTCTGAAGTTGCTATTTTATTAACCCCGTGAGTGGGTGAAATTGGGGCTGCAACTCCAGCCATGCCCATTGGTAGACAGAAGGAATTCATTCATAACCTAGACTGTAGAACTGATACCATGAAAAATAAGTATTGAAACAAATTTAAAACTTTTACAATAGGTACTTATCTATATTTTGATTATTTTGTCAACCCTAATCTCTAGTAGCAGATGAGGACTCTCCATAACACAACAAACTCTCCAACCATTTGTTTTAACCTCCCCTGTCTAGTACTGGATTAAGAGCAGCGTTAATTCTGTTTGAATTTGTTGCAAGTCAGGAACGAACTCTGGAAGGGACCCCGATGCAATGCATCTGCACATAACATCACACGGAGACAATTTAAAGTCCCCAGCTAACCTTCAGGAAAACTGGAGTATCAGGACAGGGCTAAAAGTTATAAAGTAGCAGCTCTAACCATTGCTCCATCATACCATCTAAAAGGTAATTTTGAGATTTTCACTCACAAATGCCAAGATGTGTTGGTACATCTTTGAGTTATCATCTGCTAATACTGATGCAACAAAAAAAATCTAAAAATCTTACCATGTCAGTAATCTGCACAGCAAGGCAGGGCAGATTTAGACAGAACTAATGTGGCCAAAGGATGCAAAAAACAGGCTGTTCAAACAAAGTTGCAGAGTAGTACAATTATAAAAGAGACGTGCAAATTATGATGTGCAAGTGAAAGTGTGAGTGTACAGTATGTATGCATGTGCACACGCATACATGTCCATACACTGTAAACACACAAACCTTCATAAGTATATGACAGAATGTATGAATATACAAAAAACACTGGCTAAATTACTGGTTTGAGAGGGCTATGGCTCTGGGAAAGAAACTATTGAGGTGTCTGTTAGTTTTAGTTTAAACTGACCACAAGCGTTTAACAGAGGAGAGTTTTTGGAATAAGGCATGAGCTGGGTGAGATGACTCTGTGGCTATTCTTATGATATAGTTAGTCACATGACAGCAGGTCTGCCACAAATGGAAGAGCACAGCCAATTATCTTCTCAGCAGACCTCACAATATGCTGTAATTTAGATTTGGAGTGTGCCATTGCTGAACAAAACCAGACAATAATGGAGAATGTGATTACACTTTCAATTATGGCTTTGTAAAATTGAACTAGGATTGGCTGGGAAATATTTAATTTCTTCACTTGGTGTAAGAAGTACAACCGCTGCTGTGCCTTTTAGTGATGTAAGTGGTGTTAAAGTCCCAGCTGAGGGTGATAGTTGTGCCCAGAAATTTGAAGGATTCCATCATATTGACTGTAGAATCATTAATTTCTAGTGGGGCAGGTTGTATCAGTTACAGCCTCTCCCAAAATTCCTGGTATAGCCATAAAAAAGCAAGCCAAAGTGTAATGATGAAAAATAACAGTCTTTAATAAAAACTCAAAGCAGAGGTCCTAACCATTACTAAGGAGCCTTTACCTAACTAAACTAAATTTGAAAAATTGATTTTCATACAGTCATCGAGTGTGTTCTTTTATACCCAAAATACTGGATGATGCATTCTAGTGATGGGCAATATGTAAAACTCAGGTTGGTCATCGTCCTCTTAAACATTGTTGATAGCTGATATTATCAGGTTGGGGGTTCTGAGGCTGAATCACCATTTTAAGAGAAAAAGATTGTCAAGAGCGTTTCTCTGCAATTCCTGCTCTTTTTAAATTGGCTGCTGGGTGTCATCATTAATAATTGCCACGCATTGTGAAATGGCACAAAAATACCTTCAATTAAATATAGAAAAATATGAATGTGCAAATGGTTGGCTATGAAACCAGCCTTGCCTATCCAGCAGCACAAAGCAAATGTGCATGGCGACTCAAATAACTTAACCAAAGTAATTTGTTGTATAAGCAAGAAGATTTTTATTGAGAAAGATTCATCCATCCATCCAGTTTCCAACCCGCTGTATCTGAACACAGGGACACTGGGGTCTGCTGGAGCCAATCCCAGCCAACACAAGGCACAAGGCTGGAACCAATCCCGGGCAGGGTGCCAACCCACCGCAGAGAAAGATTCATAACAAACTCAAATTATCAGGAGCATTCAGTGGATTACTCTGTATCTCACCAGCCATTATTTATTGGTGCTTCTGAATTTAGAAAAAGCACAAAATACAAGCAGGGCACAATGATACCATAGCTGTTTCACATTATTTATGTGAATAAATTACATTTGTGTCACATAATATGTATTTTTCTTAATAAGCCATACATGTCAGCATTCAACTACTCAAAAATGACACTCCTGTACAGAAAATTAGCCTAGATTTAAATTAAGTGGTTGCATTCTTTCGGTTGTAATAATCCATGTCAAATTATTTTTAGGGCCAGTGGTGGGATACATTAGCCTTCGAAGGCACCGCTGCACAGAGTTGCTTCCCTTGTTGGTGAAGTCTTCTGCTGAGCTGACTGGGGAGCACAACACTCTTTCCAAATAGACTGGCTCACTGATGGTTTGCTTAATACAAAAAGACTGGATAAGGTGTTAGAAGAGCCAGTAACAGTGGCATTATACCATGACACTGGCTGCAGCACATTCTTCAAATCTCAAGCTGTCTTTTGCAAACACTAAAAAATGTGAAATGATGCTTGCGGAGTCTGGCAAGCAGCAGCAGCGGTCATTGAATGATCTAAGCAGGAATGTTGATTCTGTTCACACATCCAGGATAACCGCAGCAAAGGTGTGATTTTGACTAGAGCTGTCACAATTACACAGTTGCAGCAGCACATCCTCTGCCTCTCTTGTCTTCACTTAATAATACGTGACAAGTGACTTCTTCAGCTGGTGATCAAAACAAGGTGTCTACTATATTGAACTCCACCATAGAGGAGGTTGTCAGTTTGCTAATTTGAGTTTTATTGGTGAAAATATATTTGGATTTGTAGCTTTCTGGTAAAGAAACATTTAAATTTCCTACTGCAAGTAAAAGCAATCCATTTACAGCATAGCTGTATACAACTGGGATACAAGTGCATAGTGTGTTTAACCACTTGATTCAAATCCTTGGCAAAGGAAAGTCTATTGGTGATGTCAGTAATCAACCATTGATTGCAACTGATATTATCTATCAGTACAAGCCTACTAAGTACTATCTAAGAAACTGTTAGACAGTCTTCTCTTGATAAAACATCTCTCAACTGGCTTTAGAATTGCATTCACAGACTCAAAAACACCAATATCTTTCCACATGAGAGCAGATGCCCACCTGTCATCAGTTGTTACACACCTGATGGCTTGTGCCTGTTGCAATGCACACTGTCTAATTTTTTTAAGCTTTTTATTGAATTTATTAAAATCAAAAAACATTCCATACAAGCAAGTCAAGCTTAACAAAACTAGGTTTGAAACAAATCAACCCCCACCCATGAGAAAGAGAGCAAGGCCAAGAGAGTAAAACTTTAAACTAGTAAAAATAAGTAAATAGATAAATTAATAAATGAATAAAAATACTGTAAACAGAATAAAAAAAAAGAGGGGAAAGAATCCACTTCCTTACAAATGAGATTGTTCTATGTATAATAATTCCCACACCTCAAGTTTTCTTTATAAAGCTGGAATGGAATATTTGGCCAGTCCAGTCTCTGTGCAGCCGAAACTGATTCTTGCTTAATTAAGTGGGTCTCCTGTAAAAATACTATTTTAGTTTTTAGACCTGTTAGGTGAGAGAATACTTTCTTTCTCTTTAACTTGTGATTAAGACTGTTAACATTCCAGCTCACAAAGTTAACTGTTCGTCGGTCATGGAGACATTGCTTCTGAAGCCTATTGTTACATTGGCACTTATAATTATAAGGATTAAAATGATAGCTTGCACCCCCACCCCGTCCCTCCGCCACCCCATTTTGCCTCCCCATGTGAGGCTAGACCACACTTCACAAAGTCCCAGTCCTCTGACATACCTAGAGACAGAGCATGTCCAAAACAAAACAAAACAAGCCCCCCAGCAGCAGCGTATAAGGATTAAAATAGAGATATCTATTGACAATACAGTGCAAATACTATACAGTAATCCCTCCTCCATCGCGGGGGTTGTGTTCCAGAGCCACCCGCGAAATAAGAAAATCCGCGAAGTAGAAACCATATGTTTATATGGTTATTTTTATATTGTCATGCTTGGGTCACAGATTTGCGCAGAAACACAGGAGGTTGTAGAGAGACAGGAACGTTATTCAAACACTGCAAACAAACATTTGTCTCTTTTTCAAAAGTTTAAACTGTGCTCCATGACAAGACAGAGATGACAGTTCTGTCTCACAATTAAAAGAATGCAAACATATCTTCCTCTTCAAAGAAAACAGAGAGGAAAGCAAACAAATCAATAGGGCTGTTTTTCTTTTAAGCATGCGAAGCACCGCCGGTACAAAGCTGTTGAAGGCGGCAGCTCACACCCCCTCCGTCAGGAGCAGAGAAAGAGAGAGAGAGAGAGAGAGAGAGAGAGAGAAAGAAAAACAAAGTCAAAAATCAATACGTGCCCTTTGAGCTTTTAAGTATGTGAAGCACCGTGCAGCATGTCGCTTCTGGAAGCAGCTGCACACAGAAGGTAGCAACGTGAAGATAATCTTTCAGCATTTTTAGACGAGCGTCCGTATCGTCTAGGTGTGTGAACAGCCCCCCTGCTCACACCCCCTACGTCAGGATCTGAGAAAGTCAGCGCAAGAGAGAGAGAGAGAAAGTAAGTTGGGTAGCTTCTCAGCCATCTGCCAATAGCGTCCCTTGTATGAAATCAACTGGGCAAACCAACTGAGGAAGCATGTACCAGAAATTAAAAGACCCATTGTCCTCAGAAATCCGCGAACCAGCAAAAAATCCATGATATATATTTAAATATGCTTACATATAAAATCCGCGATAGAGTGAAGCCACGAAAGGCGAAGCGCGATATAGCGAGGGATCACTGTAAATATAAAATATAATCTTTAAACAGTCCAGTCTATCTTACCATGAGCTTGTCACCATTAAGCCACAAAAACTGAATAATGATGCATCAGCTTGGCAACCCTTTTTCTTAAGTAATCATTTCCTAAATCTGGAAATATTTTTTTCCTCTAGCATGCACAATGAGCATTTGAGATCATCATCTCAAGGAAAAAATAAAATTGTGGGTCAAGGCTAGAAACATCACCACAATACTACCGCCATATTCCCCAAGCCTAATGCATGCTACCCTTCAGCATCTAAAATGATCTAAGGCTGTGACTTCACGCATTGGTAACGGTGTTAGTTAATAAGAACAAAAGTTGGATAAGAATACAGTTAAGGACAGGGATTAGTCACAATATAAATGATCTATTGAAATACAAGTTAAGGTTTTTAATCTTCCCCCCACAAAATCCTGAAATTCTCCTGTCTCAAATCTGCTTGCTTTCAGATTTAAAATGCATATTTAACAATATCTACCTGTAATCATGAACCCACCTATTGTTCCTTAATTCCAGCAGTATCATGTTCAAGTGTGTCTATAGGACACACCATATAGCTGGTTTTTTGCCTCTTCCTAGCCCACTTTGAAGACAGCAAGTTACACAACTCTATTCTCATCACTTCCTAGTCAGCAAGTATCTCCAGTGTATTAAGTAGTGCTGTAAAACTCCTTTGAGTGAGACCTTCCACCATAGTGCATAGCACTAGACTTCACATACAGTATTTTTCACATAATAATAGTTTTCTAGGAAATACTGAATCTCAAACTTTGTTTTAGCTACTTTTTACAACTTTATTAAGAAACAAAGCATAATTACAAATCATAATTCAATCAAATGAAAGCAACAATAGTGTGTTCCAAAGACACTCTAAACTGTTTCGAGTTGGACTCTACCCTTTCCTGTTACTTGTTACTTTTTTTTAGTTGTTTTTATGAAGTAATATCTATGAACAGATTTCCACTATTTAAATAAGTACATTTAATGTGGAACTCCCCACCCATAAAGTTATAACAAGCTCACATCCTTAAAGCAATCAAGCCACATTGATTGTTTCTGAGAATTGATCTATTTATACAGCACAGTAAAGGTAAATTATTGTATTTCGCCCCCTTGGTTGTTGATCTTTCAAATGCAATAATAAAGGAGGCATTGTCTGCTTTAAAAAAAAAAAAAAAAAAAAAAGACAATGCATTTCTAAATTTCACCTATTCCTTCCATCAATCCATTGTTGGCCCTGCTTGAGTGCAGCACCAGGGACACAGTTGGAACCATTCCTGACTGGATGCCAGTCCACCCCAAAGCATAGTCAAAAACACACACACTTGATCAGTCTATAGCTGCCATTTAACTTAAAATGCACGTCTTTGGTAAATGGAAGAAAGCCCATGGGTAGAATGTGCAAACAAAGACAGCCACTAGGCTGTGGTATAAACTCCGGACTCTAGTGTGGGTAAGAAAGTGAGTCACATATATAAAATGAGGCAAGTTATTAGGCTTCTTGAAAACATGAAAATGTGCTTTACAGCCTTTCGTTCTTTACACATATCAGAAGCACATTGAGAAGATATCAGCAGCTGCTATACCCCAGGAGAAAAATCAAAGGAATTCACAAAGCAAAAAGGTCTGCCCAGATATACAGATAATACATGGATTTTCAAACTCACCTGCACCCTCCCAAAACCCAGCAGTAGTTTTTAAACTCTTGGTCCCAAGGCTGATTATATGACAGGTTCAAGATGGCTTGATCAGGTGACTTCCCACTTTTACATTTGAATCACTTGACCATACTGCCTGCCTACGGACTAGATGCAAATTTTTTTAATGTCTTAATATATTAACCAACATGGCAGGATAGCTATTACAATGTATGCTATAGAGAAGGCACTTAATCAGACACCTACCTCTATTCAGAAACAGGGCTTTTTTCTTCCCTGCCCATTCCTCACATCCGGCTCCCTAATTCTGTTAAAATGAGTTCAAGCATGTTGTTTTCACCTGAGGTCCCAGAGGACTGATGTAGCTTCAGGCTTTCTTGTTCACCAAGCTTAAAAAAATGGTTGACAATTTCTGCATTCACTGGCACTTAAGTTTCACAGATGGCCAATTCCCACTAGCAGTTTCTTAAGTATAAAACAAAGCTGTGTGATGTGTTTTTAAGACAGAAGGTACAGTATGTGTATTTTATACACTGTTGGACAGAAGTTGTGTTAAACCTTTTACTTCAACAATGGTTCTTACTTATTTCTAAATTACTCTGTTTTTCATTAAGCAGACAAGTGCAAGTGACACTGACAGAGTTGATTGAGCCAGTGCCCCTTTATTATTTATAAACTACTTTAGTTTCAGGTGATAGGGTGACACAATGGGTAGCTCTGATGTCTCAAAGCACTAAGAGAATGGATTCAAATTCTAGCCTGACTTTGAAAGTACTCTCTGTTTCCACGCAAGTTTTTTCATGTGATTCTAAGACTGCCATTCCATATTCCAAATATATGCATTTTATATTAACTGATGACTCTAAACTGGTCCAGTATGAGTGACAATGGGCGTATGCATGAGTAGGGCTGGGTGATATGGAAAAAAAAATCTCATCATGATCATTTTTTCATATCAGTTGACACACACATGCAAGTAGGAGTCAACTAAAGGGCCTGAATAACGGCAATTCCACGTCAGACCAGGGGGCGACGGGGTGCACTAACTGTCTTTCTTGATCCCTTGCAGACCATTCTTGGGAAATCCCACACGGTCCTGACGTCTTTGGTGACGTCACTTCCAGTTCAGGCGCCTTTGATGAAAGCACTTCCGATCCCGCCTGTGATGATGTCACTTCTGCTTCCGGCCCCAATGACATCACCTCCTAGACTGGACTTTAAAGCCACCATCTTGACTATTCACTGCAGTTCTGTTTTGGACTCAGTCTTGTGAACAACTCGCTATCTTTAAAAATACCTTTTTGCAGCCAAAGCACATTATACGGGTGGCTGACCCAAACCTTTATGATGTCTTATTGTTGTTCTTGTGACACTGTCGATATTGATATATATCACTATATAAATCAAATAACTATTTCTGTCAAGCTTAAAGATTTTTTTATTCCTGAGATGTAAAGATATCAAAAGGTTAATTTTAATTTAAGCATTATTTGCAGAAGTTGAACTTGACAAATGTATTTCAGAATATTATACAACTTTATTTCAAATAAATAAAATAGGTACATATGATAAACTAGAATCTTATTCTGGCCAGTCAAAAACTTTAAATGTTACAGAAGAAACAAACAAAATGCAGAACTAAATTCTTTGGTCAATTCCATACTAATCTATATTACTAAACGAAGGTTGTATATATGCACGGATGCCAGATGCCAGAAGCAAGCCGTGCCGAAAGCGCATGCGCACAGCGCCTCAGCAAGCCATGCTGAAAGCGCACGTGCACAGCGCCACAGAGTCAAACCCAACAGCTTCCCAGAGTCAGTAGGTGGCGCCCAAACAACATAACACAACCTGTAAACTAAACTTGAGGTAAAGCATGCACGCCAGGTTGTATATATGCACGAATGCCAGAGGCCAGAAGCAAACTGTGCACAATACAACCGCCGCCCGAACACAAACGCGCACACCACCGCATATACAACCTCCGTTTAGTAATGTAGATCTCCAAGCCCGGATCCGCCGCCATGGTCACTTCAGCATGTGAATGAATCCACATCAGCAAACGACTTCTAGCTAACAACACAGCCATAGAAAAACAAAAACGAGACCACATGGATAGAAACAATGAAAAAAGGCGTCTACAACGCGCTTCTGAAACAACAGAACCAAAGGAATCATGGCTCCAAAAAGAAACAGCTTTAGCACAAATATATTTATTTAATTAAATGAAAACTTTCCCAGGACACACCCATCCTCCATGATTTTTCATCCCTCCAAAGATCGGAGGGAAAAGAAAGTGATTGCCATTCTTGGATTTCCGATTCTTTCGAGAATCAGGGGTTTACTGGTAAAATAGAGAATACAAAATAAAAAGCCTCAATTCTGACCAGTCAAAATCTTTCATGTTTTATAGGAAAACACATTGGTCAACTCCAAATAACTAAAATAAAACCTTAATTTTAAAAATTCTAAAATCTTAAATCTAAAAGCTTTCATGTTTTACAGGAGAACACAAAGTCATTTGTCAGTTGCAAATAAATAAAGTAGGTATTAATACAAAATAAAATCTCAAAAAAAATAAAATTACCTCTGTACTATATCCTTTCCTTTGTATAGATTCAAACTGTTTTAAAAGGTTGGGAAACAAACCGACAAATAAATAGGCAAAAATCATTGTATATATATCCTCAGTACCAATTCAAGCAGCTTTCAAACGTAAACAAAGAAGAGCATAAACAAAATTGGCATATTCACTCAACTGTGGCCAACTTATGCTCCAAGGCAAAAAAAAAGAAAGGCAGAAGAACTTGCTTGGGTCTGGGACTGTAAAGTCTTAAATTGTGTGTGCTCTAAAGGATGGCACTACTTCAGATGGTACAAAAGATTAGTGGTATTACTCGTCTTTGTGGGAACAGGCTTTTGACACAGTGTGCAGGGCACACTACTCTGCTTCTTGTCAGACTCTGAGTAGCCAAAATATCTCCACACTGCCGAATTCCTCAGACCCTTCTTTTCAACAATGTTTTTGTCCTTTGAGCCTTGGACTGTGTACCTTCTTTGGTAATGTGGATTTTTTCAAGTTTTCATTCACATTTTCTGTCATCATTTTCTCTTTCATCTTGCTCCCACTCCTGATATACTGGTGTTTACGGCTGCTGTAGCCCAACCATTTGCACGGGTGCTGCTGCTCCAGCCCAGCCCTATGCATGAGTGTGCTCTGTGTTTGAATGGACTCTACTCAGTGGCTAGTTTATGCCTAGTGTCCAGTTCCACTGGGAGAGGCTTCATCCTCCAAAATCCAACAGCTGGATTCAGCAGATTTAAACAAAAGAAGACTCTTTATTACTAAAAAAACAACTAATGGGTATAATTTATATATATATATATATATATACATATATATATATATATATATAAAAGTCAATGTATGTATTTTCCGGCAACACTTCCAAACAGCTGGAGCAATTTTCATGAAACTTGGTACACGTTTCTCATTGGTCGACTAAAAATACTGTAGGATGAAATCAACCCTAACCCAGCCCCTTCTGGGTGATCTTGCGGTCTTGTATGCATGTTACCATCCAGTTGACACTCGGAATGACCACCAGTGGGTGAACTGGAAGTGACTGCCAGCATTCTTTATGTTTGAGCACCACCGCCACCCTGTTGCTTTTGAAATTAAATAGAGTTGGCCGGTTACGAATGTCAACTAGATGATAACATACATACAAGACTGCAAGACAAGCACATTAGTGAGTCTGTTTGTTAATTTATTTTTATTTTTAAAGTTGTGTTTTTTTTTTATTATACTTTTCTCAAACAAATAAAAAAAAAAAAAAAAAAACACTTTATTTTCCTCCCAGGCAACGCCGGGTATTTCAGCTATGTTAGCTAGTGTTAAAATGTGCAATTTGCAGAGGTTTTCATTGTTTTTTATTTTCATAAAGCTCTGACAAGAACACGGGCTTTTGTCAAATGTCTAACAAAGGCAAATCAAACTCTTTAATATATTACCAGTTCTAGCGGGTAGAAGCATGAATTAAAGGTACAACAAAATAAGTGCAATAAATGACAAGAACGGGCTTCAGAATAAAAACTGTGGTTAGCAATTAATCATGACCTGCAGTTTGTCTTTGGGACATGAGGAGACACTTGTAAAGTCATATTGTTATCTCAAATATACAGCTTTCGAAGTGTACATGCTAAGGCCTCCGGCGTAAGGCATATGGAAAAATTAAAAAATGGATTTTAAATATTGTGTGTTTCGAAGGCTACAAGAGATGGACAGGCCCAGTGATTCCTTGCCCAGACGGTACAACTTGATAAAAGAAACTAAAAGGACAGGCTGTGTGACCAGATAGGCACTAGAATCCATACCTGGCAGTGAGGCTAGTATGTTGGAAGGACTTGTAGGAAACTGTATCTCCCGATAATCTAGAGGGCAGTGTACCTGGGATTCGGGTCCCCTTCAGATGCCCACAGAGCATCATGGAGGATGGAATTCAGGAATACAACCCTGTTGGGTTTCTTGGGTACCACCAGGGGGTGCTTCAGGGGGATGTGGTCTTTATTTCATGGGATTCACGTCTGACCCAGAAGTGCTTCCAATGGACCATGCCCTAGGCCCAGAAATACTTACATAAATTGGTAAGTCCTCTTTAACTTAAATCAGCGTGGACAGCTGAACATCCAGGGCAGCAGATTCCTACGTGACAATCACACATTAAAAACTACTGGGCACCTTTCGCAGATGTGCCGCAGACAAGCATGCTGCATGCCAATCATACCAGCAGCAACCTCGCTGACCATTAGCAGAGCTGCTGAGATGACTCGCTGTTGTTCCAAAAACTTTTCTAGCATTTCCAATGCGACGTTCTATTGTGTGACCGCATCAATCACAAGTTCATGTGTTGGCAAGTCCAATAAACGTTGCTTCTCTTTAAGCACATGGCTAGCTATATTGCTACAATGGAAGAAGTTTGCAACACGCCTCACCCGGCAAAGCAAACGGGCAATTGTTGGAATTTTCAGAGCAGCAGGAGATACAAAAGTGAGCGTGTGCGCAAAACAGGTAACTTGAAGTAGCTCCATAATAGTGGCGATGTCAGTCACGATAGCTGGTTCTTTTTCTTTTATGTTACATTCATTCAAAACCACTGTCAACAAGCATCATTTCTTGATTCCTCATTTTAAAATGCTTGCTTTTTGTCTAAGGATTGCGAGGACACATTTTTCAAGACATTACTTTGACTGCTACAACTGAACAACTGAAGAATTATAGAAAAACATGAGTCTTCCGTCTGTATGTTTAATTTTGACTAATTCAAGATTATTTTAAATGTCCAATGGGGAATAAACTTGGCTAACGGTCTAGTTGAAGGGTGTCTACATGGAGATTCATAACACACGAATAGGTTATTGAATAACATTTCTTATTTAAGAAGCAATATTTTATATTTTTATAATATTATTCATAAGATGATACAAATGTTTATAAAGCAGATGCAATTGCATTGTCCATCCATCCATCCATCCTCTTCCGCTTATCCGAGGTCAGGTCGCGGGGGCAGCAGCTTGAGCAGAGATGCCCAGACTTCCCTCTCTCCAGCCACTTTTTCTAGCTCTTCCGGGAGAATCCCAAGGCGTTCCCAGGGCAGCCGTGAGACATAGTCCCTCCAGCGTGTCTTGGGTCTTCCCCGGGGCCTCCTACCGGTTGGACGTGCCCGGAACACCTCACCAGGGAGGCGTCCAGGAGGCACCCTGATCAGATGCCCGAGCCACCTCATCGGACTCCTTTCGGGAGATAATTGCATTGTATTAAAACATAATATGTATAGACTCTGATGTGGCAATACATATTGTTAGTTAAATTATGGTGAATTTTGAATGAGTGCAGTGAAAAAGTTTTGTGCAATATTTTGTTTCACATCTAAATACTGATGTTAACTGTCCATTACTAATCCAGTATTTCCTTTTAAATGTCATTCCATGATTATGCATATGTTATGAAGACACTATGTAGACGCCCTTCAAATAAAGTGTTACTGAAATTTATCACATTATATTAATGTTCTCTATCCATGGGAGGCAGTGGACAAGACTTGATGGAAGGAGTGTGAAGGAAGGGGATTGTTTTCTGTGCTGTTTATACTTTGGTTATCTTAACCTAAGATAATATTCATTTGAACACATGGCTGGTTCAGGTGTGATTGTGTCTAGGGTTTGGGGCTCAGTGACTCCCTCTACTGGTTACAGTGTGTATACACTATATCAGGAGACATCAAAAAGATTTGCCTGGGGCCAAATTCTCACAAAACAAATACTCTTTGGGCCAGGCCCTGTTGTAATTCACGCCCTGCCCACACATACATTTCACACACTTTAACTCACACTCTCATCCAGTCACTGACTCATTAACATCACACACACATTAAGTCAATTTAAACCTGTCAAATTTGTTCCTACACAACATAACAACTCATCAAGCATATGTCGCACTCAATTCATTCTGGGGTTATTCTCATTCCTAATGAGCAAGCTCAATCATTTACATTTTTTTTTTGATACCAAAATGAGCTTGTTTGCAAAAATGTCACTGTGAAAATGCCTTAAGAAGAAAACTGATACCAAGAATTGTCTCTTCAATGATGAATGAACTGAAAAGTAGTCTTTATAATGGCAGCACATGCTCACTAACTCCATAAGACTTAGCAACAAATGTTTCCCTTCAAGCTACATGGATACTGCTTAAGCACAACAAAGCCTTCAGTAATGCAGAGGTATTAAAAAGAATATGTTATAGGCATTTTATCAGAGCTTGCTAGTGATAATTCAACAGATACAGTTATTGAATCTGCACAGGTAGCTCTGTTAGCTGTTATATGTTACATTCTTGTCTTGGTAGAGAATTTCCAAAGTTGGTGTGATCGATGGAGTCAATCAGGTTGATTGTATATTCCTAGCCATTAATGAATCGACAGACAACACAGACATGGCACACTGTGTGTTTGTGACTGATATTTTGATGGGGCCGAATTCAGAAAGGAACAGTAGACACATGTGGATGGGATTGAAAGGTGGCCAAGCATCCTGCCCCTTTTGCTCTAAGAGATGCTTTGGAATTGGTTCTGCCCAGTTGCTTTAGAAAGCCTCCCCCTTCGTGGTGCCAACTATTCTGCCAAGGCAGGAGAAGGCCGAGAAAATATTTATTATGGATGGACCAGACGATGGTTAAAAAAAAAAAAAAAAAAAAAAAAATTATGGTGAACAAATAATGTGCATTTATAGAAAAGGAAACAACAAAGTCTAATGTGTAAATCAAAGACGAGTTTGAAATAACATGCAAGTTAGCCCTTCAAAGATTGTTAATTCCACTGGCTGCTTGTTAACACATCCAAAGGCTGATTTCTAAGAAAGAATTGAGAAGCTTGTAAACTAGGAGGAAAAAACGTCACTCCCTTAAATACCTTCAAGGTGATGAGGTGACAACACTCAACATTCAGGTCTCACATATAACACCAGGAACGCACTGCTAAGCACAAAATAACCGCCAATGCCAAAATAAAGCAACAAATATTGCAGCAAATTTGAATAAAAATCAGTAAAACAAATTAATAATAACAAAAACAAATACAAATTTGGGAAAAAATTTGCACAAGAAAATTATAGTTTTCCTGATTTTATAATCAAAGTGCCAAGTAATTATTCAATTATCTCAAGGCACTTAAAAAGCAAGTGTGAAATTATTTCATTATGAAAAATGGAGCCCCAGGATAACACACACACTGACACAGGCAGAACAAACAGATTCACACAAAAGTCACAACTTGAAATAAGATCCACACATTGTGATTTGATATCTAAATACAACCCTATATGGACAATGAATGCATATCTCAAATAAAAGAATAAAAGTACATAAACGAGAAAGCATTAAACAGTTTTTATTATAAATCCTTCTATTGTTAAAGATGCCACATACTTTCACAGAAGCAATGAGCAAATCTAAGAGATCACACATTAAATGTCACAGCTACCTTTCTTCTTCCACAGTCACTACAGCTCTTTTCTTTCTTTCCAACCATTCCCATGCCAAACAAACCCAGTTAAGGATGGCAGTTAAAAAATAAGGAATTACTTCACTTGTACCAGAACTAAGTTTAAACCCATCAAGACAAATCCACAACAAATAAGGAGACCTGCAAATACTATTTGGGGCAAATCAAAAGATGTGTTTCACAGTCTATAACTGGCACAAATTCCTGTCTCTGTTAAATAATAGTAAATATCCACCCACTGTTAGACACTAATGACCAATTTCAGCATTTATGCTGTCTTCTGTAGCTTTGTGTTAATACTGCATTTTTGCTTGCATATTCTAAAAGTCTGAATACTGCCACTGTTCCAATTTAAATATCACCATGGCTTGGTCAACACGTGGTCTGTACAGTGGAAAGAAAATGACGCAAGGGGATTATGAGCAGTTACCAATTTGTTTTTTTACTGATGACTTAAAGAATGTGTTAGTCTTTTTAATCACAAAATAATATAAAAAGAACTTGAAAGAGTGTTATCTGTATGTAATATCTGACAAAACAAAATCTAAAATTTATGAAAGAAAAGTCAAGTGCTGGACAAATCCATTTTTAGGGGTATTTTTTTTTTTTGTTGTTGTTGTGTGATGGTTTATTATTGTCAGTACTATCTATTTCTTTTACGAGCATGCCCTTTACCCTGTTGATAACTGATTTATGATCTTGAGAAATCCTTGAGGTTTCTTTTATTTCCATCTGTATGTCTACTGAACCAATCTAAGGCCCAAATAGATATGAAACCTGCCTTAGCAACACACAGAGCAAGACTTGGATGGGATGCCAGTTGTATCACAGGGAACTGCCCACACTCCTTCAAGCTGGGCTCATTTTTACCACACCTGATTAACGTTCAGAGACTGTACTTTTGATCTTTCAGTATAGGCATCATTTTTATTATATGAAATGAAATGGGAGAATTACTGAAAAAATATATTCTGCATCCCTAATTATGCTGTACCAGGGGCATAAGTGTGAGTAAAAACACAATATCTTGATTTCTGCAAAGAGAAAAAATCTAAAGTGAAATTAACTGGGGTGACACGGTGGCGCAGTGGGTAGCGCTGCTGCCTTGCAGTTAGGAGACCTGGGTTTGCTTCCTGGGTTCTCCCTGCATGGAGTTTGCATGTTCTCCCAGTGTCTGCATGGGTTTCCTCCGGGTACTCCGGTTTCCTCCCACAGTCCAAAGACATGCAGGTTAGGTGCATTGGCGATTGTAAATTGGCCCTAATGCGTGCTTGGTGTGTGGGTGTGTACCCTGCGATGGGCTGGCATCCTGTCGGGGTTTGTTACCTGCCTTGCGCCCTGTGTTGGCTGGGATTGGCTACAGCAGACCCCCATGACCCTGTAGTTAGGATATAGCGGGTTGGATAATGGATGGATGGATGAAATTAACTGAAAATCAAGAAACTTGTAAAATTTTGCTATGCTAATGCTGTGCCCTCGCACCCTTGGACTGAGCGATTGTGCCCCCGGGCTCACATCCTGTCTTCTCATCCTGTTTTCAAATGGTGTCTGCTGATGCATAGAACGTGCAGTTTAACTTGTGACCCCGTCACGATCCTTTCACTGTATTAATACCCGTGACATAAGTAATCAAAGTAATAACCTGCTCAATTTTGACAAGTGTCCTCTATTTTTATTATGGAAGTCCAACCCATTTTACCTTTAGGCCACTGACTGTGTTACAGTTGAGGTTTTATTCTGCAAGGTTTAATTTAAAGACGTTTTAGCTTCAAGGCGATGTTTCTTTATTAATATTGAAAAATATTGAACTTGATGATCAAAAACAAAGAACGAAACTAGGGTCTGAAACCGGAGACTGAAAAGTTCTTCAGTTTAAAAAAAGGTAACAGCACGTTCGCCGTGCTAAAAATGTTAAGCATTAAAAAAATATTACTTGAGCCATAAGAAAGAAACATCCTCCATCGATCACGGTTGACGATAGGGAAGTCAGCCCTGTTCCCACACTTTTTAAAAAACGGAACGGGAGGAGACAGGAGCGACAACCGCTGGAAGTTCCCATGAAGCTGCGAGTCGCTTAGAAGGTGCGCTGTGCCTCCCGAGGTCTCAGCGGCGACTGTTCTACAGTATGACACGAGCTCGGATGAACGCTTGGGACAACCGCATGTTTTTTGTTGACCACTGACTGCAAACCATTTGCCCGACCCCCCTTGAATCAGGTGGCTTTGTTGCGCGTGGCAACATAAACCTGTTTACAGCTGGGAAGAACTGATGTCCCTTTCAGTGATTTGCGCGACTTAACGCCGTAAACAAGAACGGAAAGGCCAAGTCCATTAAAAAGATCGCACCTACCTTCACCGCCAGTTGGAGAGGCGCTTCAGACATGTCTCGTGCAATCCAGGAAGTTCCCCAAAGGGATGAAGGGGTCAATTCTACCCCCCTCGCGGTCCCCTTTCCCGTATTTCCTTGAAATAATCCAGAGAAGCACGTTCATCCCCTCTGTTCCTCGTCACTCTCCCGTCCCCTTTCCTCCTCCTCCTATTCCTCTTCCAGTGTCCGATCGCGCACCGCGACTTTGTTTCCTTCTAAACGTGGCTGTGAAAAGACGTTCCTCTTATTTACGTTTTGCGATTTCTTTCTCTCGCCCTTGTCCTATTTTTTTTTACATTTTGCGAGCTGCCCGCTTCCTGGAAGACAGAAGCCGAAAAGAGAAACGCGCTCAGCTCATTGATCTGCCGGAGTGTTTGGGAGCCGAGTTGACGTGAATTCCCAGCACTGATCGCTGCCCCTTAAAGGGGAACTCGGCGATCCAGGAAATAACTGCTCGAGTTGCAGGCGCGCCGCGAGGAAGTGAGGGGCTGCGTCTCTTTAAACGGCCGCGGGAGGCATCGTCGGCGAGAAGGGTCGTCCTCGCGCTCGGCGGCAGCACATTACAAAGAGCAAAAGGCCAGCGGGCGACGTCTGTCAGCTCCGTCCCCCACCTCTCCTGAGCACACCCCGAGACTCGCCGCTAAGATGGTGTGTATGTATGTATAAATGAATAAATTGTGTAATACTATATGTACAACGTCTGTATATTACAACATCTCAGCTATATAATGCTATTATATGAATATATAATGTATTATGTTTTCTTTTATTCAGAAAGAAGGTGTAATAATAATGATACTACTTTTTTTATATAGCGCCTTTCCCTTGCTCAAAAGCACTTCACAGAAAATCAAAATGAACAACAGGGCATATACAAAATTGGAAACAAATAATATCTACATAAATCACCAGATAGATAGATAGATACTTTATTAATCTCAAGGGTATATTCACAATAATAAATAAAATAAATAAATAAATAAATAATAGTAAATACAGTCACTGGCATAGTTGTGGGGCAGAGGGGGTATTCTGCCCTGGGCAGCTGTTTTTTAGGAGTGGCACTTTGTGATAAACTTCAGTATTAGACTTTTTTGACAATTTTGTTTGATAGAGCTTTACCAAGCTAATGTGTCTTATTTAGGTCAAAATTACAAAATTTTTAATATCTAAAAAGCTGGAATCTCACATTAACAGGAGTATTCAGACCCTTTGCTATGGCACTTGAAGTTTGGTCCAGGTGCCTCCTATTCTATTAGTCACCATTGAGATGTTTCTACACCTTGTTTGAAGGCCTCCTGTGGTCAGTACTACTGATTGGATTTAATTAGGAATGGCACACATCTGTCCACATGAGGTCCTACAGCTGACAATGTATAACAGAACAAAAACCAAGCCATGAGGACAAAAAATTCCCACAGAGCTTAGAGACGGAATTGTGTTAAGGTACAGATTTCGGCAAGGCTGTGTCGAGATGGGAAAAACTTCCAGAAGAACAACCATCATTGTAACACACCACCAATCTAGGCTTAATGACAGAGTGGCCAGGCAGAAGCATCTCCAGATGAAAAGACATATGGAAGCCCACTTAGAGTTTGCAAAAAGGAACCTAAAGGACTCTCAGACTGGGAGAAGTGACTTTCCTAACACAAATTTCTGTGGAACTCCATTGATGACCTTCAATCGCTCGCTCTTTCAGTTTCTTGACCATTAGTTAGCATAAATGAAATCTGACTTGATGTGGTGTGTCTGATGTCTGTACATTCTTCAGAACTATAGGTTTTCTGCCTCATTTTTTCCTTGAAATAAAATAAAAATACAGCATTGTAACTTCCAGTCTTAAACATCTTTAAAGCCAACACTATTTATTAAAAAAAAAATCTGCATTTTGGCTTTAACAATGGATTGCCATCTGTCACTGTGTTCGCAAACACAGGCACTGCTGCTGATGCTATTTAGCCATGTCATTTTATAAATGATGCTCAAAAAACATGGACTACATTGTGGAAAGAAAGATGTTAGTAAAGGTTTCAGTTCTCATCTACAAAAATAAAATCCAGAGTATTGTGTGTTTTATTAAG
This sequence comes from Erpetoichthys calabaricus, assembly GCF_900747795.2. Lineage (NCBI taxonomy): Eukaryota > Metazoa > Chordata > Cladistia > Polypteriformes > Polypteridae > Erpetoichthys > Erpetoichthys calabaricus. The sequence continues at coordinate 113,603,265 of NC_041394.2, forward strand.
GTAAAACTGGAAAAACTAGATAACAGCAAGTTTTACGATTTAAACGACACTGACAAAAACAAGAAAAAAATCTTATACAAATTTACTGTTTAAAAATACAAAAATAGCTAGCAATAGTATAAAATTAGAAACCTCAAAGCACATCTGATTAATGGCTATGCAATTTAAAGTATACTGCACATCTTCTCTCTGACGCACTAAGACTGAGTAACTTCTGGCCAACATATTATTCAGCAGACCTGAGTCAAGAAAAGCTGCTGGGATTCCTTCATAGCTACAGCAATATGCCTTTATAATGGTCACACATGCTTTCTTATCTTTATCTGTAATCAAGTCATGCATTTTCTTCCTTTTTTCTAATTATTTTGTGTATTTGAGGGTGTTATTGTTTCTTATTATATTTCCATGCTGTTTGAGCTTTTGTAAAATGATAAATACAGTATTATCTATCTATCTATCTATCTATCTATCTATCTATCTATCTATCTATCTATCTATCTATCTATCTATCTATCTGTCTGTCTATCAGAGATTAGTAAAACACGATAGATAGATAGATAGATAGATAGATAGATAGATAGATAGATAGATAGATAGATAGATAGATAGATAGATAGATAGATAGATAGATAGATAGATAGTACTTATATTGCCAGGAGTCTATCAAATCAAGAAAAATGGCCAAAGTTAATGAACTGCCATGTGACCTTAAACTCTACCAATATTTTTTATCCATAGCTCCTTAGACAATAGTAAAATGGTACCAAATATACCACGTTTATGTCACCAAATCTATGCTTTTACATGTATTATAAGTAGCATCTTTTACAGAGAATACCATTGTAAGAACCAAATTCAAAGTAACAAGATAGAGAAATTAAAGCAATGGTTTGTAGTATGCAATGATTTGAATGCATATATGTCTAGTTGCTAATATTTTACAAAATTACAAATTAATTACAACAAATTAGGTGCTGGCAGTAGGGCTGGATGTTTGAATCGAAGTAGGGGCTTGTGGCATATGCTACGACTTATTTATTCATAATTTCTCTCTTCAGTTTAATCCATTTCAGGGTCACAGAGGGCAGCTGCCTATCCTGGCAGCACTTAACACAAGGCAAGAGCCAGCTTTGGACAGGACACTAGTCCATTATTGGGCACTTTCACTCAAATGGGTGCACTCATACCACTTGCACATTTGGGAATGTGGAAGGAAAACAAAGCAAGCGCAAATGCCACATGTATAGTGTGATCCTAGGATACTGGATCTAGGAAGCAGCAGCAATACCCACTGTATCACCACTAAGTTTAGATTCTTTCTATAAAAACCAATAAATAACACAGTCAGGTTTCTGTTCTCCATCAAAACTCTGTTCTTTTCTTTCCATAAAAGCATCGTGGAAAACTTGAGCCTTTCCTTTGTAGCACTGTCTTTTGATCTCCAATGCAAAATTTGTTGAAATGCAACAAAATATGACAACACTGCTAATACATTCAACAACTTAGTTCACTTTTTGTTTTTCTGCCAATTTGCAAAATCTTTCTGTTTTGATGGAGTTTGGATTTAAGAAAAGTCAATCATGACTATGATATAGAGAGAAACACTACCTAAACAAATGACCACGTTTATTGGTCCTTGAAACATATGTCTTAGATTTTTAAGAGCCTTACTTTTGCATCAGTCGAAATAGTTATAGAGTTTGTTTTGCTCCTCTGCTCAGCATACATTAACAGGTTAACTTCAAAGTGTCATGCATACACGTTGGAGATTCACCCTTCCAGGTTTATCAGAAGTAAGCAGTACCACCCCAAGGTGAGAGGGGGCGCAGTCACTAACATTCTTGTCTCTTTTGTCACCCACTGCAATGAGAAGACGCCCACTGAGGGCAATTAACTCTGTCCCTAAATGCCAGAGGATTATAACAGAATAGACATCCCAGAGAATGGCGTCTCATATTGGACCTGAACATTGAATAGCATGGAGCTCCCGAAGATGACCTGTTTGATTTCCATTAAACACATCATGAAGAAGACCTCTTTAGTTTATTTAAATATCTCTGTATACATAATTGAGTGTCTGTTTTGTTTGAATTTATTTACACCCCAAAACTTTCTCAATGTTTCAAGTGTCCTTCCAATCATCCACAATTGACCTTTGAATTATTCATATGATTGCATAAATCTGATAGTAATGTTAAAAATATGACAGTGACAAAAAGCTGATCAGTGATCATGTCTTCAGTTTCCTGCACTGATTTTTCTAGTTACCACACATCAGCTTTTCTAACAGCCTGGCATGTTTTAAAGTCAATAATTATATTTAAGTCAACTTTATTTAGAATCTGAATTTTTTTATATTTTAATTGCTAACAGTTTCCTCAGAGAAAGGCTTGTTATCCATCACATCACAAGTTTTCATCCTTTTTTACCCTAACATAATATATATTACCAAATATGATGTTCTGCGTAGTGTAGTTTTTTTTCAATGTTAATTCCATTTCAGGGGCGGCATGGTGGCGCGGTGGTAGCGCTACTGCCTTGCAGTTTGGAGACCTGGGTTCACTTCCCGGGTTCTCTCTGTGTGGAGTCTGCATGTTCTCCCCGTGTTTGCGTGCGTTTCTTCCGGGTACTCCGGTTTCCTCCCGCAGTCCAAAGACATACAGGTTAGGTGCATTGGCGATTCTAAATTGTCCCTAGTGTGTGTGTGTGTGTGTGTGTCCCCTGCGGTGGGCTGGCACCCTGCCCGGGGTTTGTTTCCTGCCTTGCGCCCTGTGTTGGCTGGGATTGGCTCCAGCAGACGCCCATGACCCTGTAGTTAGGATATAGCGGGTTGGATGATGGATGGATGGATGGAATTCCATTTCACTGGTGATTTGGAGTGTCAAGGGGTACCCCAATGGGTTGTCCACACTGCCACCAGTATAAGCATTGATACACACAACTTTATCAATAAAAATGGACGTGATTTAAATGAAATGTTCTTTTCTTCATTTCTGGCTCCTGGCGTTAGTGGAATGGCCAGGAGAATAAACAAATAATGACTCTATGTAATACTAAATAACTGATGAACTATACCTCTTGTTTTCTTTACCATTTATGGTATTAAATTACTCTAGGAGTACTTTTATTGTAAATAGCCCTGTCATATAACTCACAAGTTTATACTTTTTCTATTTCAATCCTCTTCTTCTTTCAGCTGCTCCCGTCAGGGGTTGCCACAGCAGATCTTCTTCCATATCTTCTTGTCCTCTGCATCTTGCTCTGTTACACCCACCACCTGCATGTCCTCTCTCACCATATCCATAAACCTTCTCTTAGGCCTTCCTCTTTTTGTCTTGCCTGGCAGCTCTATCTTTAACATCCTTTTCCCAATATACTCAGAATCTCTCCTCTGCACCTGTCCAAACCAACGCAATCTCGCCTCTCTGACTTTGTCTCCCAACCATCCAACTTGAGCTGACCCTCTAATGTACTCATTTCTAATCTTATCCATTCCATTCTCGTCACACCCAATGCAAATCTTAACATCTTTAACTCGGCCACCTCCAGCTCTGTCACCTGTCTTTCAGTTTCAGTGCAAACAAGTATTGACACACTATTTTAATACACAATGGAAATTAAAATATTATCAGATCATAAATAGGGAAGCTGCATTCCTGTAATACATTACAGATTACACATCTTATTTTATGCAACCAAAAATAACACTTATTAAAATTTTAAATTGTTCAAATTTCTGCAGTTAAAAACTGAACTCTATTTCAAATAAGGATTAGAAGGCTGCAAAAGCAGACCATACACAACCACAAGAGCCAAGGAAGACACATCCTGTACAGGCCCCCAGAAGGAGTAAAGAGCTCTCTTCCTTATCAGTTCTGGTTTGGCTGTCAGAAGACCAGGAACTACACCTTTTACTGAATGCTAGATTTGAGATTGTGGTAGCAGACCCATAAAGTTAAAGTAGTCCATCAGCCAGAGACTGAGTAAACAAGGGCTTTTTGTTTTTTACATTTGTTCAGGAAGCAATGATAAAATAGGCGTAAGAGCCCAGGAAGCTGACCATGCTGCCTTTTTGTCTTTTCCGAAATTAATAAATCTCAGAAATGTGCCTTGTATATGGCTTGATCGTGGCATTTTTTCTCTTCCTGGTGGTCTGAATGCCCCTATGCAGTGTGCTTTCATGGTCTCTTTAACATGAAACTATGCAACAGATTGTTAGGTGACTATAAAAATACTTTGAAAAGAAGTTCAACTAAGATCTTAACTGTGAAGTCAGAGCAGAATACGTTTATAGTTGTAGATCTCACTTCCTTTTAGGAAAAGAAACAATTCTTTTTTTTTTAATTTCACATTAGCCACAGGCCCGGTCTTAGGTATTATGGGGCCCTAGGCGAAAGGGGGGTCCAGGGGCCCCCTGAGGGGGGTGGAGCCCCCCTGGAAGCTCTGCAAAATGCGTGAAAATTAGACCAAGGAGTTGATCCGGGGCCCTAGGCGGTCGCCTACTTCGCCTATGCCTAAGGCCGGGCCTGTTAGCCACCTCACTGTTAATGTGTCTTGTATGTTAAAAGATTAATTAGAATTAGAGAATATAACAAGACTGGGGGTTGAATGTTGGTTTGTTGTCAATTTGGGGAGCATGCACTGGTACAGCACGTTGCCACACCCACCACGTGACGAAACAGCTTGGGATCCTGGTTGGCAACCCCCCAGGCAGACACATGGTCCAGTCCCACCCTCTATCTGTGGTAGCCAAATGTTACATGGGCATCCCCTTGGTCTGGTCCAGCCACACGGGTCCCCAACAATGAGGATTTTACGAGCTGGATCACCCTCTGGAAAACGTGCAACATGGCCAAAGTGCCATAACTGACGCTCCCTCACAATGCAGGTAATGTGCCTCATTCTAGACTCCATGAGGAACCGCTCATTTGACACAAAGTCAAACCAGCGGTACCCAAGAATTCTCCGAAGAGACACAGTACCAAAGGAGTCCAGTCTTCGTCTCAGGTCACTGGATAGTGTCCATGTCTCCCAACCATATAGCAAGACAGGAAGCACCAGGACTTTAAAAACTTGGACCTTTGTCCTTTTGCATAGATATCGGGAGCACCACACTCCCCTTTTCCAGTGACCTCATGAACCCCCATGCACTCCTAATCTGTCTACCGACTTCATAGGAAGTGTCACCAGAGACATGAATGTCACTGCCAAGGTAAGTAAACCTTTCAACAAGGTCAACACTCTCTTCTCAGATAGACACACTGCTGATGGCTGTGCCTAAGAGGTCATTAAAGACCTGGATCTTGGTTTTTATCCAGAACACTTGCAAGCCCAGACACTCAGACTCCTCGCTCAGTCTCTCGAGCGCCCTGATCAGAGCCTCCATTGACTCCACAAAGATCACAGCATTGTCAGAAAAGTCAAGATCAGTGAATCTTTCAACAACAGCAGCATTTATTTATATAGCACATTTTCATACAAACAATGTAGCTCAAAGTGCTTTACATGATGAAGAAAGAGAACATAGACAAAATAAATAATTAAAATTAGGGAACACTAATTAACATAGAATAAAAGTAAGGTCCAATGGCCATAGAGGACAGAAAAAAAAAAAAAAAAACTCCAGATGGCTGGAGAAAAAAATAAAATGTGCAGGGGTTCCAGAACACGAGACCGCCCAGTCCCCTCTAGACATTCTACCTAACATACAGTAAATGACCTCAATCAGTCCTCATTGTATTCAGGGTTCTCATGGAAGAATTTGATGATGATGGTCATGTGGACTTCTGGCCTTTAATCCATCAATGTAAGGACATCACGGTGCCTTGATTAGGTGGTGGTGGCGCAGATCACCACCACAGAAAACCGGAAAAAGAACAGAAGAGAAAGTAGGGGTTAGTATGGATTTTAGAGCCACCATGAAAAATAATGATAATTAATTGAATATACAGAGCATCGGGATTTAACTAAGATGAAGCTATGAGAAAGCCATGTTAAAGTAATGTGTTTTCAGCAGTGTTTTAAAGTGCTCCACTGTATTAGCCTGGCAAATTCCTATTGGCAAGCTATTTCAGATTTTAGGTGTATAACAGCAGAAGGTGTTTCTTCACCAACAGATGCCCCACAGCCGCTGGACCCCACGACCTTGCCCAACACCCAGTCCATACAAGCATTGAACAGAGTAGGAGCAAGAACACACCCCTGATGAACCCCAGCATCAACTGGAAAAAATGCAGAGGTTCTGCCTCCACTCTGTACAGCACTCACAGTACCAGTGTATAGACCGGCCATAATATCCAGCAACCTTGAGGGGATCCCGCAAAGTCTCAGGATGTCCCATAGGGCAGCTCAATCAACTGAGTCGAACACTTTATGAAAATTGACAAAGGCTGCAACAAAACTCTGCTGATTTTCGTGTTTGTGCTCCATGAGAACCCGCAGTGCCATGATGTGGTTGATGGTAAACTTCTTAGGTGTAAAACCAGACTGCTCCAGTCACTGGTAGGTGAGCAAGTGATCACAGATCCTACTGAGGATGACCCTAGCAAGGACCTTACCAGGCACCAAGATCAGTGTTATCCCCTTGTAGTTACCGCAATCAAGGCGATCACCCTTCCCTTTCCAGATAGGGACGACAAGTCCAGTTTTCCAGTCAGTTGGGATGATGCCAGTCTCCCAAATGGAAGCAAAGATTTCTTGCAATGCCAGGGGGACAGCCTTACCACCAGCCTGGAGAAGTTCACCCCGGATACCACAGATCCCTGCAGCCTTCTCTACCCTCAGATGGTTCACCACCTGTGCAATCTCAGTGAGACTGGGTGGTTCACAGCTAATTGGAGGATCAGACTCAAGAACCGTGGACCCAGAGATATCCAACATCCTAGCCAGAGGATTAGCTTTAATCAGCTGGTCAAAGTAGCCAGCCCAACGGGTCACAACTGCAGTGTCATCCGTAAGGACCGTTTCATCACCTGCCCTGACTTCAACTCTCTGAGAAACAGTTTCGGATGTGCGTTTGACTTGATTGTATGGAATGTTATATACTTCAAATTAAAATTAATAAAAATATATGTCATGATAATGAGAATTATACAATGTTTGCAGAAAGCTCAGACAGGGTTCTTACCCCTTATGGCGAGTGGCTGTGTGGATTTTCTCCAGCTACTACAGATTCTTCCAACATCTCAAACATGCTCATATCATATTTGTTTGTACTTTTAAATTGCCCAACTATAACTGAGGTTTTAGTAAGGATTCATTTCAGCCTTGTGCCTGATGATGCCAGGAGAGGCATCAGGTCTCTACACACCTATAATGGAAACATAATCTCAGAAAATGTATGTACAGTATAAAAACTTGATCTTGGTAGTTACAAACGATTCTTAACAAGAATCACGTTTGTTTTTTGCTTTGTATAATCAAAGTACTCTTCATTCATTTCATACTCATTTCAGAAAAATAAAGAAAATATATTTTTTTCTTTTTATTACTGAATAAGTATTGTTATGTTATGCTATATTATGTTACTTTACATAACGTCACAAGCATTTTTTGCTTTCTGTTTTTTTTTTTTTTTTTGTTTGCATCCTTTTAACTGCAGGTACATTTTTGACAGTTTCTTTTAGCTGTGGGTGCTCCAAACAAGATAGTTTTTATTAATAAAAGAGACAGAGTAAAAGTAGTAATAAAATAGAAAAGGATTGTCTTATTGGAACTGCTAAACAACATGTCAAACCCAAACTGACCCGATGGGGTCACTCCACTATTGAACCACATTCCTTGTCACCACCTAGTTTTAATCAGAATTTTTTAGGTAATAATAATAATAACTTTATTTATTTAGCATACATTTACTTGCAACTCAATGTGCCTTTCCCTGGATTAATCAACAAAAATAAGGATATACCACATTTACTTGGATTATTATCATTCGTTAATACTATGATCATTTCTAATAAATATATGTATACTAAATGAAAAATCAACCAGGTATTGTTAAGCAAGGTTTAACCACCAAACTGCAAAGCAAACCTTCACTCTTATCAGAAAAAGGTTTTCTAATTAAAATATTTATACATTAAGCCTAGCAATAGGCAGAACAACCAGATCTAATTAATAAATATGTGTGAATGTATGAAGTTAGGCATTGTGAAGAATGCCTATATAGATTTCCTAGGTATTCAATACAATACCAGCTTTTCACACATTGCAGTAACATATATAAAAATAAATATATACAGTATACAGTATATCTAGATTTTACCTAGGCATATGTAGATGTCAACCCATTGAGTAGGAACAGTTAAAGAAAAGATACAAAAGTGAATAAAACAGTCCATAGCGGTTTCTGTTGATTTAGGATGTAGAAAATTTCTCTTTCTTTCTTTCTTTCTTTCTTTCTTTCTTTCTTTCTTTCTTTCTTTCTTTCTTTCTTTCTTTTATTTATTTTATTTGATCCCTGGATGTAATTAGTTGACCAACTGACATGGAGGAGAGGAAATGCTCCTTCAACACAAAACTCCATATTTTCTGCTAGGATTGCAATTCTGTTTTGTTGTTGTTTTCATTTTTTGTTACTTCTGTAAAGTATGCCTGATTCCTTGTTTGCTTTTGTTTTATATTTTGTTTTTATTGCCTCTGTCTCCTCACTTCCTTATGCCTTTTCTGGTCATTCGTGGCTCTCATGCGGTTTCTTGGTTGAATAAGTAATTACATGATAGCCTGCTTCCGCAGGTTTTTTTATTTTGTATTTTTCTTTTTTCTTTAGAATTTTATATTTAGATTTTTTGAATATTTGTTGATTTTTTTAAAAATAATTATTTAAATAAGAAAAGTTTCATGTTGGAAAAGCTGGTTCGGTGGTTTTAGCCTTCCTGTCTGGGGATATTCATAAAAATTCTTGGCTAGGGGGAAACCATCCTTTCCTCCATCTGTGAATTGCTTCTGCTACATCCTTACATTTAAATTCAAGATCAGTTTCGCCCTAATAAATTCCAAGGCCAACAGATCACCCTATTTGAGCCCTCAGATATAGGACCAGACATATATAACTGTCCAGGGAGTGTCTCCTCCCAGCATGACAAAGAGTGCTTCTCAACTGGGACCACAAAGCATAGTGTATGCCCAGGAGGACCTGGGACTCTAAGGTTTATTATTGAGCAGTGTAGAAAACCTGGGAATGGAAGGCATTGTAAGAGGAAAACTAGAAGATAAGCAAGCAGTTCAAAAAATCAGAGAAAACAAGCAAAGTTAAATAAGCCAGAGTTAAAGTCAAACAACAAAAATTCAAGACACAAGTTCTACACTATCGGCGTTGTGCTCCATTAAATATCATCACCATGCAGTTTGTTCATAGAAAAAAATCCAATACTCAGATAACAACTACTACGTGCTGCCATCTTAAACAGCTAGAACTCGATGTGCCTTCCATATCACGTGAGCAGCAATAGGCATAACAACAGCAAACTACAATGGCAACAGCCACACAAACACAGTCTCAAAATGGTGAGAACCAACCAAAACACAGGACACAAAATGGCATCCCCAGAAAAATGACAATATATTAAAAACAGCAGAAATAAACATGCACGTGTTCAATAAAATTAACATACTGTATTAAATGATGGTTATGAAAAACTGAGATCATCACAGAGAGTACCATCTAGTGGTTTAGCAGGAGGAGGTCCTTTCATTCCTTCACAGCTACTCTCTCAGTGTGCATGCTGGATTTCCTCCAATGGACACCGTCCACAGCTTTAGGATGTCACTGGATTTTTGGAAATCTTCGCTGCATATGCTGCCATTGTGTTTAAGCCTGCTTGTTGTAAATTGGTTTCATTTTATTTTTTATTTTTTCTCTTCTTCAGTTTTAGATTGCTTTACACATAATATAGGTTTTTTGGGTTGCTGGTTCCATTTCTAGTATTTATGTATAGTTTGGAATAAGTTTTAAGATAGCTGAAATTACATCATCTTTTCAAAATCTCTTTTTTTGGATGGTGCCAAGATTGCACAGGTGGTGAACCAGCTAAGGGGAGGAAAGGCCGCAGGAATCTGTGGCATCCGGGGCGAACTTCTCCAGGCTGGTGGTAAGGCTGTCCTCCTAGCATTGCAAGCAATCTTTGCTTCTATTTGGGAGACTGACATCATCCCAACTGACTGGAAAATGGGACCTGTTGTCCCTATCTGGAAAGGGAAGAGTGATCGCCTACAAGGGAATAACACTGATCTTGGTGCCGGGTAAGGTCCTTGCTAGGGTCGTCCTCAATAGGATCCGTGATCACTTGCTCACATACCAGTCTGGTTTTACGCCTAAGAAATCTACCATCGACCTCATCTTGGTACTGAGGGTTCTCATGGAGCACAAACACGAATATCGGCAGAGTTTCTTTGCAACCTTTGTCGATTTTCATAAAGCATTCGACTTAGTTGATCGAGCTGCCCTGTGGGACATCCTAAGAGTCTGCAGGATCCCCTTGAGGTTGCTGGATATTATGGCCAGCCTATACACTGGTAATGTGAGTGCTGTGCAGAGTGGAGGCAGAACCTCTGTGTTTTTCCCAGTTGATTCTGGGGTTCGTCAGGGGTGTGTTCTTGCTCCTACTCTGTTCAATGCTTGTATGGACTGGGTGTTGGGCAAGGTCGTGGGGTCCAGCGGCTGTGGGGCATCTGTTGGTGAAGAAAAATTCACGGATCTTGACTTTGCTGACGATGCTGTGATCTTCGCAGAGTCAATTGAGGCTTTGATCGGGGCACTCGAGAGACTGAGCGAGGAGTCTGAGTGTCTGGGCTTGTGAGTGTCCTGGATAAAAACCAAGATCCAGGCCTTTAATTACCTCTTGGGCACAGCCATCAGCAGTGTGCCTGTCTGCAGAGAGAGTGTTGACCTTGTCGAGAGGTTTACTTACCTTGGCAGTGACATTCATGTCCCTGATGACTATTCCTATGAAGTCAGTAGACAGATTGGGAGAGCATGGGGGGTCATGAGGTCGCTGGAAAGGGGTGTGTGGCGCTCCCGATATCTATGCAAAAGGATGAAGGTCCAAGTCTTTAGAGTCCTGGTGCTTCCTGTCTTGCTATATGGTTGCGAGAAATGGACGCTATCCAGTGACCTGAGATGAAGACTGGACTTCTTGGGTACCGTTGGTTTGACTTTGTGTCGAATCAGCAGTTGCTCATGGAGTCCCGAATGAGGGACATTACCTGCATTGTGAGGGAGCGTCAGTTACGGAACTACGGCCATGTGGCGCATTTCCCTGAGGGTCATCCGGCTTGTAAAATCCTCATTGTTGGGGGCCCGAGTGGCTGGACCAGGCCAAGAGGTCACCCATGTAACACCTGGCTGCGGCAGATAGTGGGTCACTTCCAGAGGGTGGGACTGGACCGCGTGTCTGCCTGGGGGGTTACCAACCGGGATCCCGAGTTGTTTCAAAATTTAGTGCGTGCGGTAACGCACTGTACCAGTGCATGCTCCTCAACTTGACTTGACTTAACTTGTATTTAGTTGCTATAGTGGTTGCTTCTGAGATATGACTTGGGGTTACAAACTGTGTCAACTATTAGCATTAGTGGTGTAGTGCAGCCCACCTGGGCCCACCTGCAATAAAAGAGGTGGGGGCCTTTTCTAAAAAAAGCATTTACAATAGAACCCTTATTTAATGTTCCCATCTTTAGCATTTTCACACATGTAATTTTTTTTGGATGCTGTTGTTGACATAAAGTTCTGAAGTCTGAAGAAGTGTGAGTCTTTTAAGGCTAAGTTGACATAAGAGTTAAAAGTGACTCTGTCCTGGTTTTTCACTATGTTCATTTTTACACTGTATCTGTTTTTTCTTTTTTATTAAAATCTGTCTGTGCTGAATGAGTTCTGCATACACAAATTGAATATAACAATTTTGTCCGACAGATGCAAACTAAAAGATAATGTTTGATGCTCTACTTCACATCATTTCAGTGAAGGGTACAAGCAAATTCATCAGCTCTTGATGCCAAGTAAGAGAATCAAGAAACCAAAGCTGTTGGTTTGACTGCATTTATCCCTGGTAGCATTCCGTCCATGGAAACAAGTGGCCCAAAGGACAGGAGACGAGACTGGTGAGAGCGATGGGGACATTTGGATGCAAAACAGTCATTGCAAGAGCAATGCAAATCCTTTCTGAAAAGTTTTGATTTCTTGATCTTATTTGTTAATCATACTTCTGTAAAATAATCAGATCTTTGTCACATATGAGCGAAAAAATGGGACTGAGCTGCAGTTTGGTCTTTTTTGATTTAAAATTCGAAATGTAAGGTTGTGCATGGAGGTTTATAACAGTGATGCAGTTGCTATCAATAACACAGCGGCATTCACGACAAGGAATAACAATTGGAAAGAACAAAAATGTTAATAACAATTCCACTGAATGAATAGACCTAATCAGGACACTTCAATCTGGATGGTAATGGTAATCCTAAAATAAATGCAGCAAAAAGAAAACTGAACACAGTGATCCCAGACTTGTATTACCAAGATCCTAAGAATTCCTTGACAATTTTCTGCATTTAACACTTTTTTTTTCTCTGTTGGCACCTAGAACAATACTAAATGGGTGATCGCCTGTATTTCAAACTTATTTGCCTCTCTGCTGAAGTTAGAAACTATTTAAACAAATATAAAGTCTAAATTAAACCCACAGTGTGCCTGGCCAATTTGTGGCAGTTAGGAGGAAAACTGCTGTGGTATTAACATGTAACAATGAAACATTTAGTGACCCCAGTGGTATTATTTAATTATTTCTGTTCAAATACATCATGTCCTTTGTGACAGACGGCTGGGGCATCTGCACAGCCGGGATGCCTGGAAGGTGGATGGACCGGGAGAGGACCAATACCTCCCCCGGGACATGAGAGGGCAACTGCCCTTGTTCGCATGGGGGCCACATGTTCGGAGCTGGGAAGCTCCACCCGGTTGGGGCACATGGCCACCACCAGGGTCTGCTGGGACATTCCAGGAGACGTGGACTGCAGCACTTCCGCCACAACAGGAAGTGCTGCTAGGCCAGAAGGCAGATACACCCGGTGTGCTTCTGGGTGCTCATGCAGCACTTCCGCCACACCCAGAAGTCCTGCAGGAAGATTGTCAGGAAGCACCTGGAGTACTGTATAAAAGAGGCCGCCTCACTCAAGTCGAGGAGTCGGAGTTGGGAGGGAGCGTGACGAAGCTTACAAGAGAGGAGTGGAGGCTGCAAGAAAAGAATAGGAAGAAGGAAGGACTGTGAGTGTTTGGTGCAATGTACTTAAAGAAACAAATAAAACGTGTGTGTTTGGACATAAGCTGTCTTGGCCTCTGTCCATGTCGAGGCTGGTTCCCACACCTTATTTTTACCTGGTTCCGGGTCTGTCATTATTATTATCTGCACATCATTATAAACAAGCAAGGAGGACAAGCACTTGCAATGATGCTCGATTCACCTGACATGCATACAGTATAACAATCTGCTCTATTTATGATACTCTTGGTAACATTTCACCAGTTCCCTGTTCCACTGATATTTTAAGCATAGCTGTTATCTTTGGAAGTTTGGCAATAGCCTGCTGTGCGAGTTGCTTGATGTGATCATCACTTAGTTATTTCCTTTTTCTTATCATGATGGATCCTTTCATTATCTATCAGCTAATATGTGCAGATTTTCTCACCTGCCTGTTGCTTGTAACATCTTGTATTGCCAGTTTTTCGCTATTTGGTTTAGCCTAACAATTAACAAATTTGTTTTAACTTTTTGCAAAAATGAAATAGATTTTTTGTGGCTGATTTTGTTGAGGTCTCAAAAGGGTGCCCTTTGGATCTGGATGCCCCCCAAGGCATTGCATTGGCTATAGTGGCGTCCACTATGCCATTGGTCAGTACCACTCATCCAAGATTGTGGATATCTCTATATTATAAAAAAAAAAAACTTGGGACAAGACGTGATCTTTTGAAAAGAGACAGATTAGAAGAGAGACAGAGAGACACTTTCATGTCCTGTGACACGGTCACATCATACATTTGGAAGCAAGTCCCGAGAGACGGTGACCTTGGCAAGTCACGCCCTACTTACAAACATTTTCAAACAAGATCACGGTCATCTAACATCTCAGTTGTTGGATAGAATTTCAAAACCAACTAAGTGAAGAAGAAAGAGCAGCTCTAAAAAAATGTATAAGTTAAAGATGACACGTCCACGACTAAGTGAAGAAGAAAGAGTAGCGCGTCAAAAAGAGACCCAAAAAGCATTGGAGAGAAAAGAATGCCCAAAAAAATGCAAAAAAGAACAATAATAATCTATGTGCAAATTCTGATAATAAGGAAAGTAAGCAACGACTAAGCAAAGAAGATCTGCAACGTCTATCGCAACATTACATTATTAATGTGTATCTAAAAGTCGAAGCTAATCATCTCTTCTTTACTAAATCGAATCGAGCAAAACTTAGAACATATGTAAGGTCTCATTGATCACGTTCGAAATTCAAATATCAATAGTTCAGACAAATTCAAAATAGGTAAAGCAGTTATATTACCATCATCATATCAAGGTAGTCCAAGAGCATTGCAACACTATATCATGATGCAATATCAATGCCCGAACTATCGGTTGGCCAGATTTTTTTATTACAATGACGTTCAATCCACAATGGCAAAAAATCCACAGATTCTTGAGAACAATGCCATCGGCTACATTGGCTCTGGATATTCCCACTTTCATAAGTAGATTGTTTTATCAGAAAGTCTTATTTTTATTGAATGAACTCGAAACGATGTTCGGTCAAATCAGAGCATACATTTACACGATTAAATTTCAAAAACGGGGTTTGCTTCACATGCATTTATTGGTTACTTTGAACAATAAATTATTAACTGCTGATGATGTATAGTAATCCCTCACTTATCGCGGGAGATAGGTTCCAAGGCCGACCGCGATAACTGAATTTCCGCGAAGTAGGGACACTATATTTATTTAATTATTTAACGTGTATTTGGACGTTTTTAAACCCTCCCTGTATTGTTTACAACCCACCATTTACTCTATTAAAAACAGGGACAACTGCTAAGCAATATGAAATCGGTAGATAAGTTTACACTTATTGTATAGCGAAGTACACGTAGCAGCTTGTAGGCGGTCATGACGTCGTCGACCTTGTTGCAAAGATTCCTAAAGCAGATTCCATCCAGACTACTGCCTTATCACGTCCACTTGCAACTCGTTTTGCACCCTGGTTAAAGGACACTGCGGCCGTAGATCTTATATGCTTTTCCTCCTTTTTAAATAAAAAGAATCAATGTCCTGCAGCGGTGTAGCTGTTCCCTTCCTTCAACATATCCAAAACATTTACCTTTTCTGCAATCATTTGCATCTTCTGTTGGTGCTTGGACACAGCCCCTGAAGCATTAGCACGTTAATGATGAATGAGTGAGATGAGACTTCCTGGTTAATGCAACACTCCGTTGCTGAGCCAATCAGCAGCACACAGGAACTTAACTGTGTGCTCTGATTGGGTAGCTTCTCAGCCATCCGCCAATAGCATCTCTTGTATGAAATCAACTGGGCAAACCAACTGAGGAAGCAAGTAAAAAGACCCATTTTCCGCAGAAACCCGCGAAGCAGCGAAAAATCTGCGTTATGTATTTAGATATGCTTACATATAAAATCCGCGAAGTCATGAATCCGCGAAAAGTGAACCGCGAAGTAGCGAGGGATTACTGTAGATCGGTTTGTCTGTGCTGAAA
Organism: Erpetoichthys calabaricus; assembly: GCF_900747795.2. Lineage (NCBI taxonomy): Eukaryota > Metazoa > Chordata > Cladistia > Polypteriformes > Polypteridae > Erpetoichthys > Erpetoichthys calabaricus. Next base: position 113,619,007 of record NC_041394.2, read on the forward strand.
TTCCAAACAGAGAAACATATCCTGAATTATGGTACAAAGTCATTAAACACGTCTCACGGACTACATTTAAAAGATTCATTATGTTGGGACTCAAAAGAAAACAAGTGTTTAAAGACATTTCAAAAAGTGTTTGTTCAAACAACAGATATGACTATGGCTGGCTTTCCTGATTATCGCCGAAGAGATAACCGTCACGGACAACACACTTATCACGGATAGAAAAATGGTAAAATTGTGATGCTCGATAATTCAATGATTGTACCATATAACACGTATTTGCTTAAATGATTAGATTGTCATACTGATGTCGAGTATTGTGCATCAGTTATGAGTATCAAGTAGGCTACATCTACAAGAACATCCATAAAGGGCACGATAGAGTACGCGTAACTTTAACGAAAGAACAGTCTCAGGACGAAGCTTAAGCATATTTAGATACTCGGAACGTCAGTGCAATGGAAAGTGGGTGGCATTTAATGGAATCGCCAATGCGTGGTCGAAGTCATTCTGTTGAATTATTACTGATTCATTTACCAGGTCAGAATATGATTCAATTTAAAGAGGGCGAAGAAGCAGAAGCTGTAAAGGTAGCAAAAAATAGAAATACAAAATTAATGGCTTATTTTGAACTTAATAAAACAGACATAAATGCAAAAGCATATACATATGCGCAAATTCCTCAACATTACACATGGCAGAAACAAAAAAGAGTGTGGCATCCAAGAAAAATTAATTGCAAAAGTGTTGCTCGATTAAATATTGTATCACCAAAAGATATCGAACGGTTTCATTTAAAATTGTTGTTACGTGAATCGAAAGGAGCAACGTCATATAAAGATATTCTAACTATAGATGGAACTACGTACGGTACCTTTCAAGAAACGGCACGAGCAGCTGGGTCATGTAAATCAGACGACTATATGTTTGAAATGATCTCTGATGCCACTTCTGTAATGATGCCTGACAAATTAAGACACTTCTTTGTGTACTTAATTATGACAGGTTAAGCTGATGCTTTACAATTATGGGAAGCGTTTGAAGGACCATTATCCGAAAAGTTGAATGAACAAACGGCTCTTTTGATCATCAAAGACATGTCAGAAGCAGAAGATTTAATGAGGCAGCAATTTGGACTTCCACAAGAAATTAACGAATCAGAGGTAAAGAAAGAGATAACAACAGACGGAAATTTAACAGGGGAAGAAAAGTTAATTCCAAATATTGTTTTTACTGAAGTTTTAAAGTAAAAGTGAACATAATGCATATGTAACAATTCCCATGAAAAAAACAATCTCTTTAAATCTTATTTCTGGAAAAACAAACCCGGGGTTGGCGAGCAAAGCGAGCAGGGGGCAGAGCCCCCTAGTTTTCTTAAAATATGGTGTGCAATTTTCTGCTTGCAGATTCTTGCTAACTTTGGCTTCAACTTCAGTTTAAGGTTTTGTTTTTGGAACTGATAACAGTGCATAATTCTATTAAATGACATTTCATATCCTGTTACGATTTAATCATTTCTATTAGTTGTCAGATTATTTATTTAAAATCCAGGTGGGTTTTTCCTATGCAGCAGGCCAGCTGAACTGCTAAATCATTCATCTAGCATAAAAAAAAATCCTGATTTTTATTTTAATTTGTGGAAGAACACTGTTTAGCCCATTGTATTATGCCATCATATACTAGCTACCCTTGGCAACATCATACCCACCAGAAATCCTATTCCAAATAAATGAGATTTGATGAAATGTAAAGCTGAGTGAAGACCTACATGACTGCTTATTAGATCATTGACTAACCAGTTCCACTTTTCCATTTTTTACAAACTATGCACAAAAGCTGCTGGGAGTTGTTAGGACTTGAATTCATTTCCTAATTTGGAGAATTTCCTTTATGTGCTACTTTAGCAAGAGAATGATCTCTATTTGGAAGCAGGAACTTCTCTGTTTAGTATAATGTTCCTTTTGGGTTATGGCTGCAGTGTTTTGGGCCAACTTTAATTTCCACTGCATAAACATTACTGTTTAAGAGAAAGTGGTAAAACTTTGTCGGCATAGGAATTTTCACACTTCATTTTGAGCATTCATTTCATTAAACCTTCTGTTATTTCTAGTCAAAAGAAATGTTTTACATTTGTTATATTCAAGTATACAGTAATTCATAGAGGCAGTGTGGCCCATATGATTTTTCTGGACGTGTTGCTAATAAGAAAAAAATGTTAATAGGCTAGGGCTCCAGTTCTACATAATCTATTCTTTTCAATATACAGTAAATCTTAAAAGTCGAAATGCTTGGAAACCTATTGATGGCCTAAATATCTGAGACCTTAACAGAATATCCTGTTTAGTTTAAAAACAGTAAAGTGGTGGTGGTTATACACTAATATTGGTTTTTATTAAAGAATAATACTGTAATGAACACAGACTGGGACACACACTGAATGAGAGTAAAGCATGAAAACAACGATGGTTATTCAACAATGCATACTCTAGGGATTGTTGCTGCCTTATGCACTATGCTGGCTGGAACCAACTCCAGCTTCCCTGTGACCCTGCTCAGGATAAAGTGGGTTTAGAAAATGGATAGATAATCCACAGCCATACTTTCAGATGCATCACTTCCTCATTGTTATGGCCACTGGAAACACCTCATAAAGTAATAAGTTACTGGAACTAGCCACAGCTATTCTTACACTGTTTCTAAAGCGACCTTCACCATTCCTGATCGTCTTCCATTGTGCCGTGCTGTGTCTCCCCCTCATCTTGTGTGACGCTCTATTTATCCAATGCCCTGGAGTCTATGTGTTAAAGTGATTGCCTTTTTTAAATAAATAATCGCCACACTTGTGGTTTTAAGGAGGGTGAGTGGCAGCATTGCAGGCACGATGTGCGATGTGGGCATTGACACACTTAAGTGCACAGGTGATGCCATAATTGATGCCAGGAGCTGCTAATCGCCACACCTGTCCTACATCCCCACGAGTGCGGGGGGAAAAAAAAGGAAAGACATGGACAGAGGTAAAAGAGAGAAGAAGGTAGGAGGCACTAAGAGCCAGTGCCAGAGCAAGCAAGTGAGATCAGGTTTGCTGGAGAATGTAGGCAGCTGGAAGGAGAGCCTCGGAAAACAGTGTTCGACCGACACTCAGGAGCAGTAAGAACTGGTCACGCCAGCTAAGCGGTTCAGAGCTGGTGTGATCAGAAGTGTGGACGACTCACCGCTTAAGGCCGGCAGGGCAGCAGGAGTCGAGGAGGCTTGGGAGGGAGAGCCCCAGTGTGAGCACCCTGGTTGCTGGGGACCCGAGTCTCGGTCCGGCGAGGGAGCTGTACATTGCCAGGGGACGGAAGGCAACTGGACCAGAGGAAGGTCTGCTGCACGTGCAGATAGGGCGACTCCCCTGTTGCAAGGCCCATATAGGGGGCCGTCAGTTACAAGAAGGCACCGGATTTTTAAAAAGGGACTGCTTCCAGTCTGTTGATTTTAACCTTGGTTTAATTGGATGTATTTAGTGGATTTTTAACCTCCACTTTTCACCTCGTTTTAAGGATTATTTATTTATGGATGACTTTTAGAATGCTGCACTATTTATTTATTTATTTTTTTAATAAAAGCACTGAACACTTTTACACCATCCCCTTACTCCAAGTGTGATGTGTCCCTGTATGCCAGCTCATTCGGTTACGTTATCGACAGTGTTGGGTTTGAGAGGCTCCCAAAAGAGAAGTGGGAGCAAAGAGCAGGACCCATACCATCACAGTATCCACCTGCCTTCTTGAAACTTTCTGGTCTTGTAATCTGTAATGTAAATGTTCCGGGGGTTGATGGAAGGCAGTGTACCTCTGTGACATTTCACGGTCAATTTTTCATGGTAATATGCTGGCTACTACAGTAAAATTTAAATTTATAACAACCTGTGTGGCGGTGATAGTGTGATATTGCTTGTGACTAACATTTGCCTGCTCATCCACACACTTGGAGCTATGATCTTTATGTGCATGTGGATTTGCATGAATGAAGCTTGCTTTAACATTACTTCCATGGAGTAGCAGGGAAATGGAGGAATCTTTGTATTACCTCACACACTGTAAGAACATTCAAAGTTTGGTGCAAAATACGAGAAACGGTTGTTTGTGACAAACCCAAATCTTCACTATTGCAAAGCTGCATGTTACACGTATTGTTACCCACACTTTCAGCTGACTGTGCATGGTTTCTTTACCTACAGTAGATGGAGCAATCACGTAACATACATGATTTGTTACAAATATTATGTTATCTATGTCAAATTAGTATCTTTTAACAAGTTCTTTGTGGTCATGCATTGCCAAAACTTTTTGCCATTCCTAGGATGTGTGTAAAGATCTTTGCCTGAATGTCATCTTCTGGATGCTTTTAGCAGTTAGCAAGCTCTGCTAAATTCTGCTAAAGTTAGGAGTAGTTTCTTAAATTAGGAAAATTAATAAAATGCTTGTACTCCTTCTCCTAGGAGTTCTACCAAATTTGCATCACTCTAAGAATTGTGAGCCAGTTAGGACCATTTTCCTACTCTGAGAAGCTTAATAATATTGGCAGAGATGATATTCTTTAGGAGACTAAGCTGATATCATATATATTATGACTGCTATGATGTCACAAGCAGGGCCGGATTTTCCTATAGGCTAACTAGGCTTCAGCCTAGGGCCTCAAGATCAAGAGGGGCCTACATTCAAATTGTTAGCAAAATTAAAATTACACTATTCTAAAAACAGTGAACACTAAAACACTGAACGGAAAATAAGGAGAAATTCTACGCATATGACTAATAAACAAACATAAAAATGTATTGGTTAATCACAGTAATGATGTATTTTATTATCTCTCATGTAATTTACAAACTTAAAAATGGAAGGTGAAAGGGCCTCATAAGTGGAATAGCCTAGGGCCTCTCTTCATATAAATCCGGCCCTGGTCACAAGTCACTTGACATATGCATCACATGCCTAGTAAACATGCATCTTACAAACCAGACATACAAAACAGCAACATTACAACATCATCAAAATAAAAAAAAATTGTAAATGTGAACAAAACTCAATAATGCACAAAAACAAAAGCATCATTACTAGCATATCTTGACAGTTGCAATGTTTGCCAATACTTATGACAGGTAAATAGTATGGATTGGTTTGGGACATCACTTTTGACTGATTATTTAAGGCCCACTGAACACTCAAGTAGGCTCTGTACGCTGTGTTGCCTGGTCTGATTGTACCATAAAACACCACAGACGGCCATAATACTGATGAGAACATGTAGCTCTTATAAATATGTGCATAACATGTCACTAAATAAAAACAAATGTAATAAATAGCAGAACAGTGGGTGTTGAGTTGGTGGAAGAACAGACAGCTGTACAGGATAAACAGGAACAAAAAAATAATATTTAAAATTTTTTGCTGAATAGGAAGTACTCTCACTTTAGCTGTATTGGGCGTGAATCCATTCTCCAATAATAAATAGACTGTCTTCTAATCTTCTAATTTGTGTGTTAAGTAATACAACCACATTATTTGAGCACAGATAATAGGCCATTTATTAGGCTTCCTCACTGCAATGCCAGGCCATGCTTAAGTTTATCCTGCTAAAAAATCTTTGCTTCTATTCTGTAAATTACATAAACCACTAGCTGGCTAACGTGCTCCATATTTCGACATATAAGATTGATAATGAAATGCCATTAAAAATGCAAAAGCAGGCTACGTATTTTTTAAAATTTATCAAATTTATCAAAAATACACTTCATTTTAGAACACAATTTCATGTGGTAAACTGTGAAGAAATCAGTTTGACATGAATAATACTGAACTTACCGTTTAAGTGAGCTAAACAACACAGTGATAGATCATATAACTACAAGAGATAACAAGTTTATTGTATGTCAACCATAGATGTAACAAGACTTTAAACAGCCCTGTTAAATAATTTACTGTATATATATATGAACACTATACTACACCACCTAAACAGAGCTGGACAAAAATACACCATTAAAAAGGGAATGTTTAACAAAGCCTCACCTGAATTGTTTAGACATACTGTACTACTCTGAAGGGTTGACTTCAGTGAGATATTCTGCAGTTCTCTTACCTTTCATAGTACTGACAGCTGCTCCACAGGACAGCAATAAGTTGTGCTCAATTTAAGTCTTTCTTTTGAAATGGACAAAAGAGGTTTCATGTGCTTCGAAACAGATTCATAGCCTAGGATCCAGCACTAGTTCTTTATTATCTAATGCTTCTGACGACGTATTGAAAGTTGTTTAATAAGGCTGCATGCAGATATGTTAGAAACATTTGTTGAGTTTGTGTCCCATATATTTGCCAGAAAGTGTTATATTGTTGACAAAGGCTCATTTATCACTGAGGATGTCATTTTATTCTCCATTTAAACAACAATGAGTGAAGCACACTGGTAAAGTCTATGGAGGACTGCAGATTGTCAGCAGAGATACTTTGCTTCTCCAATGAAGTTACACACCATACAAGAAAAGTAAATCTGATAGCTGTTATTTTTACTTCTTCAGTGAGAGGCAAAATGTGTTAAAGAGGAACAGGAAATAGCCTGTGATATTTCTCATTTTTCTCTTATGTCGTGGGATAGTTTTACTGTTTCACCTGAAAACTACCCACAGTTATCATATTTTTATTATTAGACAGAAAAAGGTTAGCAAAAGTGTAAAATGAATATTTCACTGGACCTAGCTTCTTGCAGAAATTACCATTCATTCTATGCCATCGCCTTATTAGTGTACACTAAGTACTAAAATTATAAATATTGGCCATGATGGGCATCTCACAATATTTCACACCAAGCACAGACCATGCTAGTGGTGCTGATGGCAATAGAGTGTGTGGTCAAGGGACACAACCAGAAATGTTGGGATGCCAATCCAGTTGTCCCTGTTTATTAAACAAAAGTAATAAAGAAAACAGAAAAAAAAGTTTCCTCAAAATTGGGAATCTCTCTTTGGCTTGGAATGACTGCTTAGTCACTTGGCTAGGAGCTCCGTCCTGTGGTGCACTCCTTCATCGAGTGATTCACTCCTTCTGGTGACTGCGGGATATATAGTCGGGACCTGGAAGGGGCGGAGTCAAATGCTCTTTCTCAGCACTGTGGATGGAACAGAATAAGATATAGTTAGCTCTAGCACCCCCTCTGGACCTGGGGTGGTATTACATACCTCAGATGAGCCTGGAAGTATTTTGTAACTTGTGACAAATAAATATAGACCATGATCAGTGTACATATTATGTGTCAACTGAACAACTGAACAGAACAACTGAACTGAAAGACAGCACTGTCTTGGAATTAAATGTTATTACGTGAATAGAAAAAAAAAATGGTGTTGTTGGCTTATCTTATAATGATCCCCTTTTCAGCTTTGTCAGGTAGATGTGTGTCAGGACCCGCAGCTGTTTACGTTTACTTTGGTGTATTCAGAATATGTTTTATTCATTTCAAGTTCTTGATGTTATTTTCATTCTTTCATTGTGTCTTTGATGACATCATGATTTCTTCCAATTGCAGAGTGTGCATGTGAAACAATTGATGACATTTTAGATGACATATAATTTTTAGATGAGTGGCTTCATGACTAATAAAGGAAAAACTTCACATTTACTAAAGAAATATTTAAAACAAAGAATGGAGCCAGTTCTACTTAATAAAGTGTCGTCTGCTACAAATTTTTTGGTCCTTTTGGTTCTTTTTGGTTCTCCTTGCACACAGAGTCACAGACACAAGGAAAAGGATGCATGAAGCCTCCAAAAGACCATAAACCAGGCCAGGGCCTTTAGTGACTTGTTCAGAGGAGGCTCATCCCAGATCAGCCAGTCCCCAACTACTATCTGGAGGCTTTGGCCTACATAAGCCAATCAGTGATAATAAAGGCAAACATCAATACTTTCTTTAATTCCAAAAATAACTCAATGCACCACTGCTGAATTCTTAAAATCAGATGGAGGATCCAGCAGCATTGAGAGAGCCTCTTGGGGTTCCACCCATAGAGTACAAGGAATAGCAGCAATGTTAAAGATACAGTGGACTAAATCATAGAGAAACATAATAAATTAAAATTAATAATAATTAAAAAAATATCAAAAACAACAACAGAGCAGAAAATACACTTAAGGTTAAAACATAACTTCACAGTCAGCAAATTATTCTTACTTACAGAAAAATGTGTTTGCTTGTCAGAATATGAATGCAACTAGGGATGTCACAAGAACTGATACTTTAGTACCAACATAACAAAAATGCAACAATACTATTTTTTTTTACAGTACCGATAGTATCAGCAGTACCAAGAGAAAGTCAATAATGCACTCATGGATGACTTCAAGTAGACGTATTACTTTGGAAGGAATAATAATACATGAGAAAAGCATGAGTAAAAACTACACATGAAGACGGCTCACAGTGCGCCTTGCACAACAATAACACATTTTGAAAAGATAAAGTGAAGTCATGCATTCTGTTTTGAGGCAGGAGAATTTCAGGGCGTGGTTGCCAGAGTCATGCTAATCATTTTAAAAAAAGGCAAAACACACATACATAGGCTTTTGTTACCTGCCATTTTTATTCCATTATGGAGTTAGCTATGAAAAATAGATTCCTCCTTGCTTTGAGAGCATAGTGACAAGACCAATTAGATGTGAATTCTAATCGTTTAACTTTCACATGGTGAGATTAATTGCTTTTTAATACCATGTCCTACAAAATCCTGATAAAGGAACAGAGGCTTTGCATTGTTTATCTGATTGTAGATCAAGAGATGAAGTATTTATCCATTTTCTAAGTGGCATTCAGGATCACATTGTGGGGGATCCTTGCACACATCCACATTTACACATATAGTACTGTGGAATGTAAGAGGAAACTGCACACCAGTACTAAGAACAGTTGTAGTAAAAATGAATGTAAGTTTTAAATGAAAGTGGCTACATGGCTTGTGTACACCTGCAATAAAATGAGCTGCTCCAGTTGTTAAAAGCAAATACAATTTATTTAGCAGTTAATTACTTTGAGGCACAAAGCATATCTCTGCTAATAATGCGCCATATCCTGTTTTAACAGAAACGCATCACAGAGACACACAGTGATAGCAATACAGAGAAAACAGTATACCGAATGCAATTCTACAAACACTAAATGTGTATCAGCCTGTTCTCCACTAACCCCTTAGGACTTCCAAGGCTAAAGGCCTTCCTGGAAGGGTACCAGGGCATCCTCAAGCTGGACAAGGGCCCTCGATTTTCCACCCAGCATAAGGTGTGATCTGTCAACCCCTTAGGGCTCCCAGGGCTAAAATGTTTGAAGGCACACTAATGTTCATTAGTATAACCCATAACATGCAATGAACAGTGCAAAAGCACATACAGTATATCAAATATTTGAATGGTACATTGGCAAATGTAATACAGACTCTCAGTTACAATAATTGACTACAGACTACAGTTCATTTTCTAATTCTGGATTTGTAAACATGCCAGACAATATCAAAGATATAAAATTCATGGAAACAGAGCAACAAAGGTTGTTTTTACAAATGTTCTTGATTAATGGATTAATGTAAAACTAGCACATCTGATTTCACACAGGAAGCCTTGAAGTTGGTACAAATGTAAAAAAGTGTCAGATTTGAACAATTATAAAGCACCAGGAGTTTGAGACATTTGAAATTGGAATCAATTTGACTAAATACAGTATGCTTACTTTAGTTTTTACCAGCTAATGAAACAAAAGTAAATCTTATAATACAATTATGTTACACACCTAACTGAGGGTTTCTCTGTTAAATCAGATTTTAAAAGCATGTTGTTTTAAAACACAGCACAAATATAATAATGATTATTTTTTTAGTATTGATTTTAAGAAGTATTTTCCAGTTACAGGAGAGAAAATGTCAGAGAATAAATTTAGAATGTGCACGTGGTAAGATAAATCAGGTAGTTCATGATGATATTATCCTTTATAAACAGTTTACCGAAATTCTGCTAAGATTATAAAATTCACCACACTTCTTGTTACACTGGGAAAATCCCCACGGTAATAACACATTAAGACTTGCATTGTAATTTGATATTTATAATTGCCAATACCAGTTTACGAAAATGATACCTGGGCAACTATTTGAATAATATACCACTATTTTAAATTTTCCATTACTATTAGTGTTTACAGTATATATATTTTCATTCTTTTATGAAAAAATGTATAATATTGCCCAGTTGAATAATGGAGGTACTTTTAACTAAAAAGAAGGTGAAAGGGATTTCTGTCTTTGCCTTGGTATAGAACAGGTATCGGTATACAGTAGGTAGGCATTGAATAGGTATAGGTATATTCAGAGAATAGGACTGGTGAGCTTTGTTATGCTGAATGGCCTGTTCTCATCCAGGTTGTTCTAAGGTTTAATTTAGAAAAAGGTATCTAGTATAGTAAAATGTCACTGGTATTGGTATCAAATACAAAAATTCTGATGTTGTGACATTCCTACATGCAACTGCAAGGAAAAAGGTACGTTTGTTTTCTGTCTGATACCATTTATGTTCATAGTATTACAGTTCAGACCAGGTTTAATCCCTGGTTCATTTGTCTTTTTTATTTATTCAATTTGTGATTTTTTGTTAAATTTTGTGATTTTTTTCTTTCTTTTATGTATTAATGAGTAACGCTTTGTTTATTTGTTATTTCATATTTTTGTATAATGTTAACCATTTATTTATTTCCACTTTATGTTTTGCATCCTGTCCCCTTTATGCTGAGCCAAACGAAGGCCATCGCACCCTGCACCTATGAGACAACCCCCATGCCTTTAAATAAGGCTATAAATATGGCACCAATATCCACTTCTTGCTTGAGGAGTTTGGAGGAGTGTGTAATTATGGTTAACAGAGATGCTGTTATAAGGAATGTTGATTATGAATATTTTCAGCAAATGAAGCTCTTATTCCCAATGATGTTATGAATGGCTGGGCTCCACAAAACTCTTCACCTGCAAAATCAAGAATTAAGCTTCAAATGAAAGGTAGAAATCAAAATGAGCTTCCACTCCCTAAAAACTCAAGAAACAGGCATTTGGCCTGCATAGACCAAATAAAAATGGGGAAGATTTTTATATTGCAAAAAGCAAGAAAGGGGGAGGCATCCATAAAACCTCCAGCCCAAATACTTAAAACAAGGATTCTTTATATGTAAAAAGTTCATTAACAAAATTTCAAAAACTAATACAAAACCACGTAGGAGTCAAAATAAATCAAAAAGGTTATGCCTAAAAAGAAAACCTGTTCATAATACAACAGTCCTAAATCAAATAACAAACCCAAAGTCCAACAACCAAATAATCAAAATTAAATGAAGGCACTTGCAATAGTCGGAAACCAGAACATTAGCCAACAAGAATAGTAAAAACACAAAAGCTACAGCGACCAGCTTATTGCTTACCCAGGCATTTATAGGCCTAGTGGCAGTTTCATAGCTTGAATGTCAGGTGACCCTATCCCCTGAGACTCAACATAAAGAGAACAGGGTGCATAACATGAAGACATGAACAAATAAATGCATTATTAACATAATAAAGAAACTTGAAATAATCAATGAACAAAACCCTATTCAATAACACAAAAAGACAGAAAGAAAACATCAGTTACAAAATTTTACTCAAAAGAAGACAAAATGAAGAAACAAAAAGAAAAGACAAATAAACCAGGGTTTAAACACTGGTTGAACCGTAACAAACAGAATGCTGGGGTCGTATTTCAGCCAGGGTTCCTTACCTGGCTCGAGTTCAAATGCCATTTGTATCTCTCTCATATGTTCATTTTGGATTCCTTTATGTTACAATTGTTGGTCATTTTGTTTCTATGTAACTATGTACTTTTTTTATGTTCTGAGTGTTTTGAGGGTGATCCCAAAGAGTCGGGGCCACCTGCCCATCACTGTCAAGGAACTGCTTTCAGCCGTACAAAGGCTAAGGTGTGATGAATTGTTTTAAGTTTCATCTGTGCTTTTTTTGAAAATTTCGTCATATTTTGAACCCTTGCTCTGTTTTCTGACTTTGGACATTGTTTGCTTTGTATTGCCTTTACCTTTTCTGGCAAATCCTTTGCTTTTTTGCTCCTTGGAGCTTATTTTTCACCTCAGAGCATGTTTGCCAAAATAAATATTTATTATTATATTTATTTATAAGATTCCTCAGTTTTATACTGTCTAGTAGGCATTTTGAGTCATTGTCCGGGACTTATGTGCTTGGGAACTCTTTAGTTCATAACAGTTGGACTGTCTGAGTTACTATACCATAATAAAATATCTGAGTCTTTGAGACAATGTGCATTAACAAAATGGTTGACTGTATGATAAAATATGTATGTGGTAATAAAATGTTCAATGTGATACTTTGCTGAATAAAGTAAAGAAAATAATCCCTGACATAAACATTTCCTAGAGCTCCTATTAAGTCCATATCTCCAGCTTCCGAACACTAGAAAACAAACAAATTAACAAAAAAGTTTATTTTTCTTGTTCTTTTTCTGTTTTAAGCAGAACATAACAACAGAGTGATGGAGTGTTTCCTGTACGTTTTACTGACTTAACCTACAGTGTCAATATGAACTTAGTTTTGGATTTACAAAATGGGGCATGTCACGTTAAATACATTAATCACTGCAACCTTGGCTTGGTCATGCATTATCCTTTCCTGCAAAAATTGTATACAGTTTTTGGTATTACAACAACACCAGAAAATAAAGCAGGAAATAAAGACAAAATAAATATACAAAAACGTCCAAAAAAATATACATGATTCTTCCACCACAGAACACCTTGGTGAAAGAATAAAATTACTGCTAATTTATAGTATACAATATAGCTAAGCATGATTCTTAGAGTAACCCCTAACAGTGCTTGACGTGGAACCAAATTACTGGTGTTACTCTTTTTCTGCCGATACACTGATATTCAATTGCAGAGTTTGGTGCCCCTGAAGATTTTTTAAAAGGTTCCAGTGCTCACTGGTATGCTAAGAAAAGGTGCTTGTATGGAGAAACATCGATCATCACAAAACACTCAATCAAAGAGTGGGGTGGATGTGGTAAGGGGGGCAGTGATCCATGTTAATCTTTGAGTGACGACATACACCAATATTTGATCTAAGAGCTCCCCTCTCCTCATGCAGATTTGTGGAAAGGTATGCACCAATATAATAAGGAAAGGTCCTGATACTCTACATTGAAATTGGAAGAGGTGATGGTACTGTGTACCGTTCAGTATTGTCCAACTTCAAGCTCTGATTTCAGAGGATTATGAAATTGGGCAGGATAAAAGGTTTGGACAGAAAGAATAGAAATTCTTAAGTTAATGCTCAAATTGAGTAATAGGCAATTCAGTTTGGCTAATTGAAGCTTTTACGCCATGTACTGTATTATTCACATTTGTATTTTAATTTAAATTTCTAAAAAATTTTTTCCTTGATTTGTCTTGGTTACGCAACACATAGTAGTATTGATCAAGTGACCATAAACATCTCGCCCTTGCTGTCAGATATTTGCTACATATAAATATGGTGGTGATCGCACTTTCAAGTTATCTCTCAGTAGATGCAGAGTCTAAACTTTTTAATTGCTAGTTAGGCTTCAATTCCAAGTAGGCCCTGACTTAAGGTTTTGATTTTCTGCTTTTAAACTATGATTCAGTTTCATTTTGATTCTCATTTCACACCCTGGTTTTGCTTACTTATATTTCTGTGTACAGTTTTTTTGACCATGCTTTTACCCTTTCACCGTGTCTTCTGATCATCTCCTGGGGCCTCATGCATAATGCCATGCGTAGAATTCACACTAAAACATGGCATACGGACAAAAGCAGAAATGTTCGTATGCACAAAAAAATCCAGATGCATAAATCTGTGAGAAAGACAACTTCCACATTCTTCCGCTACATAAATCCCAGTCAGTGTGAAAAGTAATGCACGTGCACGCACCTGCTGCCACTCCCCAACTCCTCCCAGAATTATGCCTCTTTGAATATGCAAATCAATATAAATAGCCCTTAAGCTTGCCGTTCTGTGAAAAGACAACGGCAAAAGCACAGGGAAAATAGAAGAATTTCAGCGAATACCAAGTGGAGGCAAGGAAAAAACGTACTGTTTGTTCGTTTAAACAGTGGTATAAACAACAAAAGGAAGTTGATTGAGTGACATTGAGTGTTGGAGAAACGTGAAAGTTCAAGTTACAAAGTCGCACAGTGCCTGAAATAAAAAAGAAGTTGTCACATATCAAAGTCGCCGTGAAGAGGTGAGTTGTAGCCCACCATCTGAGTGTCATATGAAAGTTTATTAGGGTACAGAGAAAAAAAAAAAATTGGCACACAGGGGAAAAAAAAGCTCGGAACTTTAATCTTGAAAATTTCCACTTTAATCACATAGTTTATTTTGTCATTAAAGTTGGAACATCATAAACTTCATCTTAAAATTGTTTAATTTACTTGTTTCTCAAATCCCATCGTAACTAAAGCACATTAAATGCTTTGTTTTGTATGTGTTCTTCTATGTGCTCTATTTGTGTGAATCACTATGTGTCCGACAGGGCACAGAATCCATTACATTCGTGATATTACAGCTCTCTGAATAATTTAAATACCGAGATGTATACTTGATATCATTTGCATGATGATAGGAGTTAAAGCATGTTATTAAACATGGGAACATGGTGGCGCAGTGATAGTGACGAGCTGGCGCCTCGTCCAGAGATTGTTCCTGCCTCCCACAAAATGCTTGCTGCGCCGTGCATGGCCTTCGATAAAATAATTTACTGCAGCAGTACTGTCTCTTTCAAACGTACTAACATCCAATCCCTGTCCTTTCTTTTCTTTCTCCAAGTAACCTAAGTAGGCTTAGAATGCCAATTCTTCAAAACTTTTAACGAACATTGAAATATCGTCATAATACATGTTTAATTATTCTATCCATTTATCCTTCCAGTGTCACGCCAGTCCCAGCAAGAATACAGTGTGAGGCAGGAACAATCCCTGAATGGGTGCCAGCTCGTCGCTAGCGCTGTGACACCATGTCCTCACATGTTTAATTATTAACAATATAAATTATTTAAATTATGTTAACATTTTATCTGTATAATGTAATAAACATATTTTGCTGCATTTCATCTTAAAAATGATATAATCATCATATGTAAATACATGTTTTATAAAGTGGCTCAGGTTGTGCAATATTATAACTGTATCGCAGGTTTACAGTGAGGTAATTGAACTAAGTACAAACAGTTCTACAAGGAGCACTTGACCTGATCAAGTGTGTTTAGAGTTCTTGGGATGAAACTGTTTCTGAACCGCGATGTCCATACAGGAAAGGCTCTGAAGCGTTTGCCGTATGGGAGCAGTTCAATAGACAGCATAGCTGAGGCAGCGTGTGCTTGATGCTGTATACCGATAATTCTTTTTCCGATCAGCTGCTGTAGATCTGTGATTCCACACTCAAATATAGTCATATAAATATTCCGAATGGTGCAGTGAGAGTAATATGAGAAAAGATGATCCGCTATGCCAACCCCTAATGAGAACAGCTGAAAGAAGAAGAAGAAGGTGCAGTGAGAGTAACAACACTAAAACAGCTATGGTATTTGGAATAGTTTGGCCATTCCGTGGACCATTATATTGTTACAGGTTAATTACAATCAGATGTCTTAAACTAATAAACAATATGCGGTTAATTTCAGTGGATGTGGATCTAAAAAAGAAAGGGAAACCACACTGAAACAAAAGCACTGCTTTGACGCTGGGTGCCACCAGTTTGTAAAACCGAGCAGAGAACTTGCGTATGCCAAGCATTTAGCTGGCGTGAAAATGTGCATGGCTTTACACCAAGTTTAGGTTTTATACATCGCGATTTGAGCGTGGAAACGGGAGTATGCAACATTTTTGTGCGTACGCACCATTTATACATGAGTCCCCTGGTCATTCTTGCTCACAATAATATTCAAGCACGCTAAAACTCAGAAGCATCCATGTGTCAATGTTGCATGCTTGACTTTGATCAATGTGTGAAGTACTGATTATCATGTTCATTTGGGTATCATCCACATAGCATTAAACATATGGTTCATCCATTTATTTATTTCTATATCCACTCAGTGAAGAACTGATTTGAACATTGCTCCTTCAAACAAATCAATGTACAATTGAGAGTGGAGTGGTGGCTTTTTAGGGCAGGGTGGTGGCTCTGAGGCTAAGGATCTGCTCTGGTATTTTATTCCTCTATTGGCCTTGGTTCATTTTTCTATTTTTTTTTAAATACCCCTACTTATAAAAAATCCTATTGTAGACAGTCTTTCCATGCCAAGGTTTTTTATGGTTTCCTTTCGCCTTCAGAAGCATCGAAGATATTTTAGGATTGTAGAGGCATTTTGAAGCCAAAATCCCTTTTCATACTTGTGTAAGTCAAAGCCAGCCAGGAAATTGTAGGTTCAAGCTGCCTGGGGTGAGCTCTATTCTGGGTAGGGCAGGGAAGGCCTATTCTGGCTTTTGTGGAGTTATTTTGTAGGCTTTTGTTGCCATGTCTGGGACTCTGCATCATAATATAACCCTGTTTGATTTATTCTCTTTAGGAACTTGGTCCTTGAAATTCTGTGTCATTTGCTTTTTATTCTGAGAGGGCCTTGTGTTGGTCATGCTATTTCAGTCAAAATTCATAATATTAAATAATATACAGGATATATACAGTACTGTGCAAAAGATTTAGGCAGTTGTGAAAAAATGCTGTAAACAAAGAATGCTTTCAGAAATATAAATAATGATTGTTTATTGTTATCAATTTACAAAATGCAAAGTGAGCGAACAAAAGAAAAATCTAAATCAATTCAATATTTGGTGTTACTACCTTTTGCCTTCAAGCCAGCATCAATTCTCATAAGTACACTTGCACAAAGTCAGGGTTTTTGTAGGATTATGGTCAGGTGTATGATCAACCAATTATACCAAACAGGTGCTAATGATCATCAATGTCACACGTAGGTTGAAACACAGTCATTAACTGAAACAGAAACAGCTGTGTAGGAGGCTTAAAACTGGGTGAGGAACAGCCAAACTCTGCTACCAAGGTGAGGTTGTGGAAGACAGTTTCATGTCATGGCAAGATTGAGCACAGCAACAAGACACAAGGTAGTTATACTGCATCAGCAAGGTCTCTCCCAGACAAAGATTTCAAAGCAGACTGGGGTTTCAAGATGTGCTATTCAAGCTCTTTTGAAGAAGCACAAAGAAACGGGCAACGTTGAGGATCGTAGACGCAGTGGTTGGCCAAGGAAACTTAGTGCAGCAGATGAAAGACACATCAAGCTTATTACCCTTCGAAATCAGAAGATGTTCAGCAGTGCCATCAGCTCAGAACTGGCAGAAACCAGTGGGACCCAGGTACACCCATCTGCTGTCCAGAGAAGTCTGGCCAGAAGTGGTCTTCATGGAAGAGTTGCAGCCAAAAAGCCATACCTCCGACGTGGAAACAAGGCCAAGCGACTCAAGTATGCATGAAAACATAGGAACTGGGATGCAGAAAAATGGCAGCAGGTACTCTGGACTGATGAGTCAAAGGGTGAAACCCCAGTCTGCTTTGAAATCTTTGTCTGGGAGAGACCTTGCTGATGCAGTATAACTACTTTGTGTCTTTTTGCTGTGCACAATCTTGCCATGACATGAAACTGTCTTCTACAACCTCACCTTGGTAGCAGAGTTTGGCTGTTCCTCACCCAGTTTTAAGCCTCCTACACAGCTGTTTCTGTTTCAGTTAATGACTGTGTTTCAACCTACGTGTGACATTGATGATCATTAGCATCTGTTTGGTATAATTGGTTGATCATACACCTCACTATAATCCTACAAAATCCCTGACTTTGTGCAAGTGTACCTTAAGAATTGATGCTGGTTTGAAGGCAAAAGGTAGTAACACCAAATATTGATTTGATTTAGATTTTTCTTTTGTTCGCTCACTTTGAATTTTGTAAATTGATAACAATAAACAATCATTATTTATATTTCTGAAAGCATTCTTCATTTACAGCATTTTTTCACACCTGCCTAAATCTTTTGCTCAGTACTGTATATATATATATATATATATATATATATATATATATATATATATATATATATATATATATATATATATATATTTGTGGATTTAATAGCAAAAAAGAAGAAATTCTAAGATTGTATCAAAAGTTTGGGAAGCCTCTTCAGAACATTAAAAAAATGAAAAGTAACAAGAGCCTAGACTGGAAATTTCTTAGATGTATATTACCAATTAAATGGAAAGAATTATTAGTTAAAAATGTTTACTGCTTATTGCGAGGGAAAAATGGCAGATGATTTGGATGATAGGAAGGAAAAAATGTTTAAAAATTTACAGTTTGTACGCATAATGAAAATCAAAATCAAGTAAGCTTTTTCCCTTTCACTCCATGGAAGGTTTCTGATGTTGTTGGGCTGTCCAAACAGGGTAAGTGAAAGACAGCCATTTTTCACTTCTTTTCGGTATTTCAACCCTTTCTCGTATCTTTCACCCACATTTACACTGGGTATGTATATGACAAATCCACAGAGCTAAAAGGAGGCTCTAAACAGCACACTGCAGCTCGGATCATACAGGCCCCATGATTAGGGCACCATAGACCACATTTTGCATAAATCTAACCAAAGACCACAAAAACCAATTAAAGGACCCAAACCATTAACCACAATGCATACATTTTGATATTAGAACCTGATATTATCCCTGACCACCATACCCTAATTTATAAAGATGAAAAAAGTATTTTGTCTTAGCTAGAGGCTATTGATTGGAGTATCCAAGTGACAGTTTGGAAGGAAGGACTAACAAACCAACGCATGGGGAAACGCAGTTGCTAACAGCCTCTTCTCTTTCACCACAGGCTGGACGACGAAACCCACTGAGGTCACTTCCAGTTTGGCCCCAGAGGACCCATCATTTTCCCCCCCACAGGCAATTTAAAGACCAAAAGTTCAAAAAGTCGATGTTCATGGACAAACCAGATTAGAATTCAGAACAGAGCAGCCTGGAAAGAGAGTCAACAAAAGAAATGCAGCATGGTATTTTATTTTCCATTTTTCTTTACCATGTTTAATGGGATGATGGCTGGTCCTCAACCCTTCTTTATTTCACTTTTGTTTTTCTTATATATTTACAGGGAAAGACTTCCTCATTTTAAGTCTAAGAGATGTGTTCCACTAGAAGAATCTTTTGCTGGGTTCAAGCTTACTAAGGTGTATGGTGACCTGAGCACAATCAGAGAATATCTTTTTGGGCCGATATTTTCTGTTGGTACACTGAGGTAGGAACTCGCCAGTTGAAAAGTGCAAAAAAAGTGTGCAGTGTAGCGTCAGTATAATTCACTGCAGTAAGCAACGTCTGCTTTATTCACGGCAGTTAGCAACATTTAGTATGGGAAAAATAAAGATTTGTGATAAATACGATTAGGTTATAACTGATACTGTATATGGGAGTGGGAAATGCTTCCTGCATGGTCATCCTATTTAACCAAATGATATTCTTAATTGAAAGAGCCTTAATATTCATGTCTCTTGAAAAATGTCTACTTAAGAAGTTAGATCGAGGATTAAGATAAGACTTAGTAACTTAAATGTATCTGCCAGTACTTACCAGTTGTGATTGATGAATATTCTTAGGATGGGTTGGAATCATTTAGTTGCTTTTGGAGATCGACACCAATGGGGGACATTAGTAAAACAGGAATGTGGTGACTTGAATTGGGCACTCTGATGCTGTCAGCGTATTTAACATATCTTCAGATTTATTCAATACTATACTCCTGGGGTGGGGAAAACACACATGACTGAATGTTATCTGTGAAAGAAGAAACAAAACACAGATAACTATATTGTTAAGAAGAAAAAACAATTTGCAGCATGCAAAACACATTTTGCATATGTAAATTCTAATTTGCAGCACCTGTATGTTGAACAAAGTACACGGATGTGGTTTGCACATAAATGCCTGTATCTCGCTGTAACATCTACCCAGTATTTAATCAAAGTGCTTTTAAGATCACAGTGTTCTGCCAGCCACAAATATTGTAGCACTAGCAACTGTCATCTCATTCCTCGTTCCTAGATTGTATTACAGATCTGAAGGCCACTGTGAATGCTGCATCTGAAAAACTGAGCTTGGTTATACTTACTTTCCAGGGACATTGATCAAATGTTAATTTCAGAAACAAACGTGTTTGACACAGTGGGCAGCATCTGAGTCTCCAAAGTTAACTTTGGCCTAGCGGTGGAGGAGCTTATAGAGTCATTTTATGTTTTAACAGTTATATATTGTGTGCATGGTGATTGAAACAAGATAAAATGAAGACGTCTTCAAAAAATCACTATAATGAAAAGTGAATTAAAATACAGTAATAAATAAAAGAACTTAACAAAGTAAAACTGACTGATAACCTGCCACAAACAGTTTTGAATTGTGACCTGATAAACTAGCTGAAATAAATATAAGCTACACTGATAATAAAGATGGTTTGCTCAAATTCAAATTTCAGTTTACATGATATTTTGCATCTTTTTAACTGATAGGAATTGTATTGATTTAAACTCTGAATGCTTATTGATTTGAATTTTGCATTTTTTATTTAATCATTTTAGAATCCCAAAAAATAACTGACTGCTAGACATATCCATTGTTATTACTGAAATGTGAAGCAACTTTATTTTTCAGCCTGGGGCAAATACAATTAACATTGGCATCAGAATAACAAAAGAACACAATTTTGTAATGTAAACGTGTCAGTGGTTTGAAGATTATTAATTATTTATGTAAACACCAGCTTTGCTACTTGTCTAATGTAGACCTCAATGTTAATGTTTGCAAAGCAGCATCTATTAGAATGTATTTTTCAATGCATGTAGTAATAAAATGAATTGCATTTATCATTCCAACAGATGGCGCATCACAAGCATTTGCAGTAATAAAATGCATTACTACAAAAGTTTGTGATGCTTCATCCTATTGAATGAGAAACTCAATGCATATGTCTTTGGTATATGCCCTTTTTTACAGGATTCATAAAGGCATTGTTAATGTTTGTGATATGCCATCAGTTGGAATGACGCATGTAATTTATTTTATTACTACAAATGTTTGTAATGCAACTAGCAACTGGACACACAGATACACAGACACACAGACAATTATCCTTTCATTAAGGTGGATCGTTAACTCCATGTGGAATGCTGTAGGGTTTGGAGAAGGCAGCATTGACAAAAAGACAGGAGGCAGAGCTGGAAGTGGCGGAGCTGAAGATAAGATTTTCACTTAGAGTGGACAGGATTAGGAATGAGTATATTAGAGGAACAACACAGGTATGACAGTTTGGTGACTAGATTGAGATGGTTTGGGCGTGTGCAGAGGAGAGATGACACATTGGGAAAAAATGTTAGGGATGGAACTGCCAGGCAAGAGGAAAAAAGGAAGATCCAAGTGGAGGCCCAAGTAAAGGTTTATGGATGTGGTGAGGGAGGACATGAAGGCAGTCGGTGTGGCAGAAAATGATGTAAAAGACAGGGATAGATGGAGACGGATGATCCACTGTGGCGACCCCTAAATGGGAGCAGCCAAAAAGTTAACTCCACATGGAAAAAGTCCTTTGGGATGAATGATTCACCCAGACAAGATGTTTGCTCCTAAACTGTACAGCATTTTCTATGTTGTTTTCTCCATTCAAATAAATGTTTTGCTGTTTTTTTAATTTATCCTGAACAAAACCTTATACATGTGAGTGTAAGTGATATAGTTTATAATTGTGCAAGCTCCCCAATAATTGTGAGCAGAAAGGGAGTAAGCAAACATAAGTGATGCAAAAAAAAGGTCTTAAACTCACAAAGATTAAAAGCCAGGAAGATCATAAACCAAAAGAACCACAACCGAGAAAATGACCATCAATTACAATAGTGCTCATTCAGAAATATAACGAATATAAGCAGAGACAAGGAACAAGAAAGTGAGTGTTTTGGGCCTCACAAACAGAACAAAAGTTTGTCTGCCCGACGCCTCATGTTTTATGTACAATGACAGAATGGAAAAAGAAAAAAGGGCAGAGATTACAGCTAAACTCTCTCTACCTGTTAACCCTTTGTACAGCACCAGCTCCATCAGGCAGCATACTACTGGCTGTCAGAAAAAGGAGGTAAGCATGATTGTTCAGGAAGGCCTGCACTTAGTCACTACATGTGACATAACCAGCGATTCTTAATTGTTTAAATTGACAAAGTCCACCGATGAGATCAGGAACAGCAGTCGGCACATCTAGAAGTTGCATAATATGATATTGTCTTAAGGGAGTAAAGTACACAGAAAATGGCATTAAAAGCAAAAGAACAAAAAACAAATGAATAATTTAAAGGTACAGCAAAATTACAAACATTTCTATGAATGTATAAAAACACACTGCTGTGCTTTTCTGAATGCAGAATTAGACAAGAGAAATAAAGAACGGTCAATTAAACCTGATTAATTTAAGGTGAAAATGACTCACTGATTTCAAAACCCATTGGAATAAAAACCTGTAGCCACATGGGGTCCCCAGGACCACTGCTGCAGATAATAATAACAACAGTTAGCAATGCAATCATGACTAGTGGGCATATATTGAGATAAACTGTACTTTGAGATTATTGCAGTTCTACAGATTCCATGTCGTTATCATCCACCAAACACAAAATACTCTACAGGGACAAGGATATGATGAAATGGTTTACGAAAAATTTATAGTATATCACCTTTATAGCATAGTGTCTTTATCTAATCATCACTAACCTCACAGCACTTAGCATTTATACACAAAGAACTGAGAAATCTAAGAACAAGCTGTTTAATAGAACACGGTGTGTCAGAGGTAGGAAATTAACATACCTGTAGTTCAAAGAGTGGCACCCTACCCAGCAGGCTGATCAAGGGAAAAATACCTGGAGTGGTGTGCACTGTTTATTTGTTTTACTTTTTAACATTACTGACTGTTACATTCATATAGCTAGAAAGAAAACCAAAGCAGATCAGTACCATACAAGACCATACAGAAACAATGGACTACTATGGTATGACAAAGGTTATTTTACAGTATAAAGCATTTAATGGATGGCCAGCAGCTCAGCCCAGCCAGGATGAGTGGAAGGATGGGGAAGGCAGCTACTCTGGGACACTGCCTCCCCCAAGACGCTAGATGGCGATTTCCCTGCAGCTTAGAGGTGCCCCAGATTCCTGCATGGCACCATAGGATCTGGAGCTCAGTTTCACAGCCCTGCTGGGTACCATGGGTGCCGTCAGGAGATGCTGCAGGAGGACCTGGGGACTTCTACTTTCTACATAGCCCGGAAGTACTATGGAGTCATGGGGACGGAAGCCCAGAAGTACTTGACGGAAAGCTTGATTTCTCCATCTGGCCCGGAAGTGCTGGCAAGTCACGTGGGCAGAAGAACAGAAGCACTTCCAGGTCGAACTATATATAAAGGACTGCTGAAAACCCAACAAGGAGCCAGAGTCGGGTGGAGGTGGACAAAGCTTGCTGGGAGGTGTGGAGGAGAAAATTTTAATTATCATTGAGCATTGTGTGAATTACTTGCCTGTTTAGTGTGGCGGTGGTGCTTAGGGCACTGTTTATAGAAGAAGAAGAATTAAAATACTTCTCATTGCTTTCACCCTGTGTCCTGAGTGTCTGTCTGTTGGGTTTAAAGGGGCAACAACAAGCCCTAGTGTCTACAAGCAGTCATTTTCCCTGGATATTCATTCCATAGTACATGAATCCGATTAACTTACATTTTTCAATATCAGTTTCCACACTTCATATGTACAGAACAACATCAAGTCACTCAAGAAATGTTTTGAGACTAGTATCAGTCAACTATTAAACATATTGTACATAGTATGGCAGGCTGCAGGAATGTTTGTGAGCATACGCTGATAGCGCTTCAGGAATGACAGATTACAAAAGGAAAAATTTGGGTTGCCAGCCAGGTTGTCCTGTTTAATGTCAAATAATTCAAAACAAAAGAAACGCTCATTAGTGTATATGGCCAACAGGATTCTGGGCTGAAAACAAAACAAAAGGTATTGGCTTGTGAGCCACAAGTTACTGTAGTCTGCTTGGGAGATCTGTCGAGTGGGTAGCTCTTGCCAAAATAACGCCTCCTTCTGGAAAGCCGGGGCGTTTATGAAGGGTAAATTGGAAGGGGGGCCACCCAGTTGCCCTCACTGGGTGGTTTCTCAATACAGTGGAGAAAGAAGGGGATGACAATGTTAGCGACAGCGGCCCATCTCATCCTGGCAGATTATCACACACCTCAACAAAGCCTGTAAGGAGATGCTGCAACACACATCTGTGACAACAGGCATAAGTAACACAGGAAAGAAATAATAAACATTAAATGACAGATATGTCTTTTGCATGGCATTTCTGTAACACATAAGCAGTCCTTATAATATGCACTTTCATATATTTTAACAATAAGGGGAATGTTCCACTTGAGATTTAACACTTCCATCTCACAACGCCACAGGCCTAAATCATTCTGGTCACTGTCTTTGTCAAGTTTGCACAATATTCAGGTGCCCACATGGAATTTAATTCCATATCCTGAACACTCCCAAGTTTAGAGTGAATGTGAGTGTGCTCCAGTGTCCTATCCAGGGTTGGGTTTTGCTTCATGCCTGATGATGCCAAGATAGACAGCAGCTCCCTGCAACCCTGAAATGGATAGGACGGAGGGATATAAATTAGTATTTTTGCCAAATTAGGTATTGATTA
Organism: Erpetoichthys calabaricus; assembly: GCF_900747795.2. Classification (NCBI taxonomy): domain Eukaryota; kingdom Metazoa; phylum Chordata; class Cladistia; order Polypteriformes; family Polypteridae; genus Erpetoichthys; species Erpetoichthys calabaricus. Next base: position 113,643,876 of record NC_041394.2, read on the forward strand.
ACATTTTCTCTCCTCCTATCTTTGACTTTGCTATGAAGAAATCAGACATTTGGAAGCTTCAGTTGAAATCTGTCATATGGCAGTCCTCACCTTAACAAACAGGCTATGGCGCACAATCAATTGGTGCTACTGTAAGTCCAAATCCATTTTGAATATGAAACACTGATATAGGTTACTTTGCAAAAGTAATAGCTAACTCGAACTGGATAAACAGGTAAGAGAATGAATGGATGGATAGAAACCAGTCTCTCTTCTTGTGTGAATAACAGGAAATCTGTTCCAAAATAAAGGCATTGACTCACATTTTCCATTTTTAAAAAACACTTTGCAGTTGTTTATGATGTTGCACAACACTTGTCTGAAACTCTTATGACGACAACCTCACTGCTGGTGGCTGCATTTAAAAGTTTCCTTTGGCTGTTAGCTTGCCATACTGAATAAAACCAAGACCTGCAACCTTCTGACCACCATCAGTACATTTTAGTTCTATGCACTGTAGCAAAGGTAATAAGCTGGGCAGTAATGGCGTAAATCAGATTGATTTGCACAGTGAGAGAGATTAAAATCTAAGATGCCTTTAACCAAACTCCCTGAATCAGATTTTTTTTCCAATGTGTTTTTGCAAGAAGCTGGCAGCATCTCAATTGCAAGGCAGAAACCAACTCTGGAATCGATGCCCTTTCTAAGGTAATGCTCACTAGCACATGCACAAATCTACTATTAAGTACTTTTGGGATGAAAATCACATGGGAACATCCTAGAAGGCACTATAGCAGGCAACAGAACCAGGGTCAAAGTATAGTGAGGTGAATGTTTTACTTAATGAGCCACCATATCGCTCGAGACTTTATAGAGAATATGTATAATATATTTCAAATGGCCAACTAAAAATGCAATGCTCATCAGAAGCATTAATTATCTGTACTTTTTTCTTCTTCTATTTCACAAAATGTAAATATCTATGCTAACAATGAACAACTAAAAACAGCAAAGATCCACTTATCCATTTTCTAATTCTTCCAATGCATGATTTATGGCAATAATACTGTCAGAAATTTCTCATTTTCTTTAGAATTTCATTGCTAACTCTCTGGCGACACCTTGTGCTGCTGGGTTAGTATTATGCCAAACTCTCCTAATGTGCACAAGTGTTAATTTATCTCAGTTTATTTTTGTATAGCACTCTTTGCAGAGTATTCTGTATTATTGATCGGTACTGTATGGTAAAATGGAAGACCTGGGGGTGGCAGGTACTTTCATTTAGCACAGGAGATTTGTCGGCAGATGCCCAGCTAGAGTGTGTACTGGCAATGTTACCTCTTGTTGCTTTGCCTATAGCACTAGGTTACCAGAAAATATGGGTTCAATGCCCTATAGGTGATGTAAGGTGCCTAAGCAAAGTTACTAGTATTGTTTACAAGACTGAAGCAGGTGGGCACTCTAAGGGGAGAAAGGATACATACCAAATTAGCAGGTCAATCCTCCTCACAGGTGACGCAGTGGTAGTGCTGCTGTTTTGCAGTAAGGAGATTGTGGGTTTGCTTCCCGGGTCCTTCCTGTGTTGAGAGCGCTTTAAGTAGTGAGAAAAGTGCTATATAAATATAAAGAATTATTATTAATTATTTCTATGAAACAGGGTTGGCTGAATCAATGTTAAAAAAGAGAACGACATCAGGGAGATGGTAGTGGGAGCCCTGCAGTTACACTTTCTGTACACATACAGTATGACTGCACCCCTACCCATCTCACAAATACTATCATTATGTTTGCAGATGACACCACGATAATAGGGCTGTAATAAGAATGACCAAGAGACATTGGGAAGGTTTGGGGCAAACACCCATATAACATTTCCCAGCTGCAAAATCTATCAAAAAGAACAGACATGTTTACACGACTGAGTCCAAAACAGAATTGACTATTGTCTTAAGATGGCGGCTTTTAAATGCTCGGAGAGGATGTGATGTCATCAGGACCGGAACCGGACGTGACATCGTTGGTTGCCCCAGAACCGGGCAGGATTTCCCGAGAATGGTCTGCGAAGAATTGAGAGAGAGAGAATCAGTGCACTTCGCCACTCCCTGGTCCGGCGTGGAATTACATCTATTCAGCCCCTTTAGTTGTCCCCTAATCACGTGTGTGTGACAGGGCTTATATCAGAAGGTGATGAGTCGGCCTACAGAGACGAGTTCCAGAGACTGACAGAATAGTGTTCAGTGAATAGCTTAACATTGAACACCACAAAAACCAAGGAATTCATTCTGGACTACAGAAAGCATTGCACAGAACTAGTTCTTCTCTACATCAACAGAGACCATATAGAAAGGGTGCATACCATTAAATTCCTGGGAACCTACATCTCAGAGAACCTTTCCCGGGCTGAGAACACCACGGCAATGGTCAAAAAAGCACAACAGAGACTGCACTTTCTGAGTGTGCTCAGGAAAAACTATTTGGAGCAAAAACTCTTGGTGGCTTTTTATTGTTCAACCATCTAGAGCGTCCTGCATACTGTATCACAGTACGGTACGCTGGAAGCACTGCAAAATACAAGAAGTCTCTCCAGAGAGTCATAACCACAGCACAAAAAAATCACAGGCTGCTGTCTGCCCTCCCTGGACATTGCCCACTCTCGCTATCTAACCAGAGCCACAAATATCATTAAGGATCCTGCACACCCTGGTCACCACTGCCGGTGTTACAGAACTTTGAAAACACAGAGCGATAGATTGAGAGTTTCCAATCGCCATAAATACATTGAGCAAAAATAAGCAAATTAAGGCAGATTAAACAATTTTTAATCAGTGTTGAGAAATAGACTCATACATATTGCTGCTGCCCTCGTGCAGCTACTCCCCAGTGAAACTGTATTATTTATTATTTATTGTATTACTACTGGTTTCATTTTTTATTTCATTTCTTTTTAAATATATATTTTACATACAATATGCTGTTATCTATAAACTGGGCTAAATGTGCAATATCCTTTAGTGCTATACTATTTTTTTATATTTTATTATTTTTATGTTGTTCTTTTTTTCTGTATTATGTGTTGTAGTTTTTTTATATATATAAAAGTAGTGTTGTTTGCTTTTTTGTACCTAGCTGGAGTGGAAAATTTTCTTTTACAGTGGCAATAAAGGCTTTCTATTCTATTCCTGAAGTGTAGAAGATCAAGAGGGAGAGTAATGTACGGAGGGAGTTAGATGTCCCCCAATTCAAAGAGTCCTTTATATTACACAAGGGCTCCCCTGCTACCCCTAATAGTGGAAAATCCTGGAAGGGCTCGGATCTGTAGGGCTGCCTGGGCCACTCAAGGGAATTCTAGCAGAAATGCTCATAGGGTTTCCTGACCTGTGTCATGCATGTGCACAGCTTTAGGGGACAGCATCAGGGCTCCAGTAATTGTAATTTCCCTCCGTTCTAAAGGTTGGTGCTGTGCCCTAATGCCTTTTCTCTTCCTCCTTCTACAGACTGGCATCTGTGCACCTGCACCCGCTGCTTCCTTCCAGAAGGACGTAAGACTGGAAGATGCGCCATCTTAAGTTAGTTCAATTGGGAATTTGTGTCTGTAAAGACGTTTCTGCAATTTTTGTGTTTTTTGTGACTGTTTCACTTCAGTTATACAAGGTGGCAGGGTGGTGCCACAACTCTTTATCGTGTATATTCTCTTACACCTGGGAAGTTTTTTGTTGAGAGGTTCAAGGCTCAAGGTTCTTTATTGTTATGTATATAGAACAACATCAAGTCACCCTGGGCATTGAAATATTTTGAGACTAGTCTCAGTAAGCTACTAAACATTTACAGGAATAAGGAACACGGGACAGAAACAATAAATATTAAATGACAAATACAATAACAATATATAAGAATATATATAAATACTAGTAGAGTGACCAAATAATAAAGTTAAATAAACGTTAAAGTTAATAAACGTTAAAGACGCATACAGCGCCACCCCGCTGCCTGCGCTTGGGAAAGCAGATCATAACCTGGTTCTGCTTCAGCCTCACTATAAACCAAAAGTGAGAGTCCTACCTGTAACCACACGATCATTCAGGAAGTGGACCCCGGAGGCTGAGAATACTCTGAGAGACTGCTTTGGAACTACAGACTGGGATATCCTGCAGGGATCACATAGTGAGAGCATTGAGGAGGTTGTTGACTGCACTACTGACTACATCAACTTCTGTATGGACATTGTAGTTCCAGTAAGAACTGTACACTGCTATGCTAACAACAAGCCATGGATTACAAGTGACATCAAGGGCCTTTTGAACCAGAAGAAAAGGGCTTTTAAAGACGGTGATCAGCATGAGCTCAAGCGCGTGCAGAAGGAACTCCGAGTCCAGCTCAGGGCGGCGAAGGAGCAGTACAGGAGAAAGCTGGAGCAGAAGTTGCAGAATAACAGCATGAAGGAAGTGTGGGATGGGATGAAGATCATCACTGGCTGCAGCTCGAAGCGGGGTACCACCATCGAGAGAGACGTGAAGAGAGCAAACCAAATAAACAACTTCTTCAACAGGTTTGACCACCCTAACGCACTCTCACTCTCACCTTGAAGTACTGCACCCTCCACACATCCTTCTGCTGATACCAGCATAGGAGAGACATCCCCACCCATAATTACAACAGTGCAAGTGAGCAGAGAGCTGAGGAGACTTCGTGCCAGCAAAGCAGCGGGTCCAGATGGAGTATCGCCACGACTGCTGAAGGTCTGTGCATTGGAGCTGGGGGGTCCTCTACAGCGCATCTTCAACCTGAGCCTGGAACAGGGGAGAGTCCCGAGGCTTTGGAAAACATCTTGTATCACCCCAGTCCCAAAGGTATCACGTCCTAGTGAGCTGAATGACTTTTGGCCTGTTGCTCTGACATCACATGTGATGAAGACCATGGAGAGGCTGCTGCTTCACCACCTTAGGCCACAGGTTCAACACGCCCTTGACCCTCTGCAGTTTGCATATCAGGAGAAGGTGGGAGCGGAGGATGCCATCATCTATATGCTACACCGATCCCTCTCTCACTTGGACAGAGGCAGTGGTGCTGTAAGAATTATGTTTCTAGACTTCTCTAGCACCTTCAACACAATCCAACCTCTGCTCCTTAGGGACAAGCTGACAGAGATGGGATTAGATTCATACCTAGTGGCATGGATCATGGACTATCTTAAAGACAGACCTCAGTATGTGCGTCTTGGGAACTGCACGTCTGACATTGTGGTCAGCAACACAGGAGCGCCACAAGGGACTGTACTTTCTCCAGTCCTGTTCAGCCTATATACATCGGACTTCCAATACAACTCGGAGTCCTGCCATGTGCAAAAGTTCGCTGATGACACTGCTATCGTGCGCTGCATCAGGAATGGGCTGGAGGAGGAGTATAGGGACCTAATCAATGACTTTGTTAAATGGTGCGACTCAAACCACCTACAATTGAACACCAGCAAAACCAAGGAGCTGGTGGTGGATTTTAGGAGGCCTAGACCCCTCATAGACCACGTGATCATAAAAGGTGACTGTGTGCAGATGGTGCAGACCTATAAATACCTGGGAGTGCAGCTGGATGATAAATTAGACTGGACTGCCAATACTGATGCGCTGTGCAAGAAAGGACAGAGCCGACTATACTTCCTTAGAAGGCTGGCGTCCTTCAACATCTGCAATAAGATGCTGCAGATGTTCTATCAGACAGTTGTGGCGAGCACGCTCTTCTACGCAGTGGTGTGCTGGGGAGGCAGCATTAAGAGGAAAGACGCCTCACGCCTGGACAAACTGGTGAGGAAGGCAGGCTCTATTGTTGGCATGGAGCTGGACAGTTTAACATCTGTGGCAGAGCGAAGGGCGTTCAGCAGGCTCCTATCAATTATGGAGAATCCACTGCATCCACTAAATAGTATCATCTCCAGACAGAGGAGCAGCTTCAGCGACAGACTGCTGTCACTCTCCTGCTCCACAGACAGATTGAGGAGATCATTCCTCCCCCAAACTATGCGACTCTTCAATTCCACCCGGGGGGGGTAAACGTTAACATTTAACATTATACAAAGTTATTGTCTGTTTTTCACCTGCATTATTATCATTCTTTAATTTAATATTGTTTATTATATCAGTATGCTGCTGCTGGAGAATGTGAATTTCCCATTGGGATTAATAAAGTATCTATCTATCTATCTATCTATCTATCTATCTATCTATCTATCTATCTATCTATCTATCTATCTATCTATCTATCTATCTATCTATCTATCTATCTATCTATCTATCTATCTATCTATCTATCTATCTATCTAATAAATAACCCCAATTATACCAGTGTTGTACACAGATCTTACACACAGATACTACCACATAACTATTGGCAGTTATTTCACAATAAGCATAAGCACGGATATTTTCCAGAGTTTACCTTTATGAGTGAATAAAGGTAACTGAATGACAACAATGACAGCAAGTTCAGCTTGATAACCTGCAGGTAAAAGCTGTCTTTGGTGATGAGCTGAGAAGTGGTCATCACAGTATACTGTAGTACATACATCAGTATATATGTGCGTGTATGTATGTGTATGCTGGAGTATAGCTATATGGGTATATGTGTTCACATAAAGTAAATTACAAATGCATTAAAAAACAAAAAAGTATAAATAAGCAAAATGTTACAGTAATACTTTTCAGTTACAAATTTTTGTTTATTCTGATATTCTCCTCGTTTATCTTGTGCGGAGACCAGCCCAGACACAAACAGGCAGACACCGATGGTTCAAAACACCACACGTTTATTTGACATATTTATACTTTTTACAAGTACCACGCACAACCCAGTGCCCCTGCATCACACACCCTCAAGTCCGGGCCTCTTTCAATGCCTCTCTCTTCACCGCCTCCACTCCTCTCCAATGAGCTCTGTCCTCTTCCACCAGACTCCAGCTGACAAATGGAGGGAGGCGACCCCTTTTATGCTGCCCCGGATATGCTCCAGGTGCCCTTTGATGAACTTCCGCCAGCGCTTCCTGGTGTGGTAGAAGTGCTGGCTGAGCAACCAGAAGCACTCTGGGTGTCTCTGGTTTTCCTTCCGCCAGCACCTCCGGGTGTGGTGGAAGTGCTGACGTCCAGGGCTTCATAGGCATCTAGGCGCCCCCTGGTGGTGACCACGGGCCCCTATAGGGTTGAGCTTCCATGATTTGTTCCCGTGGTCTCCATACCAACCAGGGTGGCTGCCCTCTTGTGGTCCGGAGGAGACATAGTCCCTCTTCCGGTCCTTCCAGGCGTCCCGGCTGGGTACCACCTCCAGCCACCCGGCACACTTGCCATTTCCCCCCACTAATTAACACTTCATGTCACTTCATTTATTTATTTATTCATTTTGGGATAGAATAATAAACAAACCTGCGGTGGGTTGGCACCCTGCCCGGGATTGGTTCCTGCCTTGTGCCCTGTGTTGGCTGGGATTGGCTCCAGCAGACCCCCGTGACCCTGTGTTCGGATTCAGCGGGTTGGATAATGGATGGATGGATGGATGGATAATAAACAAACAAAAATTCCTGTCCCCCTAAAGCGGGGCATATATCTCATTTTATAATAAACATAATTATAAAAATATGATTTATGTGTTCAGAAGCAGTGCCCACTGGTTTAATTGAGCCTGATGTACAGTAGATTTTGTCAGTAAATACGAGCTTTGTGCTCTTTTGGCCTGAAGCCTCACAGTATCAGAAATTGCAAAGATAGCAGCTAAAGTTCTTTTTGTACAGTTTAACTCAAACATATTTTCATTTAAATTGGAGGGCTTTATCAGTCTGAAATATCTCAAATGCAGGCTTCATTGCCTGCTCTGTAGAATATGTGCTTTTAATATGAATTTTACTGGCACTGCTTTCTGCAGTAGAAAATAACATATTGGATAAGCAAACAGCACACATCACAGGAAAGATGGGTTGGCTGAGGGATGTCAGAAGTAAAAAGCACATCCCAAGGACATCAGGCTCAGTAAAAGGTTAAACTCAACAGACCACAGAAGAACCACAACAGCTAGCAGCCAGTGTAGCCTGGTGGTAGCCACAAGTAAAGTTCAAGTTTAATTTGCCATTTGTAACAAGTGAATTTGAATTTTTCTTCTTGTACTCTAGCACCATCATCATCCTCATAATACAGGCAGTCCCCGGGTTACGTACGAGATAGGGACTGTAGGTTTGTACTTAAGTTGAATTTGCATGTAAGTCAGAACAGGTACATTACTTTAATTAATGTTATTGTTGATGGACTTTAACCAAGTGCTCTGTCAATGAATGATGGAGTTTCACCTTTTTCTGACCTTTTTATTATTTCTACTTTATTTTCAATTGTGATGGTTTTTCTCTTCTTTACTGTAGCACCAGCATCAGATTTGTGTTTCAGGGACATTCTTGAACGGTGAAGACAAAAGGTTAAGATGAGCTCTTCTGTACAGCACTGTACACGCTGTCACAGCAGGAAGGCACCGGTTGTCAACACATCTGATGTATAGGGTGGTCCAGATCTAATTATGCAATTTTCATTACACTATAACTTATTCAGTTTATTACATAGAAAATCACCCGAAAAATCCCAGACCATTGAGAAGTGTGCAAAATGACGACACGAAGAATTGTCTTCGCGCCAAACTGTAATCGTCCCCGCATAAATCAAAGTCATCCAGACGATCTGGACCTGCAGAATTACAGCTGGACCACCCTGTACTGACAAGAGATAACTTCCTGCTATGTACAAACAGGCTTTCTATTGAGAATGAATGGGGGCAGCGAGCGGCGGTTCATCACCAGCCCACCTCACAGTCACCTCCACTATAGTATGCTGCCTGCAGTGTCCGTCGCACCACCGCCCCCATTCAACACGCAGCCATCCGAGGCACACTACAATGCTACTCCCCGCTTCCCCATTCACCCTCAGTGGCCTCCGTTCAGCCACAACAGGGTCACCACTTGCAGCATTATCAGCCGCCCACCTAGAACGAACAGGGCAGCCGTGTGTGGTGGGCGGGCAGTGACACTACACTGCGCGAGCAGCGTACTCGACCCCCTCCAGCCTCCGTCCAGCCACTGCTTGCAGCGTCCCTGGGCCGAAGATGATGGAGCAGCAGTTACAGAGGCGCATGCATCGCAGCTGTGGCCCCGTTCGTATGTCGTAGGTCGGATGTCCGTAACCTGGGGACTACCTGTAATAAAGGAACAATATACCTCTGTAAAAATAAAACAATTATTGTCATTGGTGGCACATGAGGTAAAAATATTATCTGGAAATCAGGAATCAAGCGTGGCCTATCTTATATTTCAAATCATGTATAATTTAATCAGGATGACAGAGTCACATGGTGAAGAGTTTAGGGAAGCTAGGGATTCTTAGGCTAATGACTGCCACATACCACTCACATAATAAAAATGTGCATATGACAATAAATGGCAACCATAAATTGACTCAATATAAATGAATTAATGCAGTTGTGCATGTAACATCAGCTACACAAAGCTCACACAAATACATTTACAAACCTATTAACATACCATCAAGGGCTGGACATGGTTCCCCAAGGAAAAAATGCGTTCAGAAGAAGGTTGCACAGGACTAATAAAGACTAATAATAATAAGTCATGTCTGGCAGAAAGCTAATGGGGCAATCTGCAGGTGCTGCCAGATTTATCCCATTTTACTGGCACACCACTGGGATCACTAATGGACCCAATCACTTCTCCTCTCCCTGTGGCCTGCTATGTTCATCATTTGGCAGTACAATGGCAAAGCTTTTGGCTTTGATGTTAGCTTTCTCCTCTTTTTGCCTGTCTCTTAGGCTATTCTTTTGTTCATCAGCCTCCATATTTCTATAAAATAAGATATTGTGCCTTGCACTTCATTAGATATCAGTTTGGAAGTGTTGTATGGTGCCCCAATGACACATTCTTCAAAGGTCTTTAGGAAAGGTGTTGTTTTTAAATGACGGCCTACTCCCCAATAGTTCAGGGAAGACAGCAAATAATGCCATGCTATCGCAATGCTGGAGCACATAAATAACACTGGTGCAAATCAAATGACACTTCTGATCTGGCATTTGGTGGAAAGGCAAAGGAAACCCCTCTTGAGTAAGCATATAGCCAAGTACAAATGAAACAGTTCATTACACTGCATTAATTATATTAGTGGGCAGCACAGTGACACAGTGGTTGCACTGGTGTATACAAGCCTCTCTCATAGGACCAAGTCTGAATCTGAACACTGGCCATGTACGTTTCTGTGTTCTTCCCATGTTGGCCTGTGTGGCTTCCCACATTCTAGCAGGTTTGGTCAACTGGAAACTATAAATTTGACCTCTGTGGGTGTGTGAGTTTGTACATTCTGAAATGAAAACTCAACCTGTCAAGGGTTGGTTCCTCACTTGTTCCCGATGCAGCTAAGTTAAGCACCACCCTGTCACAAACCTGAACTGGAATGATGAATAATTGAGTGACTGGCAGACTGAATGAATGAAGAATTTGACTCTAGTCTTAATTAAAGAGTGTAGCCATCTTGAGGATCTGATGGAAGTGTGGTGTAAGGAGGTCCATTGTCATACACAATTTTAAATAAAATAAAGTTCTGTCTTGTTTTATCTTATCTTATCCTATCCTATCCTGACTCATGTTATCTTGCCTTATCTTGTCTTATCTAGAAAACTGGAGCAACTCTGGCGTCATGGGCATGCATGCTTGTGTGGCCCCCGAGATGTTTAATGGGGAGATTGGGGTTGATTATGTTTGCATGTGAAAGCGCAATGGGTTTCAATTGCCTCATTGACTTTCTGTGGGTTGTAATTAGGACTCTGCACCCATGGAGGGATTAAAGAGTGGCTTGAGCATAGGATGGAGAATCGAAAAAAAGAAGGGAAAAAAAAAAACAAAAAACAGTCAGGTGCACAAGCCAGAACAGGAGTGAGGTGATAGGCAGTCAATGGTTCAGCAACGAGGCAAGCAATTGGTGCTCCAAGGGGCAGATTGAGCTACATTGAATAGTTTGAAGATAGCGATCCAATCAAACTGTTTTCTAGGGATCTGGTAGATGGCATGAAAAGCATGCAAGGAAGACGGAGGTCCTGCAGATGCTGATGGAGGCAGTAGGTAGTGAAGGGCTGACTCCTGAGTGTTCCGCCAGTAGCTGAAGGAGGCAGTCAGAAGGGAAGCCAGTGAGGGACCACAATTGTCAACATCTCAGGGCGGCTGCAGTATCTAATAGGAGTGAGCTAGGGAGATGGGAAGCGCAAGTTGTGCTGGGGTGGCAAGATCATAGACATAGAATTACTAGACGCCACATGACCAGCAACATCGTATGTCAACATTGCCGCCATATTGTGAGTGGCACTGCTGTGTATTGAAGTAATGAATAATGTGCTACTTGGGATTGTACAAACCGCTGTATGCTCCAAACCAGATCCCGGGGGATTACATTTCATAGGTAAGGCAGAACAATTGTTTTGGTTATATTTGGCCATTAGAAAATCCCGTTTTATAATCTTAACTTTAGCTACGCCAGGCTAAGTTAGCAAAGCTATGCATTCATGTGCTGTGTTACCATGGTAATTGCATTGTCTTTATAATATCCTCAGACTAACAGCTGTGATTGATTGATTTTGTGGGGACAGACAGACAAGTATGCAAATCTATCACTTTGTACAATTTATGAAGCCAAACTGTTACTAGCAGTGCAAGTTTTTTTCTTTCTCAAGAAATTCAACTGAAAAAGAGTAAAGATCTGTAAAAGAGGTGCATGTGTGTTTTAGAGGGCTGGAATAAGAACCCTTCAGCTGGCCAGTTCCAAGCTATTTCCACTGTCTCATGGTTCAGTGTGGTGCCTCTCCAAGCACATCTGGGAACGTGGCAGCACAGGATGAGACTGTCTCCCTGTCTGCTGTTGAGATATCCTCTATACCAGCAGCAGCAGAAGAAGAGCTTCCATCCCCTTTTGCAAATATCCCTGCAATTGTGTGTGACCGTAGCTACTTACCAACCTGCTTTGGTGGCCTCATGGAAAATGCCGTTGTTTACATTTCAAGGTTTGTTGTTCGACAGATTTTGAGAAAGCTGTCCTGTGATGTGTGCCGTGCTAGTTTAGTAACAGATGCTGTATCGGCATCATATGATCAAAGCTACCACTTGCTCAAATTTAAAAACAAAGGAGGTTTGATGATTCCTTCTGAGGGTACAGTCAAGGTGGTCAAAGTAGCTGAGCGTGTTATTCGACAGTCGACCTTCCCTCTAGCGTCCTAGGGAAGGTAGTACCTCGGAGATGCTCTTTCCCCTGGTCCTTCCATTCTGCTGGCATCCTGGCCAGGTAATGGTTCGTCCATATCTCCTTAGCGTGTGTTAGCGTGTGTTCAGCCCCCCCCCCCCCCTTCACAACGTGAGCGACAGAGATGCGAAGTGGCGAGTGTGAAGCGTGCCCCCAGAGAGAGGGGTTTGGGGGGTGGGCGAGCGAAGCGAAAAAGTATTCACAGCGCATCACTTTTTCCACATTTTGTTATGTTACAGCCTTATTCCAAAATGGATTAAATTCATTTTTTTCCTCAGAATTCTACACACAACACCCCATAATGACAACGTGAAAAAAGTTTACTTGAGTGTTTTGCAAATTTATTAAAAATAAAAAAACTGAGAAATCACATGTACATAAGTATTCACAGCCTTTGCCATGTAGCTCAGGTGCATCCTGTTTCCCCTGATCATCCTTGAGATGTTTCTACAGCTTAATTGGAGTCCACCTGTGGTAAATTCAGTTGATTGGACATGATTTGGAAAGGCACACACCTGTCTATATAAGGTCCCACAGTTGACAGTTCATGTCAGAGCACAAACCAAGCATGAAGTCAAAGGAATTGTCTGTAGACCTCCGAGACAGGATTGTCTCAAGGCACATATCTGGGGAAGGTTACAGAAAAATTTCTGCTGCTTTGAAGGTCCCAATGAGCACAGTGGCCTCCATCATCCGTAAGTGGAAGAAGTTCAAAACCACCAAGACTCTTCCTAGAGCTGGCCGGCCATCTAAACTGAGCGATCGGGGGAGAAGGGCCTTAGTCAGGGAGGTGACCAAGAACCTGATGGTCACTCTGTCAGAGCTCCAGAGGTCCTACGTGGAGAGAGGAGAACCTTCCAGAAGGACAACCATCTCTGCAGCAATCCACCAATCAGGCCTGTATGGTAGAGTGGCCAGACGGAAGCCACTCCTGATGAGACAAAGATTGAACTCTTTGGTGTGAATGCCAGGCGTCACGTTTGGAGGAAACCTGGCACCATCCCTACAGTGAAGCATGGTGGTGGCAGCATCATGCTATGGGGATGTTTTCAGCAGCAGGAACTGGGAGACTAGTCAGGATAAAGGGAAAGATGACTGCAGCAATGTACAGAGACATCCTGGATGAAAACCTGCTCCAGAGCGCTCTTGACCTCAGACTGGGGCGACGGTTCATCTTTCAGCAGGACAACGACCCTAAGCACACAGCCAAGATATCAAAGGAGTGGCTTCAGGACAACTCTGTGAATGTCCTTGAGTGGCCCAGCAAGAGCCCAGACTTGAATCTGATTGAACATCTCTGGAGAGATCTTAAAATGGCTGTGCACTGATGCTTCTCATCCAACCTGATGGAGCTTGAGAGGTGCTGCAAAGAGGATTGGGCGAAACTGGCCAAGGATACGTGTGCCAAGCTTGTGGCATCATATTCACCAAGACTTGAGGCTGTAATTGCTGCCAAAGGCGCATTGACAAAGTATTGAGCAAAGGCTGTGAATACTTATGTACATGTGATTTCTCAGTTTTTTTATTTTTTAATAAATTTGCAAAAACCTCAAGTAAACCCTTTTCATGTTGTCATTATGGGGTGTTGTGTGTAGAATTCTGAGGAAAAAAATGAATTTAATCCATTTTGGAATAAGGCTGTAACATAACAAAATGTGAAAAAAGTGATGCACTGTGAATAATTTCCGGATGCACTGTATATATATATATACTAGGGGGCTCCGCCCCCTGCTCGCTTCGCTCGCCAACCCCTGGCGTTGGGGCATGACAAAGAGTGAGATGTATGAATTAGATATAGAATAGTGTGCAGGTGTGGATGATGCATACAGAAAGCCAAAAATACAGTGTTTGGCACAGAGTAATGGTTTATTGGAAGATTTCTTTTTACACAACATTAGTAGTAAAGATGGTGTCTTATCCTTGAATGAGTCTTCCTTGGCATGGAGCATTTATAACTTTAACTTTAATGTCAGATGAACGTCGAACACGTGAGAAGGCAACATAAAGTTGTCCATGTCCAAAAACGGGCTCAGAGAGGTAGATGCCAACCTTGTCCATGGTTTATCCTTGTGATTTGTTGATGGTCATGGCAAATGCAGGTTTAATGGGGAACTGTCGGCGTTTCAATGTAAAAGGTAATTCTAGGTCAGAACTCGTAAGGTCAATTCTAGGAATGAGAACAGTATTGTTAGAATGTGATTCTGTAAGAACTGTTGCTTGAATAATATTGTGTGTCATGGTGTTGACGACTAAACGTGTGCCATTGCATAAACCCTGTTTAGTGTTAAGGTTTCTTAATAGCATGATTATTGTTCCGTTTTTAAGGCTAAGATTGTGTTGTTTTAATCCGGCTGGGTTAATAGTGTTCAAATATTCTAAGGGGAAATTCAGATGTTCATTGTCGTCATCAGAGTCAACTTTGTCAGAGCTTAGAAAGAGCCGTGCCTCTCCAGGAAGTAATGAAATGACCTGGTTATTAATGTGATCAACATTAATATTTTTTGGACATAATATAGTGCGTTGTGTTAAAAGGGGCATTTGGTCTAATGAGACCGCTGTTCCAAATATCTCCGTAAGTAAGTCGTCGCAGATGAAGGGTTGAGGAATTGTAATAATATCTGGGTGAAGTCCATCTGTATTGGTGAGTGTACAATGTTCTAGTTGTAATAACCAATTGTTATATTCGGGACCTGGAAATCGCATGTTTTGTACCAAGTGTATCTTTAGAAAGCAAAGCCAATTGTTCGCGTAACATTTTTTGTTCCGCGGTTTTAGAAGCGCGCCGAGGTGAATTTTTTTGTTTGATGCGGGTTCGTGTTTGTGGTCCCGTTACTCGAGCCGTCTAGTTTTGTATCCGTGATCGTGAATTGATGACTTGTTTGATCTTTATCGTGAGGAATATGGATAAGTAATAAGTAGGATCGAACTCACTGTTAATATGCGGACTGTTCATTTCTTCGTATTATCACCAATCAGGTCTCGCGCCTGTATATGTATTGTAGTTCGGTCTCGTGTTGTTTATATGACGTCGTCGCGTATTTTAAGGTGGACTGAATAATAGCTGAGCGCATGGCATGTGGAGCAATAGGTAAGCACTGTCTAAAATCTACTCCTAATAAAAGTACCTTTACTCCAAAGGGAATATTATTATTCATCAACGCAATGCCAATTGTCCGCGTATTTTAAGGTGGACTGAACAATAGCTGAGCGCATTGTAAGTGGAGTAATAGTTAAGCACTGTCTAAAATCTCCTCCTAATAAAAGTACCTTTCCCGCAAAGGGAATATTCTTATTCATCAACGTTTGTAGAAGTTTATCAATGGTGTTGAGTAAGTGACTGGATGCCATTGTACATTCATCTATAATTAATAGTGTGGCAAGACGGATGTCACGTGCATTGTTACTGTGAATTGTCATAGTGGATACCGATGTTTCTGTGATTGGGACCGGTATTTGGAATAAGGAGTGACATGTGTTTTTGAAGCCGAGACATTTTTTCTTCCGCGGTTTCAGAATCGCTTTGTGGGTGCCGACGTGATTTGTGCATATTTGCGTTCTTGATTTGTTTCAGGGTGCACTGTTCCAATGCGATGTAATATTTGTCCACATACGCAAAAGCAGTATGGGTCATTGCCTTTTGGTGACATGATATTTACTCCGGTAGATGCAAAATCAAATGAACTATTGTAGGATGTAATGCAGATGCGCCGCCGTGTATTTTGTTGTTTCATGCGGGTTCGTGTGTTTGTTCCCGTTATCCAAGCCGAATCGTTTTGTACCCGTGAGCGTGTATTCATGACTTGTTTGTTCCTCAGCATGCGAAATATGGATAAGTAATAAGGAGGATCGCACTCACTGTTAATATTATTTTCTGCAGTTGAACGGTTAATAGTGCTTTATTGTAAGGAGATCCACCTATGCTGCCTAGTGTGAAGGTGTTTGAGATGACGTATGTTTAATATGGACGGTTCCTTTAGAAATGGGGCTTTGGGTGTCACTTCTTATTGATGTTAGTGTGTTTGTGGGTCTGATTCGTCGTTGTTGTGAACGTTTCGTGTGCCATGTCTTGTCTCTAATGGGCCTGGCGTGGCGGTCACGGCTTCTTTTTTTTGTTGTGTTAGGAGCTTGTTAAATCCTCCTGTTTGTGTGGGTCGCGTTTCGTGTGCAATGGGATTCGTGCGGCGCCGTGTGCTTTTTCGGCGTCTGAGCGGGAGGGGTGGGGGGGGTTATTGGTGGTGCGCGAGCGTCTTCTTTCTTTTTGTGTGCCAGGGGCTTGTTGAATCCTCCTCTTTGTGTGTGTCCCGTCCGTTGCTTGTAGGGTGGGTGGGGTGGTTTTGGGTTGTTTTTTTTGTGTGCCAGGGGCTTGTTGAATCGTCCTCTTTGTGTGTGTCCCGTCCGGTGCCTGTAGGGGGGGGGGGGGGCTTGCAGGTGGACGCGAGCGGCTTCTTTTTTTTTGTGTGCTAGTTTCGTGTGCAATGGGTTTCGTGTGGCGCTGTGCGTCGCCTGCGTTTGACTCCTTTTTTCTGTGCTGACTCCTTTTTTCTGTGGTCGCGGGGCCTCATTTCTTTGACTCCTTTTTTCTGTGCTCACTCCTTTTTTCTGTGGTCGCGTCCGCCTCTCGCGGAGCCTCATTTCTTGGGGCGCCTGCGCAGTACGTCTTTTTGCGGCTACGGCCCATGGCCGGATGTACCTGCGTCCATCCGGTTTAGCATTCTCGGTTAGTAATATGGATATATATATATATATATATATATATATATATATATATATATATATATATATATATATATATATTCAACTTGCTTTAAAATGCAGCTTTCACTTCCAATATACAATATAGTATAATCATTTATACATAAACATCCAGACCAAAGAGAAGCCATTGGAAAAGTAAAATCATCATCTAGTTCTTCAGTGGCAAATGCTGATAAGCGATGGGTTAGGCCTGAGGTGATGTGTCAGGCCATCATTAATCAACTAAAATCCCTGCCTGAAAGAACTGTCCTTACATCAGCTGCATGTATGCTAAATAATCAGGCTCACTATATATTGATCATCATCAAACAGGACACATCAGCATTTTTAAATAAATGTATGCTGCCTTAGTCATCTTCCACTTGTTTCTGCCCATCTCCTTGTCAGGTGTTCTCTGTTAGCTGATTTGAGTGGTTTCAGCTGTATGTATATATGGCCTCAATTAACCATTTTTAATAAAATAATGTGTTTGGAATAAACTTCACAGATCACATTGCACACTTCATTGGCTACACCCCCTTCTGTGTTTCCCTGTACCTGGCTTATCTGACATGCATGACTAACCCTACACTTGACAGTATATATTACTGTAATTTAATGCTGCAGAGTAACAAGTGAAATACATACAATAAATGAATTTCCACCCATAGTTACACACTATTTTTTATGTAAGTACACAACAATTACTGAGACCTAAGCACATTTAGTTACTTCAGGTCTATCAACACACAGTTCACATGGAAACATGCAGGTGCTAAGCTATCTTAGTCTATTAGAATAGGGCCAGGTTGCAAATGAAAACATAAGCAAAGCAAATTGAAAAAGAAATTGAACAAAACACTTGACACTGAAGGAAAATAAAGAGCTATAATTGCTGCTATTAAGTTAAAGAGCTCATTAACACAAGTTAACTGGAGATTAAAAAATAATTCATGTATTTTCTGTCATTTTGACTATTGTATCACTCTCAGGTATAACAACAACAACTAGTTTTTAGGAAGGTACTGTAGTCTACTGTATATATATTACACATATACTTATATATATAAATACTGTGTGCTAAAATGCTGCGACCATATTCAGGTATGGCATGTTTGGCATTTACAGTTAGATAGTAATGTTCTAATATACTTCAGTTATTCATGTAGATTGTGCCGCCTCATCTGTGGTATGTGGTAATGCTTGAGTGTCATTCCGCATATTAACTATTTCCAGGGTACTGTGCTCCTCCAGTGGCTCTTCATTAGCAATAGCATAAAAACCTCACTTAGCAGGAGCTCTTTTCACCTCCCTTTAACTAATTGTAATTACACAAGGTTTAGTACAAATACAGTAGCTACTGTGCAGTCATTTTTTTTAGCAAACATAGCTACCAATTCTTTGTACCTCACGTTGACTCTGAATGACATTTGTCACATACAGCCAGAGACAGAGCATTGCTGACTTTTGCTACAAGTCTAGTGATGCGACCAAAATGCTAAAGTATAATCTGGTTTTACAGAAAGATTTTTTCCTTGTAACAGGTTTTTGGGAAAGGACTGGGTCTCAAATTCGGCCCAGGCATCTTTCAACGAGTGAGGTGATGGGATCGACCCACTCGGCCCATTATTCATTGTAATTTTCTTAAAATTTGTGATGAGTACACGACTCACTACTTGCTATGAGCCTATGATATGAATTCTATCTAAACTGTTGCCAAATTTAATCTGTACACTGCTGTTTAGACACAACTTACTGTAAAATGTGACGACATGCTTTGAAATAAAATTTAATGAAAAATAAAAATTTAGTAACATGGCTTACACGTTATTAGAGTACTGTACATGTCAAATGTCAATGTCATGTCCAAGTGCCAGTACCCTAGTAGGCTAGTAGCTGCTCATTTACAATAGAAAAAATTACAACTGAGGTTATAATGAAAACCTCACATTATTGAAACGTAATTTAATTCAACCATAAACTATAAATGTTCCGTCCAAATATGAAAAATTCTTATCCTCTGCTTTATAACTTTTTTTTTATCATACTAATAATCACAGCTGAAAACCACCAATTATCGTTTACGCCGAGGACCAGATAACATTAAAATGTATAATACATAATCTAAACTAATTATTAGCACCGGAGAATTTAAATACTAGATATGAGATAAAATTAATTGCAATAATGTATATGCTAACCGAACTATCGAAACAGAAATTGGCAAAAGGCAGTTTTGACCTCGCTGCGACATTGTGTACTGACAACTAAAACAACTTGATGACGTAATACGGTATATTATATAGGACTATATAAATCACATCACTGGACAGATAATGTTTAGTAGTTTAGAAAATTAATTATAATGTCAAACAGTAACCAGTGCATAAAATTACTGACCCATGACCAGACCAGAGTCCGCGGCCCACCGGGCATTGCCCAAATGCCCTAATGACCTGTCCACCTCTGCAGGTTATGTTTGTGTTTAACACATGTAAAGCGGTCACATGACACACTTTTGTTTGTTTCACCAGGGTGTTTTTGGGAGACTTCTTAGCCATGGAATGTTTATTCATCACAACTGTGGACTTGATATTCATCAGACGACGTTGAGCAGAGCACCAGCTCCTTGTTATGTAAATCACCACCCCTACTTTTACCTTCACCTTCCTGACATGTTGGATTAGTTTAGAAATGTGACACTCAGTGAGCCTTCTAATGGTTCCCACACACATTTAAGCAGAATTCAGAATCCAGATGTATATTTGCTCAGTGATACCAATTAAAACAATGGGTGCCTTAGAAATTTTAAATTTAACTGCAGAAGGGTGTGGGAAAGATAGGAGAGTGAACCTGTTAAAGCCAAATGAACAGACTTACAGGAAATACAGGAAAATAAAGGAATTTCCTTTTCTGAATGATCAATCTTTATTTTGTACAATGCCTTTCATGTTAAAAATCCATCCCAGAGCACCTGCCTTGTAGTCAGTACAACTACCTTTTATATTACTGAACCAAGGTAGGTTGTGTGGCTTAACTGACAAAACAACAAACTAACACTTGCGCCGCTGATTCTTAGGCCTCCAAGAAATTTTTGTTGTTTAGCATCTTTCACAGTGTACATGTTCAAAATAATAGATAAATTTATAATATAATGCAGAACACAGTAAAGTACATAACCATACAACATCTGGGCATCTGCGTATGAATTGATGGCACAATCAGATCAGTTAGCTGCTAGTCAGACAAGGGAGTCATAACTGTCCCTCATTTTGTAAACTATATGCTCTTTCAGAGTAAGTTAGGATTGGAATTTGAACTTTCTTTCAGGATCATCACCTTGACCACTAAGCTGCTCTGCAGTCTTTTCTATACACGCTCCTTGTTGTGCATCCAGGGAATAATAAGCCCTTCATTTTCAAGGCAGGCTGCCAAGCCTGTTGCCTGGCAGAAAAAAGGAAACACCTACAGCAACAGCAAGCTCTTTGTACTTTCAGTTTCGCTTCTGTGAAAGCAAAAACTATCCGAAAGAAAGGGAAGCAGAAACAGACACAGGGAAAAGAAAAATGACAGCTGAAGCCGTATCTCAAAACCTCATCAAGATTCTCTGCTCTCATGGAGGCTCAATGGAGTATAAGATGCTGAAAGAGAAGTTCAAGGGACAGCCAAGAGAAACTCAGCAGCTCCTCTCTGAAATCCTCCAGGACAAGAGCAGGTTTGCCCTACGCCAGGGAGATCCAGGAAGCAGGCCAGAACGTGTGATTAGCCCTAACACTGTGGTGGCCGCTAAGACTGCAGTGCGCTTATGCAAAAAATACCCCAATGAGACCTGCCACAACTGTAGAGACCTTCACCTCTGCAAATTCTTTGTGTATGGCAGCTGCAGATATTCAAAGGAACAGTAAGAACTTTTACGCTTTTTTCAGTGTGTGTCACTGTGCAGGACTGTTTGTTTGTTACCAACTAAATATTTTGCTAAGATGTGTAACTTCCTATCTTGGTTTTGACAGTATGGGGGGTGAAGTTCATCATTGTAAAGAAACCATTATGAAGAATTAGACAAGTTTAAAACGGCTGTAGATGGGTTTTGACATGTTTAGCTGCATAATGCTGAAACACTCAATCAAATGCTGATCATGATAGTATGGCTCTGGTTTTATTACTTGACGGCAGTACACAGTCAGTTGTGTTTCGGCAGTACACAGTGTGTTTAGTCCGTTTTCAGTTTCTGGCTGGACTGCTTTCAATTTCAAGTGTAAATGCTCTACCTGTGACTGTATCAGCTTTATTTGGGTACTCAGGCTTTGTAACCCAGGCCAAAGGCATGTCCTGATTCACTACAGTAGACTGGTCCAGCATGACCGCCTTATGATGGAGGGACACCACGTCCAGGATTCGTTCCTGCCTGAAAATGCAGATTTAATAAATGGACGGTTGATTGACTCCTATGGATCAGATAATTTTGAAAGCTTGGGGTTCCAGTTAAATTTTTAAAAAGTGAATAAACATAAACTATGTAAATTTCTTTAAAAATAATTTTTCTCATCCTTGGCTCACTTTACATTCTTAGAAATGTAGTAAAGGGTTATGTGTTATGCAGAGCTTCAATAACTACAGAGGAGACCATTTGGTCCACCTCGGAGAATGCACATTTATGGGTTAGAAAATGGAATATAGCTGGTATTTAACATTTTAATATTAACATGCTGCTGTAGGCTGGCGCCCTGCCCAGAGTTTGTTTCCTGCCTTGTGCCCTGTGTTGGCTGGGATTGGCTCCAGCAGACCCCCGTGACCCTGTGTTCGGATTCAGCGGGTTGGAAAATGGATGGATGGATGGATATTAATTATTTAAAGTAAATAAATGGTTAAATGGTCCAGCAAAGAATTTCCTGCAGAGGTCAGAGTGGTTACACACAAAACCAAATACTCCAGAATGTCAGATGAAAAATTTAACTTTATCAATTGGAAGAAAATGGTACTGTCCAAAAACAAAACTTTTGTCCGTTATCAATTCCTGAATTACTCAAACCAGGTCAGTATGACAGGGGCAGAGAGTGTAACTGCGGCATTAGCACACAGAAGCACATCCCGACTCACTCATACCCAGCCAGTTCAGAGCTGCCAATTGGCCAAACATGCAGGTCTTTCAAATGAGGGGGGAAAACCATAGAACACCATTAAAAATATATATACTAATCAATAACATTTTAGAATAAGCATTTTAATTGAGGGGCGGCACGGTGGCAGCGCTGCTGCCTTGCAGTAAGGAGACCTGGGTTCGCTTCCCAGGTCCTCCCGGTGTGGAGTTTGCATGTTCTCCCCGTGTCTGAGTGGGTTTCCTCCGGGTGCTCCGGTTTCCTCCCACAGTCCAAAGACATGCAGGTTAGGTGCATTGGCGATCCTAAATTGTCCCTAGTGTGTGCTTGGTGTATGTGTATGTGTGCCCTGCCCGGGGTTTGTTTCCTGCCTTGCGCCCTGTGTTGGCTGGGATTGGCTCCAGCAGACCCCCGTGACCCTGAAGTTAGGATATAACG
Source organism: Erpetoichthys calabaricus (assembly GCF_900747795.2). Taxonomy (NCBI): domain Eukaryota; kingdom Metazoa; phylum Chordata; class Cladistia; order Polypteriformes; family Polypteridae; genus Erpetoichthys; species Erpetoichthys calabaricus. The sequence goes on from NC_041394.2 coordinate 113,666,428, forward strand.
GGTTGGATAATGGATGGATGGATTTTAATTGAGGAAGCAGATTCTCTTCCCTCTTTTTTACTCAATTTATTTGTATTAATTTATTAATTTATATATTTACTTATTTTTACTATCTTAAAGTTTTACTCTGCTGGCCTACCTCTCTTTCTCATGGGTGGGGGTTGATTTGTAAAACTTGATTCATTTGTATGGAATGTTATTTGATTTTAATAAAATAAAAAAAAAACATATATATATATCCATCCATCCATTTTCCAACCCGCTGAATCCTAACTACAGGGTCACGGGGGTCTGCTGGAGCCAATCCCAGCCAACACAGGGCACAAGGCAGGAACCAATCCTGGGCAGGGTGCCAACCCACCGCAGGACTATATATATATATATATATATATATATATTAGACAAGTGGAAACCACTTGTACTTGCTAGGCCAAGAGGTGACTCTAAACGTCCTAAGATGAATAAGTGTGGGGTTATGTATCAGGGGACTCAGTGACGTACTGTTGTCCAATCCAGGGGTGGTTGCTTATGCTTGTGTTCTTATTTTTTTGCTTATTTATTGCATTTATTTTCCTTACAATAGGGAATTTAATAAAAAAAATACATTTTTATATATTTTTGTTTCTACCCCAACCTCATACTAATTTAAACAGATTAGAAAATAGACTGACGGATTTAGAGTTGCTATTTTTGCAGATGGCTTGTCATGGCTGCTTGAGCTGATATTCACCACCAATTTGGCTGATGCTGTAAGATGAGCATGGTGGGTCATTGTTCCACTCTCATTTCCTGTAATTTGAAAGGGGGAAATTTCTTCCTTCATAAAAATGCATTCCTCCAACTCTCACCCTTGGTGATCCTAAATTGACCCTAGTGTGTGGGTGTGTGTGTGCCCTGCGGTGGGCTGGTACCCTGCCCGGGATTTGTTCCTGCCTTGCACCCTGTGTTGGCTCGGATTGGCTCCAGCAGACTGCCGTGGCCCTGTGTTAGTATATAGCGGGTTGGACCATGACATGACATAACAAGTTTCACCCTATTTTAATAATTTAACTCATGATATAAAGCAAACAGCATTGCATTCACCTCTTACTTATTATAACAAGCTAGAAATTGCAATTCAATTAAAAATATATATGTGTTTTTGTCGTCATACCTTTTGTAAACGTGGTTTAATTTAAATGTTGTATATATGTTTTTATCTGGGGTATCCGTCCATTGGGCTGGCACCCTGCCCAGGGTTTGTTTCCTGCCTTGCGCCCTATGTTGGATGGAATTGGCTCCACCAGACCCCCGTGACCCTGTAGTAAGGATATAGCGGGTTAGATAATGGTTGGATGGATGGTATCCTTCCATTGTAATTCAAAAAATTTGTAAGTATTCTATTTATGTTTAAAAATATTTTCTTTGCATTACTTAATAATTTGTTGCTGCAATGTCACCCAGTAATGTGGTGAAGTGAGTAAGGGGTCCATGGCAGTTTGCAGATTTTAATAAATGAATACAGTATGGATCAGGCTTGGTGTGTGTGTGGGCTCCTGCTGTTGAGCAGGGTGGTCAGAGGATGTTCAGTGCAGAGGTGAGCAGATTGTTTGATTAGCTTGGCTGTTCCGCATCGGCACTGCGTGGGTCCTAATTAGGGCAGCGTGCCTGCAGAAGTATAAAGGGGAGCCTGAGGTGAACAATATAGAAAGATAGATGAAAAAGAAAGGATGAAAGAGAAAGAAAGAAGGTCAAAAGGAAAGAAAAAGAAATGGGAGGATTGTGGAAAAGTTGGTGTAGTATTGAGGAAGCAAGTAGTCGAGAATGCTGCCCTAGGTAGAGCGAGCAGATGGTGTTCACAGAGTAACTAGGAACAACCAATGGCTTCAGGAGATCTCACAGAATGCTAAGGGACAGTGGGGGCTCATGGGATCAATGCTGAACACCGAGGAACAGCAGTGAGGTCACAAGCAAATCAGATGAATGCCTGCGCTTGTCAGAATGCATCACATGCTGTTGAGTAGGCCGCATAGGTGTGCAGCAGTTACATGGTTTTAGAAGGAGGCATAGACACTCGTGAGTGGCTTTATCGACAAAGCATGACTTTTATTTTAACCTGTTTTTTAAACTTCTTTACTGGATTATTTATTTCTGATTTTATCTCCAAAGAATCCCTGTTTTTTAATGGTTATTTAATTATGTATTAATTATTATTCACTGCACCTATTATGAATACAGTTTGAGTTGGAATAAAAAGCATTGCACACTTTGCACCTACCAATGAGTATGGAATAAAGGGTTGCATGGAGACATTTTTATATTTCCATTAGGCTGGAATGCTTAAAACAAAACATTTGTGAAATTTATATAGATATATAACAAATACTCTATCCCAGTAACATTGAACAACCTTGAAAGTCTAATAAACCAAATACAGTTTCCATCATTCCCAGATGCCTGCAGTGGGTACACGCAGACCTTCAAAACTATTCTAGTTGTGCAAATTTACTTTTGTATGAGTTCATCTGCTTTGCAAGTCCTGTGTGACTTAGAAATCTTGAGGTAATGTCTGTGCAAACTACTGTTATATAATTTGGCAAACAAGATTATTCAGTGTAATACTGCAGTTATTAGAATATTTCTAATGACTTTATCTACTTTACCATTCATTTTCAAAGTCTGCTTCTTTTAAATTTAACCTCAAATATAGCTGACTGTCTTCAGCTGGGATGTGTATTTACAAATCTGTCATTCATTTATTAGACTATGACAATATGTCTTTTGTTATGCAAAAATATAAAAACAAGTGCACATTTATTTCTCCTCAAGATGCAGAAATATCCATGATATAAAGTCTGGCCACAATCTTCAAGTCCTGAAAAGATATGGTCTGCAAAATCTTGATGAACACCAGCTCAGTGCACTCCTGCTCCAGAATGATTCATCTCTCCTGCCTGAGGTGAGATATCTGATAAACTGGTGACATATATTTTCAAAAAGACGCTACTCCAATCCCAATGTGCCATTTAATTATTCTGACACTACACATGTGATACAAACATGAAGTCAATTCATTTTAAACACAGACATAGAGATGATTGAGCAGAGGGGGGCCACAATGCATCTCAAGAATGTGGAACACCACTAGACTTGACTATCTAAGCAGCTTTCCAATTCCAAATATCACAAATCATTGCTTCATCTCACTTCTACTTTATTTTCTGTTTATATTAATTAAACCTCTGTCTATCCTGCCTGCCAGACTGCCTTCACCTAACATATTCCCATGACTGAAGACTTAGCATTTTCTGAACTTTAACTCCAACCTTACACTTCTCAGTAATCTCCAGAGTCAATTCCAAGGTCCTATGTAATGTCCCATCTAGAGTAACCCTTACAAACTGAAGGAGACAGATTCCTGTCTTCCATTCTACCTCCAGACATCAAAGCCTAACCCTGCTTTCTTTGCAACCTAAATGATGTACACACAGACCAGAAGGTCAATGGTTGGGATCAGGCGTTATTTAGGTGAAAGGCTTTTGAGGGGCGAATCCCAATGGATTCTTTGCACATAGTACATTTGTATTATTGTATTAAAAGATTAACCTGGATTCCCACTTAATTTCTATGTTTAAATGTTGGAGTGTTCTTAACATTTCAGTATAACTTCAGGCACTATTACACAATCATTGTTTTCATAATTTGGAGAGATTTTTACTGTTCCATTTCAGATTTTTTTATTTTAAATAAAGTAAGATTTTCCGGTTCAGAATAATTCAGAATTCAATGCATTGTAAATTCAATAAAAAATGGATTACTGTACAAAGTAATATGTGGCAAAATTCTGAAAGAGTTTTATTAAAACAAACTATACCATAGACAATGCTGCCACCACACAATAACGCTTTTTTTGCAATCAATTTTTCTATTTCATTTAAGTGAGAAGTCAAGCAAAATGACACCTTTTATTGGCTAACTAAAAAGATTACAATATGCAAACTTTCAAGGCAACTTGAAGCCTGAAGAAGAGGCCTGAGTTGCCTCAAAAGCTTGCATATTGTAATCTTTTTCGTTAGCCAATAAAAGGTGTCATTCACAATGGCTAACACGGTACAACACCCAAGTACTATATTTCATTTAACAAAGTCAAAAATAAGTCACTATTTCAAAATATAAAACAATCACCATGTAAAATAAACCCACACACCTCAAGACCCTGATCCCAAGAGCTGTGGCTGTGCCAACCCATGATCCATAGAGTATCTGCATCACAAGTTCTTACACATAAAATATTTAACTGTGGAGGCAGAACAACACAACATTGATAAAATAAATAGAAGTATGGCAAGTACTTTATATATGGTAAAATATTTTGTTAATATATGTATAGTTCCATCTTCTGTTTTGATCGCCTCTAGACACCCTTCAAATAGTCTGATGCCCTTCTCCTATTGTGTATTACCAGTAAATTCAGTCTCCATGCCCTTAAAAGCTATATTCCCTTTAATACTGCATTCAATCTGATGACTTGAATTGATAAATCCTCTCTGTTGAGTTGTGTAATATTTACTGATTTCACTTTTGCAATTCCCCATTAAAATCCACTGGAACTGAGTGGTGTGATATTCATAGGTCTTTGTTTTTAAGGACTGAACATATACAAGTATGACTAGGATGTTTTTACAAAATTGCATGTTGTGAATATATGTACTCAGGTTAGGTGATTCTAAATTGTCCTTAGTGTGTGCTTGGTGTGTGTGTGTGTGTATGCCCTGCGGTGGGCTGACGCTCTGCCGGGGTTTGTTCCCTGCCTTGCGCCCTGTGTTGGCTGGGATTGGCTCCAGCAGACCCCTGTGACCCTGTAGTTAGGATATAGCGAGTTGGATAATGGATGGATGGATGAATATATGTACTGTATACATGAATAATTAGAAATGAAAATAAATTAAGTAATGTATCTGCATACTTTGATAGTAATTGTTGAGGATGCTATTTAATTCTGAATTTCATTACAGGTTTGTGTACATTACAACAAAGGAAGTGGGAAGTTTGGATCCTGTACATATCAGACAAGTTGTAGCAAGCTTCACATATGTCTGCACACCATGAGAGGAAATTGTAAATTTGGCAACAAATGTAACAGATCTCACAAATTTGATGGCGTTGCCTGGAAAATCCTGAAAGGTCGAGGTCTACCTGAAGAACGTATTTATCAACTACAGGAGATCTACCATAATATATTTATTATTAAAGACTGCAGAACTGCAGATGAGGAAAGTAAGTGCACATTATAATGAATGAACAAAGACATGTTGACAAAAACAAATAATTTGTATTGTTAATTATGAGGGAATGCAATTATATTTATAATTTTTGACCATGACTATACATTTTTAAATTCAGACATAGGTAAGTACAACACTATTACAATAAGTTTCATTTCATTATCAAATTTTGTTCAAAATTTCTAGATTCCTTTTATAATCTTGATGTTTTGGAAAATATAAAAATGTGTCAAAACACCGTGACCAATATTTGTTTATAAGCATTTTTTAGGTTGGCTAACATTTTCCAAGAGCACATTTTGGGGCTTGTGAATGATCCAGAAAATGGAATTTATTATTTACTTTGCATTTCTGAATTCCTAAGAAATGTTTTGGGAATATTAAAAGAGAATCCAAGATGTGCCATTCTGCAGTATTCACTATATGGTCTGGTGTGTTGTTTTACATTACTGAGCTAAGGTCTAAGCTAAGACAGGCTATGTTCTACATGTGCCTTAGGTCACTCTCCTCTAGGAGCTGGAAACCAAACATCTTATTGAGCACTAAGAAAATTCCTTTAGATTAGAATTTACCTTTGTGTGTCTTATGTACTGGCATGGTGACATCCCTATACTTCTGGAGCAATAGTTGTTTCTATACTTTTAGAACAAATTAAATAGTTTGGCAGCCCTTCCACGGTTTTCACCCTCTAAGACTGGTGATACCAATAAAATTATCTTGTAATAGGTTTTTCAGAGATGCAGCACATAGGGAATTAATGTGTTTGGCTGTCTAAAATGTTTTCCTGCCCATGAAAACATAATCAGTAGCATAAAATAAAGATTAATAGATGTGCATTCCCATTCTAATGATAGGCCGTTAGTAAAAAGTTGGGTGGATTAAGTGCCTTCATCATTAAACTGTCTCACCCCCTTTTGAAACCTCTTGTTTGCATTTTTCATGTTTTGTGTTTAAGGTAGGAGAGAGAAGAGCAAGATTTTGGTAGATGTTGGACACGGGAAAGAATATTGGCATTTTGTTTAAGAGTGGAAATTGGTTGCCGTTTTTCTCAGATGTGAGTGAGGAGGGGAGTTTGGCTGGAAGATTACTGCCATTTTGTCAGAGGTAGGGCAGAGGATGGAGGTTTGCCAGAGGGAAGATGACATTTTGGCAGAGGTGAGGAGGTTTGTTGGAGAGAGGAATGTATCCTAAAATGGAAATTGCATTCTGGCCCAGTCACTTAAAATACTTACAATGCATATACTAGAAATTACAGAAAAAAAATTAGAAATTATAGAAGGAGAAGTATTGCTTAGATTAACAAATAAAAAATCTCCAGGACCAGATAATACCTTCAATTTCTTAAAGAGGTCAGCGAGTACATATACTGTATAAACCATGGATACATATTTTAGGAAGTCGCTGTGCACTGGAGAAATTTTGAAGGACTGGAAAATGTCAGATATTATCCCCTTAGAGAAAAAGGGTGATCAGGCAGACCCAAGCAACTATAGGCCAGTAAGCTTAATGTGTATCACAGGAAAATTAATGGAAGGAATTATTACGGGTAAGATTGAGCAACATATGGCAAGAACAGGAGTTTTACTGACCAATCAGCATGGGTTCAGAAGAGGGATTATGTTTTACCAACATGCTGGAATTCTATAAGGAAGCAACAAAACGGTATGATCAAAGTGGAGCTTATGATATTATTTATCTTCACTTTCAAAAAGCATTTGATAAGAAGCCACATGAGAGGTTGGGCATCAAACTAAAAGGAGCGGGAGTTCAGGGTGATGTTTGTAGATGGGTGTAGAATTGGCTCAGGCACAGGAAACGGAGGGTTATGGTGCAAGGAACCCTATCAGAATTGGCTAAGAGTGGTGTTCCACAGGGGTCAGTGCTAGGGCCGCTGCTATTTTTAATATACTGTATATAAATGATTTGGATAGGAATATACAGTAAGCAACAAGCTGGTTAAGTTTGCAGATGATACCAAGATGGTGGATTGACAGATAATCTGGAATCTGTTGAATCATTACAGAAGGATTTGGACTGCATACTGGCTTGGGCAGATTTGTGGCAGATGAAATTTAATGTCAGTAAATGTAAAGTTATACACATAGGAAGTAAAAATGTTAGGTTTGAATACACAATGGAAGGTCTGAAAATTGAAAGTTCACATTATGGATTTAAGAGTCATAGTTGACTCCACGCTATCAACTTCTAGGCAAAGTTCAGAAGCCAATAAAAAGGGTAACAGAATGTTAAGTAATATAGCACGACGTATGGAGTACAAGTCCAAGGAGGTTATGCTCAAGCTTTATAATGCACTGGTGAGGCCTCTTTTGGAGTACGGTGTACAGTTTTGGTCTCCAGGATAGAAAAAAGACATAGCAGTGGTAGAAAAAGCCCAGAGATGAGTGACTAGGCTGATTTCAGGGCTACAGGGGATGAATTATGAATAAAGATTAAAAGAGTTGTGCCTTTTCAGTTTAAGCAAAAGAAGATTAAGAGGTGACATGATTGAAGTGTTTAAAAATTATGAAGGGAATTAGTACAGTGGATCGAGACTGTTATTTTAAAATGAATTCATCAAGAACACGGGGACACAGTTGGAAACTTAAGGGTAAATTTTGCACAAACATTAGGAAGTTTTCTTTACACAGAGATCCATAAACACTTGGAGCAAGCTACCAAGTAGTATAGTAGACAGTACAACTTTAGGGACTTTTAAAACTAGACTTAATGTTTTTAGAAGTATTAAGTGGATAGGACTAGGAAGCTTTGTTGTGCTGAATGGCCTGTTCTCAGCTAGATTGTTCTAATATTCTAATATTCATTTTAATACTGACCACAAAAGAGTGGGACAGTAAAGAAAAAGTACAAATTCTAAGCAAGCAAAAGTTAAATATATAAAAATATAAATGTATGAATAAGATATTGTAGGCAGAAATGGATCAAATGTGAAACTCCCCCAATCCTGGAGAGAAGCGAGAGAAAAATTGAAATGTTAAAATTGAGGTGAAAATAATCCATGTTGGATGGGTTTAAACTCCTGATATTCAAGAACAAGGTACTTTGCCATTACTGACGCATATTAGCTAGAACTGTATTTGTTTCCAGGGAGAAATTTGTCCTTTTTCAGAAGCTCTTTAAAAAGAATTAAATACTATACAGTAAATAGATGGATAAATATATATATATATACAGTCATATGAAAAAGTTTGGGAACCCCTCTCAGCCTGCATAATAATTTACTGTACTTTCAACAAAAAATATAACAGTGGTATGTCTTTCATTTCCTAGGAACATCTGAGTACTGGGGTGTTCTCGGAACAAAGATTTTTAGTGAAGCAGTATTTAGTTGTATGAAATTAAATAAAATGTGAAAAACTGGCTGTGCAAAAATGTGGGTCCCCATGTAATTTTGCTGATTTGAATGCATGTAACTGCTCAGTACTGATTACTTGCAACACCAAATTGGTTGGATTAGCTCGTTAAGTCTTGAACTTCATAGACAGGTGTGTCCAATCATGAGAAAAGGTATTTAAGGTGGTCAATTGCAAGTTGTGCATCCCTTTGACTCTTCTCTGAAGAGTGACAGCATGGGATCCTCAAAGCAACTCTCAAAAGATCTGAAAACAAAGATTGTTTAGTATCATGGTTTAGGGGAAGGCTACAAAAAGCTATCTCAGAGGTTTCGTTTCAACGGTAAGGAATGTAATTAGGAAATGGAAGGCCACAGGCACAGTTGCTGTTAAACCCTGGTCTGGCAGGCAAAGAAAAATAGAGGAGCGGCATATGCGCAGGATTGTGAGAATGGTTACAGACAACCCACAGATCACCTCCAAAGACCTACAAAAACATCTTGCTGCAGATGGTGTATCTGTACATCGTTCTACAATTCAGCACAATTTGCACAAAGAACATCTGTATGGCAGGGTGATGAGAAAGAAGCCCTTTTTGCACTCACGCCACAAACAGAGTCGCTTGTTGTATGCAAATGCTTATTTAGACAAGCCAGATTCATTTTGGAACAAAGTGCTTTGGACTGATGAGACAAAAATTGAGTTATTTGGTCATAGCATAAAAGCGCTTTGCATGGCGGAAGAAGAACACTGCATTTCACGAAAAACACCTGCTACCTACTGTCAAATTTGGTGGAGGTTCCATCATGCTGTGGGGCTGTGTGGCAAGTTCAGGGAATGGGGCCCTTGTTAAAGTCGAGGGTCACATGAATTCAACCCAATATCTACAAATTCTTCAGGATAATGTTCAAGCATCAGTCACAAAGTTGAAGTTATGCAGGGGTTGGATATTCCAACAAGACAATGACCCAGAACACAGTTCAAAATCTACAATGGCATTCATGCAGAGGCAGAAGTACAATGTTCTGGAATGGCCGTCACAGTCCCCTGACTTGAATATCATCGAAAATCTATGGCATTATTTGAAGCAGGCTGTCCATGCTCGGCAGTCATCAAATTTAACTGAACTGGAGAGATTTTGTATGGAAGAATGGTCAAAAATACCTCCATCCAGAATCCAGACACTCATCAAAGGCTATAGGAGGTGTCTAGAGGCTGTCATATTTGCAAAAGGAGGCTCAACTAAGTATTGATGTAATATCTCTGTTGGGGTGCCCAAATTTATGCACCTGTCTAATTTTGTTATGATGCATATTGCATATTTTCTGTTAATCCAATAAACTTTTCCATGTGACTATATATATATATATATATATATATATATATATATATATATTTTCAGCTGGAGATCCACAGGGGAGAAGAAAGCCGAATCCTGGTTATCAAATGAGAACGCCATCAACAGACACTTGGACATAAATCCAGCATATGCAAACTTAAGAAGAACATATTCATAATAAATTCACTGTACACCCAATGCCCACACCCTCCTGATCACACTGACTTAATCACCTCCCCCGACCACGTAATTTTTTGCTATATATTGCCTTTGATTCTTGTAAGTCTAAGCATTATCCTCTGATGAAGACCCCTGGCAGGGGTTGAAAGCTCAGGAATAAAAACTACTTTATGATACATGATTCATTTTTCTCCCTTTGTGGATCTCCAGCTGCAAATATGTAAACTGTATCACAGACCTTCTCTTCCATATATATATATATACAGTCATATGAAAAAATTTTGGGAACCCCTCTTAATTCTTTGGATTTTTTGGATTGTCTTTGGATATATATACACACACCAGAATGACTGAAAAGGAAGAAAATTAAAAAGAAAGGAAAACTCCTTACTTGGCTGTCACAGTGAGGCATTATGCAGACATATTGCTGTCGGTATGAAGCAGTGTTTCGTGACACACTCCTGCTGAATAATTTGTTGGCTGAAAGTCCTCAGTGTTACGTGTGTCAGAGAGAGGATGTACAGCCTGGTTCATAATTGCTCTCTGTTTTAATTTTCTCCTTTGCTACTGCCTCCATGGGTAGAGTGCATCCCACAAAAGAACCTGCCCTTTTAATTAGCTTGTTGATTTGGTGAGCCTCTCTTGAAGTGAAGGATTAGTGATTATGGTAAATTTTCATCAGTGTTTAGTTACATAATAGATCCATTATTTGTTTTCTTGTGTTTTTAAAAGGTTGCAAGATTCGCTCAAGAGAGTCTTCTGTAAGTTCTAACAGTGAAGGTGACTCTGATGAAATCTGTCTCTACTACATCTCAAAATACTGCAGCTTTAAAGGTATGATTAATTTCTGTAGATATGTGAGATGCCAAGGCTGTAAGCTGAATTCAGAACTGTTGTAATCTTGGGATTCACGTTTAAAAAAAAAAAAAAACTCAAACCACACCAGAACACTTCTAGTAGGTGTAGCTCTAAAACTCAAAAAGGTCTAGGACTTGTATGCTCAGAAAGGTGAAAATCCCAGGCCTAAAGAAGCAAATCTAAAATGTTTATAAGTTTAACTTAGCAGCTCCTTTCTGCCAGGACTTTTTGTTTGTGTTTAATTCATTCTGGTTTAATATTTTGTCATTATTACTCTTTTTTAGTAAGTGTCACAATTGTGAAATTGCACTAGAAACTAATTTTAACATCAATTTCGTGAAATTGCATGTAAAATGAAGCTTGGCTATTTCTCTTTATACTAATTTTAAGCATGTACAGATACCCAAGTCTGGCTAATAATGATTTTCTTAGACATATAAACATTTTTGACCAATTTTTCCTCCAACCCTGACTTTTCATGGACACATTGGGGCTTCAGGTGTCTCAGTCTTTGGCTAGGCTGTCTCAGACTTTTTCAAGATGAACTTCTATCAAAGAAGCTAAATATTCAACCACTTCCCTTAGACAGATCCCCCCAATAACAAACATCAGCACTGATCATCCCTATTTCATGGTCAGTTTTTACTGGAATTACATTTTAATGTTCTCAGCATTCCAGAGTGACTGTAAGAGGTGGCAGCGGTGTTGACAGATATTGGAATCAAGAGATATCATGAAATCACAAATTTCAAGCCAAGAGTCAGAACCAAAAAGAATAACAGTTAAGCAGACAGTGCTCAGGACATGTTTCAAGAATCATTGTCAGGAAACATTGTGGGAAAGTTTTGTAACCAAAAAATATAAAGGAACTCGTAACCAGAGCCCAAATTATAATTCACAGTCAAAAAGCAGAGCAAAAAAATATGTGTCATCAGTATTTCAAAAATAACAAAGAATGAGTGCAAAATAGAGGTGACCACGAGATTCTGTGACCACTAAATAAATTCTATGGGTGAAGAAGATACAGGTATTATAAAAAATCAACAACTAAAGACCTAAACATAATACATTTTTCATATTGTTATTTTACAGTAAGCCTGCATTTAGTATATTCTGGTACTGACTGGCTATGCCTTTTCTCGAGATTGATATTCACTAAAGAAGCCAAATATCTATTCATTCCTTCAAATTTCTTTTGACATTGTTAACTACGAGAATATGTCACTTGAAAACATACTTTTTAGTTTTACTATGGCCTGAAAATTTGATACATTTAGGGTAAAAAACACTGTGGCCAATAACCAGTTGTGTGTAACAGCCATGTTGCAGAAAAAGGTTACTGCTTATTCTGCTTTAGGTTCCACAGAATGTCCTGCCCACATGGTTTCTTCCTTTCAAATTCTCCTGAAAATAAAGAAATGTTACAATTGTCAGTCAAACCACCATTATCAATCATATCCATTCCTCCATTTACTTATGATTTCATAAATCTTTTCAATATAAGGTTAAGACTGTTGTTTTACTGTCAGTATAGTAGGTAGCAAAGAGCCTGTTGTAGGTAAAATGGAGAGGTTCAGTCAAGATTGTGGCATAAATAAGAATTTGACCTGGATACAGCAACAAAGACTAAAACATCTACCAATTATAAAAGCATATGATAAAATTGGGGCGGCATGCTGGGTTGGCTTTCCGGGTCCTCCCTGCGTGGAGTTTGCATGTTCTCCCTGTGTCTGGGTGGGTTTCTTCCCACAGTCCAAAGACATGAAGGTTAGGTGCATTGGCAATCCTAAATTGTCCCTAGTGTGTGCTTGGTGTGTGGGTGTGTGTGTGTGTGTGTCCTGCGGTGGGTTGGTTCATGCCTTGGATTGGGTCATGCCCTGTGCCCTGTGTTGGCTGGGATTGGCTCCAGCAGACCCCCGTGACCCTGTGTTCGGAATCAGCGGGTTGGAAAATGGATGGATGGATAGATGGATGATAAAATTGTTTCCTTGGTACTTAACCAATAAGACATTATAAAAAATGGTTTTCCCCTGATGGACACATTTTTTCTGTTTGCAAGTTCTGTGATCGCCATTGCTATCAAATGATTACTCTTCTTAATTTTCATTTCATTTATCTACAGAAAAGTGCATGAATGTTCATTTCCACCTTCCATACAAATGGGAAGTGTTTGATGGTCACAGCTGGTCTGAAATCATTAATATGGAGCAAGTTGAAAAAGATTTTTGCAACCCAGAAAACACAGTAAGGTATGTAGGTAGTAAAATATTACTACTTGCATATTTCCTGTATCCGAGTAATTCTGTAATCATTAGTTCCCATCACATTTTTCAGATATGTCAATCTGTTATTGTATAGTATTAGCAGTGTAGAGAAAAGAATTAATTACTGAATTCATGTAATTTATAACTGACATTTATTCAGTATATTCAGTGTGTATCTCATGCAATGTAGCTTATTAGCTCGCTAACGGGATTTTAATGCACAAAGATGTTGGTTCAATTTGTCATTACATCCTGCGGCCTGAGTTGCCTCGAAAGCTTGCATATTGTAATCTTTTTAGTTAATAAAATAAAAGGTAAAAATAATAATAATAAACAATAAAAGGTGTCATTTTGCTTGGCTTTTTCTACATTCATAATGGCTAACACCCTAGTACTTCAATTTGTCATGAAGCCAAATGCAGAATTTTTTGCACTTTGTGAAGCATCAAGAAGAACATATAACCTTTGTGAAACCCTAATGTAAATGAAATGGTAACCTTGATATTACAGTTTTTCTAAACAAATCTCCCCGAAGGACACTTGAACAAGATCCACACATTCTCTTCTAGAATGACGTGCCAGTGCCCTCCTTCTGAGCCCAACATGCTGGATTAGCTGGCATCTCCCACATATCTACGCCTCACTGAACCAAGCCCCCAAAAGTCCAACATAAAGCAACACTTACATTGTTGTGGCCATCATTTTTAAAATGGAAATTGTATTTAACCCTTTTCATTTATAAAATTAAACACAAGTTTAAAGGAAATTACAGTAGGTGTTTAAAACCTAATGAATCTCACAAAGCACCTGTATTTGCTGTTGAAGGTACTCTCAAACACCTTCTTCCTGCCGCTCTTCATGCATTTTGAGGTGCCTGTTAAATGACTTTATTTGTACCAAAATTTTCCTTACTCTTGTCATCGACAGGTAGATTATATTAGACTTTGAAACAAATAAACAACTGTATCACATCCACCATTCAAATAAATAACGGCACTACAGTGTAATCAAAATCATCAGGCCAAATCCAAACAACTTACATTTCAGCTACTCTCATCCCTTAAGGTACCACTTTATCCCCTTCCTTCACAGCTATCTTCACTGCTGTGACAGTATAGATCTATTCCATAACATTAAGTAGATCTCTGATCATAGATGCATGTGAGTGATTCAGAGATTAAGAAAAAGCACCAGACAAGCTCATAGAAATATGCAAAGGTCAAACATTAACAACACATCCACATCAAGACAAAGGGCAACTCCAAACTCAAAGTTAAAGCACTCTTAATTATTTCCTGATTTATATACCTTGAAGATACTCCAGTAAATAAATATTAAACATCCTCCCATATTAAACCAAGCCCAGATGTTTGCTTAATGTGGTGTTCATCTCTAAATAATCTGGCACACCTTTGCTTGTACACATACAGTAAGTGACGTCAGTTACATCTCCAGCAGCTGCTTTGATAACATAGTGTAATGGATTTTACTGGATAAACATTAAGATCTCATTTATTTTTTAATTAATATAAATCTAAATATATACATTATTAAAACATTTGTGCTGTAATGTTATTTTGTGTTTTGTTATGAGTGTGACTATATTATTTTATAAATGTTAAGGCTGTAGCCATTACATGATGAATTCAGTGATGTGCAAGTGACGTCACAATGCAGAGAGTATAAAAGATGATGACAAACAGCAGTCGGCATCCCCTTATTGGATTAAAAGAACATTTAAAGTCTTCTTCAATTCTTAAAAACAAAGTTTGCCCAGTCCATTTACAACCTTATTTTGCTACTTTCAAATTTAATTTTTGAAACTTCGTTATTTTGATGATCAACATTTTTGGCTTGATTTTGAACATGGCCTGCACTTTGACAACAGTTCTGCTAATTTCTGTTCTTACAATTTGTGTTTCGTTACATATAGGAGTTGGTGAAATCTCTGGAAAGTGACACTAAATGAACACTGAATTGATAAATTGATTATTAAGCAAATACTGAAAACAAAATAATAATTTTATAATAGTGTTATTTTTACCCAGGACCATTAAAATTAAAGAAGAAAATGTCATGCTCATTAATAAGGTATGGGGAGTGGCAGAGATGCAGATCAGTTTAAAGGAAGTGACAAAAAACTGTGTCCGTTGTAGCTTGGACAAATATATGGAGTAACAGCTAGCTAAAACACCAAAAACAAAGCACAGCCTAAAATCAGAAACCAGAACGAAGCAAAGATTCAAACCTTATTTACATGTTTATTCTCTGGATTTGTTTAAAAGTTGTTTTTTTTTTTTTTGTCGTTAATAATTAAAAACAATCATGTGCTTTTTAGTTGAAAACTTTGGATGTCACATGTATGGACAATCCGTACCCTCATAGTTAGCAATGCACGCCATTTCTATGGGCAATTTTGTGGCACCTATGCAGAAAAAGAAATGAATAATAAAATAAAATGATTCTTTACAAGCATTAAATCTACAAACTCCTCACTTATCAAATGCCTAACAAAAGGGAAGAGTGGTCAATGGAAACAGCCTAAAAAGGTTGTCACAGTGAGATGGCTAGAATGTTGTTTTTGTGTTTTACAGTATGTCCTCCCTTATTTTGTAATTATTTAAGTATTTACATATAACCAGTAACCTGCCAAAAAGCCAAGATGTGTTTATGATTTACCACTGCAGGTTATGTGACTAGTTGGACTATGATGAAAAAAGTTGGAGTATTCCACTACTAACATTAGTTGAATATGAAAATAACTAAAATTGGTGTTATGTTTTTTTAGTTCTGGTTCTCCATCTGTTGACTATCAAAATATGACCACCGGGCTTGCCAAAGTGCGCCGTTTGTCCACTGTGTCCTCTCTAACTAAGAAACTTCACTTCAATCTAACAACTAAGTGGATCTGGTACTGGAAAGATGAATTTGGAAAATGGATAGAATATGGGAAACAAGTGAGTCAGAAAAGTTTTGATTTCTTTAAAGTTGACTGGATGCAGTTTACGTGCACCAGATAATCTTTAAATAGCATGTCACAATTTATATAAATAAGAACTTCTACCACACTGTTATGCTGAACCCTCTCTCTGTGCAGGCTTGCTTCTTGTCTGATGTCCATGTTTAACATGAATTTTGTTTCTTATAGTTAGCATTACACAAGGTAGTGCTCTGGCATAGGACATCCCTTAGATTGGAGTTACATTTTGGAACAAACATTTTCAAGTGTTTTTATCTCCCTGGTTTACTCTGTCCCTGGGCCTTTGCTTTGTTCATCAGCATTCTTTTTGGTAGAAATTCCCCTGTACTAAACACTGTCAGTGTAACAATTTGTTTTGGCCAAATATAGCAATAACGTTTTCAAACTCTAATCAGACTACTTAGTATTAAAGAGGCCAGTCAACTGATATCACATGCAGGAAATCCAGAGGGTAAACTAACAAAGTAACAAAGCCCCAAATGTATGTGCAGATTAGTATTATTGGAAGATGACTACACATCATATACTTTTCTTTAAGTGCTTTAAAGGTATTATGTGAGGATAGCACAGCAGTTAGATCTGCTGCCTCATGAATCCAAACTTGGCTGTTTGTGTGTCATTTTCACTTTTCCAGAGTTTTGCTCTAGATATAGCTACAGATGGTCCCTACCTTGTGGCCAGTATTGTAAGGATTTGCTCTGACCCCTCACAGCCCTAAACTGGATTAAAGGGGATTGAGAAACGTACTGTGTTACTTTATGTAACCTATTGTATGATTTCCTCGCAACCCTAACCTGCAATAAGTGCGTTTGGGGACTTTAACTCAAAAAGGTTTATTGTTGAGGATTTCTGAGATTCATTCATATTATTATACACAGGTGACTACACATCATCTTTCATCAGTCACATCAGATGACTTGGAGGAAAAATTCCTTGCCAATAGTGATGATTGTGTGACCTTCATTGCTGGACAGCATGAATACACTCTCAGCTTTAAAGGTATTTTGACTTTACTGAAAGAGTTTATATACAGTATACCCTTTGTGAAAGGGACGCTACATATAACACCCGACCCAGCACAGACTTGACACTGAGGCACGTGTAAAACTCAACAAAAGACTTTTATTTCTTTCTTCAGCTGGAGGGCACGTCTTCATCGTGAACCCTCCAGCCACAACACAGTCCCAAGCACAGTAACACAAACCACAACTCTTCTCTCTTTCACCCCCACTCCTCCACAGCTTTGTCCTCCTTCCACCCAACTCTGGCCGCTAAGTGGTGGTCGCTGGCCTTTTTTATAGCCCACCTGGAAGTGCTCCAGGTGCTTGATCACCTGTTCCTGATTGCACTTTTGGGCGGGGTTGTAGAGTTGTCCAGGCCGGCTCAGGAACCCATGCAGCACCCCCTGGTGTCCACCACAGATCCCAACAGACCTGTGGAGAACTCCATCTCCCATGGAGCCCTGTGGGAAACTGAGGCACTATCGTCAACCAGGGAGGCTGCCACCAAGTGTCCCGGGGGAGGTACTGAGGAACCCGTGGCTGCTCCCCCAGAACATAAGTAGAAGGGGAGTCCCGGCCGGCCATGGGACCCGGTTGCTCGCCACACCTTTTAAATATTCTACAGTGGCTCACTAGGAATGAGTTGTTTGCCCTGAGTAGGTTTAGCTGCCCATCTAAGTAACGTTCTTTCTTAAACTTGGTGCTTTTCAAATAGGCATTAGTTCCTCATAGCTCTGTACTGGAATATGTAGATTCAGAAAAAAAAATGGAAAAAATATTTTATATCTGGAAATCATTCCATAAAAGGATCTCCTTTTGTTTTACAGTATACTAACAGTAAACCAACCATCAACATATACAAGAGAGCACAAAAACAAAAACAGAGGAGCAATGGCCCCACAAAAAATGATGAAATGGCAGGGTGATAGATAGATAGATAGATAGATAGATAGATAGATAGATAGATAGATAGATAGATAGATAGATAGATAGATAGATAGGCTATTAAAAAGTATTCACTACCTTGTAAGTTTTCATCTTTCATTAATATACATCACTGAATTGCAATGGATTAAATTTGGCATTTTTGATATTGACCAACAGAAAAAAACACTCATTAATGTCAAAGTTAAGATATATTTGCAAAGTGATCTAAATTATTGTTGTATAACAAATACAATTTGAAAATGACCAGGGGGTGAATACTTTTTATAGACACTGTAGATTGTATATTATTTTTCCCAAGGAGGAAATTTAGTTTTTTAACTGAAGCTTAAGAAATCCATCCATCCATCCATTTTCCAACCTGCTGAATCTGAACACAGGGTCACAGGGGTCTGCTGGAGCCAATCCCAGCCAACACAGGGCAGGAACCAATCCCAGGCAGGGTGCCAACCCACCGCAGGACACACACAAACACACCAAGGCCAATTTAGAATCACCAATCCACCTAACCTACATGTCTTTGGACTGTGGGAGGAAACCGGAGCGCCCAGAGGAAACCCACACAGACACAGGGACAACATGTAAACTCCACGCAGGGAGGACCCGGGAAGTGAACCCGGGTCTCCTAACTGCGAGGCAGCAGCGCTACCACTGTGCCACCGTGCCGCCCCAGCTTAAGAAATATTACAAAAAATACCAACCATCCACCTCAAACATGCACGATTAAAAAAATAGAAGAAAACTTCTGACTTGGCTAAAGATAAAAAAGCAGTCTCAGTGAGACATTATGCAGGCGTATTGCAGTTGCTATAAAGGAGCCCCAGTAGCGTTTCTTGACAGACTTCGGATGAATAATTCATTGGCCAATGTTACCAAGTGAGTGATATACTAAATATTTATGTCTGTACTTTACAAATCAATGTCTAATAAAAGTTGACTTCAAAAACCTTCATCAAATGTTATCCATAACACAGCAAATGAAAGATACCACATTTCTGTCATTTCTCAACATTCTGCCACTGCTTATGTGTTTGAGTGAAATAATTTGTATGTATTTATTTACTGATTTATTCATTTTGGGATCAATATTTTCATACAGATATGACCCAGCAAAACCAGAAACACAAAACAAAAAGAGAAGTCAGGAGAAGACCACGATTTATTTCTCAATTAGATGTGGAGAAGATCAAACGGTATACAGATCCTGCTCTACCTGTATTTACTAAGAGAAGACATCAAATGTGTAACAAATTCAGTGATCAGTGCCTGAACAAATCACTTGTGTTGTTATACTTAATCATTTCTTTGGTAGTAACAGTAGTTAGTTATTATCACATGTAGAGAGAACTGTGAAATTCTTACTTGGGTAGTTTGTCCCATGTGTAATACATCACTACTCTCCAACATCATGATAAATAAGACTGGATTAAAATAATCAATCAGTGTACTTAAAAAAAATAGTTGGAAGGCGACAACAAACACAGAAGAAAAAGAAGTAGCGTAATGCTCCAGGATTAACTGTAGTTACGATATTGAATATTAATGTACAATTTTGGGCAGACAACTCAATGATGCAGTGTTTAGTGTTGCTGCCTCGTGGATCTAACATCCACAGATGGTCTGCCCATGTCTAGATCAGTTTTCCTCCAGGTACTCTGGTTTTCCCCCCCCACAGCCTTAAAGGTGTGCAGCTAAAGTTAATTAGCAACTCTAAACTGGCTGCAGTGTGGTGTGTAAGTGAGCCCTACGATGGACTGACTCCTGCCTTATGCACCAATGCTGCCAGGATAGACTCTTGCCCTTTGTGGCGCTGGATTCAATTAGGCAGGCTTTATAATGTTATATTATAAACAGTTTATTTGTAGTTATATGCAGTTTACACAAAGTAGTCATTGCAGCATATTAATTGCCATACTATACCTAAAATAAGTTAATTTCTGAGCAGTGCCACTTCCACACAGTTCCAGTGACCTGAATTGGATTGACTCTATGTGGAGTTTGCATGCCTTTCCTGCATGTGTGTGAATGTGCATGTTCAGTCACATCACGTTTGAATGTTAAGAGTAAAGAGCAAAGGGCTACTGTACCACCCAAAGGATGAATTATGCCTTGTAGCCAGTTTTTGCTAGGCCATGTGCAGCTCTGCTTAACTCTTCAATAATGAAAATGAGATTGAAAAATGAATGGATGAATGGGTTTAGAAAAGAGATAGATGTCTATGTTAAATAAGTATAATGTTCATGTATGTTTTAAAATTTTCATTAAGTTTGTAAATTGATACAAAAACTGCAAATTCCTTCATATTTTGTTCACTTAAAAATAATTTTATCACCATGATTAAATGATCACTCTGATATCAAAGAGACTTTTTGGAAACACCCATAAAAGTGTTCAGTTCAGCACTGTGTTTAAATTACAGAGACATCAATCCTGAGCATGTCTTTAACTGTTCTTTAAAGATTAGACATACTATACATTTGAGAAATTCCTTAGTGTACTATTAATTGTTGTTTCTCTGTGAAGGAGCAGTGATTCCTCAGGAGGGCAGACCTTGATGAGTAAAACCATTCCGGATAACTGGGACAAATCAGCCACCCCTGAATATGGATACAAGGTACAGTATTTAAGCTTTCATTCAATAACCAATACTAGAAAATCTTTAAATAGTAATTGCTGCACCTCCATTAATCTATCTTTAATGTATTTAACATGAAGACACAGTGGTGAGCACTGCCATCTCACAGTTTTAATTTCTAGTCCCGTAACTGTCTTTGTGGAATTTGTATTTTTTTTGTATTCTTCACTGATTTTGTTGCAGTACCTCAGGTTCTTCCCTTATCCCAAAGTGTCTGTGTGTTACATTAGTTGGTATGTAAGAGGGTGGCATCTTGACAGGTACTGGATTCTCTCCTGCTCCTAAGATAGGGTTCATCTTCCACTAAGCTTGAAATGGAACGATCAAGCTCAGAAAACAGAGGAAGGATCATTCTAACTCAACTTGTTTTAAAACCCTTGTTAATAAAGTAAATGAAAATTTCAGAGACAAAGCGAAAAGTCATACATATTGGACCGATTTTTTTTTTATTTTTGCCATGTTGTATTATTCATTGTTTATTATTTAATCTTCATATTAATCTATTTACCCATTTTCTAAAATTGCTTATTTCAGTTCAGTGTTGTGTATGGAGATGATTTTGGCAGCATTCAGGTGAAAAGCAGGAACAGTCTTCAGTCAGGATGCCACTCCACTGCAGGGCATTTTACAAACTAGTCTCAAATAAGTCTTACGCACATCTTTGGGATTGAGGAGAAAAACCCAAGTACCTGAGAAAATTCCAGATGGAATAAAAGACAATGAGCAAACCTCACACAGACAGTGACAGGGTCCAGATAAGAATTTAGATCCCTTGGGATGTGAGGCAGCAGCGTTAACTCTAATGCTGTATTGCATCACAATTCTCCAAAAGGCTACTGTATACCATGTGCTTTTCAGATCCCTTTTCTTTTTTAATAGTTTAAAGTCAAGGGCATCATGTTTAGATACAATTTATCTATTTTTTTTCCATCTTTCATTTTCAGCTTGTTCAACTTGCTCTAGAATCTGAGGAGTTTAAGCAAGTTTTAGGCCATTTTCAGCGGACTATGCCAAATGCAACTGTGTCGAAAATTAGCAGGATCCAAAACCAAGACCTCTGGGAAATGTTCCAAATGTGAGTGAAGTTTACCATTTGTATTTGGAAATAATATGTTGAATATTACGCAAGTCAGAACAGAGTTCAAGAATGACTGGCTTCATAACAGTGCAGCTTGAGAACCGACAAATACTGTAAGTGGCACATTTCAATAAATTTTTCTTGGTCTTTTTTCTTAAAGAAAAGAATATCAGAAGAGCAACATAGATAGATATGTATTTCATTAGACAATGATTTACAGTCTATATTGTGTACCATATCTTTCATAATATTTTGCCAATGCCACCTCTTAGTTGCACTGCCTATGTGAAGCCTGCACATTCTCCCTACATCTACAGTATATGGGTTCTCTCTTGGTAATCCAGTTTCCTTCATATCAGATTAGATTAATTAATTATTATGAACCCTATTAAGGGAGAGTGTACTTGTGAGTACATGTATTCAGAAACTGACTGGAACTCTATAAATGCAGCTGTCATGTTAGCAGAAGAACTTGTGCCAATTATGCTGACTTCTGACTTCAGCAAAATATATAGTATTTGGGGCAATAAATTCCAATGTAAGCTTCACAATAAAACAATTCAGAAGGTATTGTAAAAACAATGTATACCTATCACTGCCTACTTGACAACATCCAATTCTAGCAAATACATGTATATGCAACTCCAAAATCATTATGAGTAAGGTCACACACGAGTATGACAAATAAATCAGTCGTCAGTTGTAACAGGAGACCACTTTTCTCTGTGTGCCGCTTGATTTCCCATTCTGTTTGGTGAGGATTCAGTAACTTAAAGGGTCTTTACAGACCTGTCATCCATGTTGATTTTCAACACAGAAACATGAAAAATGGTTGCATAAACAGAGGAGTATTATTTGGGGAGTGTGCAACCTTCCATAAACTTCTGATTTGAGTGTTCAAATACAGGTCACATTCAAGACGCACATGTCTGTATTTGACTTAATGTACAACTGAACTTCATGAAAATGTTTTCCATGGATAGCGTTGGGGAAAAAATCCCAATCCCGGCTCTACTTCAGCACTCATACATAAAAATGATCTTCTGACTCCAGCAATACTGAAGTATAAGAAATTTATTTAACAAAGACGCCTTTGGCACACCCCTTGCATGTTGCATCACAATCACGGTTGTGCTAACAATTCTGTATAGTGTATGAATATACAAAAGCAAATTTAGCTTCTTCTTCGGCTGCTCCTGTTAGGGGTCGCCACAGCGGATTGTCTTCTTCCATATCTTTTTGTCCTCTGCATCTTGTTCTGTTACACCCATCACCTGCCATGTCCTCTCTCACCATATCCATAAACCTTCTCTTAGGCCTTCTTCTTTTCCTCTTGCCTGGCAGTTCTATCCTTATCATCCTTCTCCCAATATACCCAGCATCTCTAATTTGCACGTCCAAACCAAGACCTTCCCTTTCACTCTTGCTGATACCCGTCTGTCACAAATTACTCCTGACACTCTTCTCCACCCATTCCACCCTGCCTGCACTCTCTTTTTCACCTCTCTTCCACAATCCCCGTTACTCTGTATTGTTGATCCCAAGTATTTAAACTCATCCACCTTCGCCAACTCTACTCCTTGCATTCTCACCATTCCACTGAACTCCCACTCATTTACACTACAAACCTTCATTCTTCTCCTCTCTAGAACATATCTCCACCTCTCCAGGGTCTCCCCAACCTGCTCCCTACTATCGCTACAGATCACAATGTCATCAGCAAACAGCATAGTCCATGGGAACTCCTGTCTAATCTTGTCTGTCAATAGCATATTCAGCATAAAGCTGATAACATCTACCTTAATAAAATGAAAGAGTCTGTGTGTCTATCCGTTTGCTATGTCTCTGTCACTCCAACATATGGCACATCATAAACATTTGTAGTAATAAAATGTATTTCATTTTTCATTCCAACAGATGACACATCTCAAACACTAACACTGATTTCACAAATCCCATACCAAATGGCACATAATGTACAGTAGATAATTGTATTGCTTTTTCATTCCAACAGATGATGAACCACAAACATTTGTAGTAATGCATTTTATTAAACAAATGTTTGTGATGTGCCACCTGTTAGAATGACAAATGCAATGCAACTTATTACTACATGTATTTCAAATTACATTCCAATATATGGTGCAGTGCATATGTTAACGTTGAGGTCTATGTTGATTACTTAGATTTCAACTCATCTTAGATGGGTAGCATAGCTAGTGTTAATCTAACACAAGCAGGTCCATATATAGGACATTAGATCATTCTGTATTAGGTTACATAGAGAGACACCTGATGCCTCATTGTGGAGGTCTAAGGATCAGTCTACTAGATTTCATCCTATTTAAAGCAGTTAGACAAAACGCAAAAGAAATGAAAAGCTTAATAGATTACATGTGAAGCATAAAGGATTTCAACTACAATTATGATGGAGAAGAAAGGTGAACGCATCTGGACAAGGTCATGAAATGTACAAAAATTCAGACCAACAATCTGCTTTTACTCTCTTGCTCTGAGTTAATTTCAGAATCCTCACGGTCTGCACTTAGCAACCTCTGACTGAGCATGTAGGTTTATGAAACCCATCCACATCAATCTTCATTTCACGTGCACTGTGATAACTTCTAAATTCAGTAAGTGTTCACACATCAACAACTTTTATAACACCGACATAGAAACTACTCTGAAATTATAGTCAAGCGGCTACCAAACAAAGTAGACAAAAATCTGAGACTGACGTACTCTAAAATGGGCACACTAAGAAAACAATAGTCAAGCTTTGCTGGATTCAGGACAGAATATGGTGAGCCACAATAAGCCATGTTTATAATCATACAGAGCAGTTGTTGAGGTCAGTGAGCTCTTGCTCTGTATAATCACTGATAGTAGGGATGGGTGGATCACTACTAAAGTATCGATGCTTCTGATCCTGACCTTTCAATTTCAACATCAATGTTCACATTAAAAGTATCAATATTACACATTTTTAATAATATGCACGTTTATTTGAAATGATTTTTAAAAAATAACTTGCCATTAGTTTTGTCTTCAGCAAGTGACATGCATGTCCAGCTAGGTTGAGGTCAGTTGATTGACTTGGCCACTGAAGAATATATCATAATTTTGCATTGAAAGGCACTTGGGTTGTTTTTGCAGTATGTTTTGGCTCATTGTCCATCTGAATTGTGAAGCCAAGTCCTATTAGTTTTGTAGCATTTGGCTGAATCTGAGCAGACAGTATAACCGTGTACACTTCAGAATTGATCCTGCTACTCCTGCCAGCAGTCATACCATCAATAAACACGAGTGACTGACTTCTATTCATAGCCATGCATGATCACGAGCCATTTCTTGTCTTCTCCATACTCTTCTCTTTCCATCATTCTGGTATATAATGATCTTAGTTTCCTTGGTCCAAAGAAAACAGATCCAGAAGTGGACAGGCTTTTAAAATATGTTTTCTAGCAAAGTCTAATCTGTCCTTCCTGTGATTGCGGTTTACAAGCAGTTTGTAGTAAACCCTCTGTCTTTACTTTCATGAAGTCTTCTCTTGATTGTTGTCTTTGGCAATGATAGGTCTACCTCCCAGAGAGTGGTCTTGGTTTGGCTAAATGTTGTGAAGCGGTTCTTCTTCACCAAGGACAGAATTCTGTGATCATCCAGCACAGTTTGTCTTCTGTGGTTTTCCAGATCTTTTGGTGTTGCTGAGTTCACCAGTGTGTTCCTTCTCTTTAAGAATCTACCAGATGGTTGATTTGACCACTCCTGGTGTTTCTGTCATCTATCTGAAGGATTTGTTTTGTGTTCTCTGCCTAATGATGGCTTGTTTTTACTTGCATGGACAGTTCATTTGACTTCATATTGAGAGTTCACAGTGACAGATTCCAAATGAAAATTCCACACTTGGAATCAACTCCAGACTTTCTACCTGCTCCATTGTTAATGGAATAATGAGGGAACAGCTTGTCAGTCAATTGTCCAAATACTTTTGAGCCCCTGAAAATTGGAGTATCATGTATAAAAATGGCTAATTCTTGACTGGCTCATACTATATTTCTGTTAAACCCCTTAAATTATTGCTGTAATTATTTATTTTAAATACATTGTGGTGGCGTACAGAGCCAAAATTAGGAATTAAATTGTGTCACTGTCCAAATACTTGGACCTAACTGTAGTCATACAGTATGTTTTTCCAGAAGATTATCCATTCTTGCAAGATGACACTCTGGCTGTGTCATTATTGGTATTGGTATGGGCTATACTGGCCTCAGTATCACCAGCATTCATCAAGAACACAGGGGCACAGTTGGAAACTTGTTAAGGGTAAATTTTGCACAAACATTAGGATGTTTGTCTTTACAAAGAGAACCATAGACACTTGGAATAAGCTACTAAATATCATGACAGACAGTAAGAGTTTAGGGACTTTCAAAAATAGACGATGTTTTTTTTAGAAGAATGAAGTGGATAGGACTGGTGAGCTTTGTTGGGCTGAATGGCCCGTTCTCTTCTAGATTGTTCGAATGTTTTTGGCCGAGCGGTGTCAGGCTTGCACTCCAAGTCTGCATACAAGCTTGTGACTGCCATTTTTTACTTTAAAATATTTTAATTTTCTTTTATACAATAACTTAAAATCCACACTTAACTGGATTCTACTTACATAAAAAGTCAATGGTGTTGAGTAGCGATTGAGAACAGTAGTATATTACATGAGTCACCTTGTGTTCCAGGTTTGGCTTAACGTCTCGCGTTTTAACGAGTGGTTCTCAACTTTTCTGTACAGCTTTACTTTTCATGCTAATTTGTATTTTCATTCCCATATTAAAAAAGCACATCTCGCATTTGGGGAATGTACATACTTTTTTTTCCTGCAGATTAGCCTTAAGAGTGATAAAAATGTTAAGTGTTGCCGTCTCTTACGACAGGCTACTCGTTATTGTTGGCTTAAATCGAAAATGAGCGCGCATTTGTGTAAACTAAAAACTGGAGAACTCTGCGTTGTTCAAATAGGTCTTATCTAGTTTTTGTTTTTTTAAGCTTACCGCAAACTTGTTCAAATTCATTTTCACTTTATTCCATTTTCAACAAAAAGAAATGGGAAGGATCCGCAGGCGGTTTGCAAGCAAGTTATAAGCCACCCATTCATGTTGTTGCTTTGCTGCTGTCTTCAGCATGGAGCGAGTGAGAAAAACAGACCAAAGAAACAGCAAGAATAGGGATAAAGTCAAAGGCGTCCTAATAACAAAGGGAGAACATCTGACTTACCAACATTTAAGCATCAACCAGCTATGTAAGCGTAAAACATTAAATAAATAGTGGAACCCTTCCCGTGCTGAAATATAAATATGCAAAAATGTGCTGAATATTAAACTTGCAAATTTTGAGCTGCTATAATTTGATATTAAGTTCAGAATTGTATGTAAATATTTACACGCTTCTGATTCCTTATAATAAACGTTTACCAAATTTCTTTGATTTTAGCACCCCGAGTCTCAATAGCACTAGCCGACGTAAACAGATGGAGAGTAAAAGGTTGACTACAGATGTTTACAATTTAAAGTTCCGTTGTTTTTCTGCATCATTCTTTTTATGATCCACATTTTGTTATTTAAATCGGAAGATCCCTGGTGACATAATAGTACCGTACCGTCAGACCATGTGCTTGTTGTAACACTATAATTTAAAGAATTTACTGTCTTAATCTTCTTTATTTATTTATCTGGTTTGTACAATGCTATATACTGTATATTCTGCCATTCTTTATTTATTCTGTAAGTGCCTTGAGCATGGGAAAGGCGCTATATAAATAAAATGCATTATTATTATTATTAGCCTGAAATTCTAGTTAAATAACTACAATACTCATGAAGCCAAGCAAGGATGGAGTCCTTTCTTGAACGTATACGATTGGTGTTGGAAAAAAAGTTAAAAAAAAAAAGAAAAAAAGAATTGAATTCTCATCCTAAGTGTGGTGGTACTGTATACTTTTATAAAGCCCAACCCGTGAAGTACAAGTAAAAGTACATGTATTTTTCTGGATTAAACATACATTTGTTTAATTTAAACTACTATTTTTAATTCAATTTTATATGATCCAGTGCAATGGCCCATGGCAGCTGGTAGCCCACCAGGACAAATCCTGCCACTCTGGATGTCAAATCTGTCCTGATTTGAGTAGGCCCTGTGACGGACTGGCCTGCTTTGCACCCACTTCTGCTAACATAGGCACTGATACCATTGTGTCATCATGACCTGGACAGAAAGTCTATTGTTTTCAGCGTGTGTGTCCATCCTGTGTCCAGGGCCAACACCACCATTAAGATGAATTAGACATTCACCTAGGGCGCAGATCATAATGGAGGAAAAACCCAGCTGCAACAGGTTAACTACCAAACAGTCAGTTGGCGCACTAATTAGCTAGGCCTAGGAGGTAAAATAACCTAGCACTGGTACTACCTGTGTCTTGTGCCCAATACTTGCTGGCATAGGCTCTAGCTACCATGTAACTCAGCTCTGGATAAGAGGGTTAGGAAAATGGAGAGATGGATCAATGAATATTCATTTCTAACAGTCTGTGAGAACTGTAGAATTGTCATCCATCCAACTCTTCTATCCACCCTATAGTATATTAAATATTTCTAGGTAGACCTCCTCAGAGCTTTTCCTGTATGAAAACTGCCTTAAATGCTTTTTAATTAAAATTTACCATATTTTGTATCTTGCTTGAACTTTATAAAAATCACTTAAAAATATTATAAGAAATGACATTGCATGCACTTTCAATTTATTTATTTTTTTTTATAGACAAAAGGAACAGATGAAAAAAAAGAGCGGAGATAAGTATGTCGATGAACGGCTTTTATTTCATGGAACTGAAAAATCACTTGTGAATGCCATCTGCCACCAAAACTTTGATTGGAGAATTTGTGGTGTTCATGGCACTTCTTATGGAAAAGGTAAGGACTGATCTCAGGAAGATAAATGAAAACATTTTCATAAAATATATACTGTACTTATACATTAATTAGAAAGTATTTTGAGGAATTTGTTTTGTTCTGGGGGCGGTACAGTGGCGCAGTGGGTAGTGCTGCTGCCTTGCAGTTAGGAGACTCGAGTTCACTTCCCGGGTCCTCTCTGCGTGGAGTTTGCATGTTCTCCCCGTGTCTGCATGGGTTTCTTCCCACAGTCCAAAGGTATGAAGGTTAGGTGCATTGGCAATCCTAAATTGTCCCTGGTGTGTGTGTGTGTGTGTGTGTGCCCTGCCTGGGGTTTGTTTCCTGCCTTGCACCCTGTGTTGGCTGAGATTGGCTCCAGCACACCCCCGTGACCCTGTGTTAGGATATAGCGGGTTGGATAATGGATGGATGTTTTGTTCTGTAAGTAATTCATGTCTTTTTTAAATGCTACTATATTTACAGAGATTTAGACAGGTAGAAAAAAAAATTCACTTAGTAGCCATTATAGTAGGTACACCTATACAGCACTGGGTAAGTACCCCTTTGCCATCAGAACAGTTTTTCAAGTCATGAATTTAACAGATGATGTAATCATTCTTTCAAAGAATATGGTCCACCTCATCCCAAATGTGCTCTGTTAGATTGATATCTGGGAACAGTGATGGTTTTGGAGTAACTGTCATGTTTACGAAACAAATGTGAATCTATGCATGCATCATGACATGGTGCATCATCCTGCTGGAAGTTTGGAAAACAGCAGAGTGTAGCAGTAAAGTGGTAAACATTGTTGGTGACAATGCCGAGGTGCACCGTGGCAATCAAAAAATAATCAATTGCTATTAAGAAGCCTAAATTGTAGTAAGTATACACTCCCCACAGCAACACACTACAACCACCACCCCTGACACAACATAATGTGGATCTATAAAATCTGCAAGTTTCAGACCAAACAACATTTTTTCAGTTTTCACTTAGTCCAGGTTTGGTGTTCATAACCTCTGTAGCCTCACTTTTCTGTTCTTTTCTGAAACGAATGGTTTGGTTTTGTAGCCCAGCTATGTCAATGTCCAATACATTGTGCATTCAGATGTGCTTCACATTGTAAAGAGCTGCCATTTAAGTATTTGTGGCCTTTCCTTTACCTTGAATAAACCTCTTTATTTTCCTCTGACCACTCTCGTCAACAGGGTGTTTTTGCCATTAGAATTGCCTCCCCTTTTTCTTTCTATTTATCAAACCATTTTCTCTAAACTCTAGAAACTGTACTGCTTGAAAACTCTAAAAGGTTTCTGAGATGTTGTAAAGAACACCTCTGGTGCTAACACATCAAAGTCACGCAGATCATGCATCTTGTGCATTTTAATACTGTATTTGTTCATACAATCTCTTGACCATGTCTGCATACAGTATGCAGAGTTGCAGCCACTTAACTGGTTCAATGTAGGCTATCTGCAAGATGAAGCAGGTATACCTAATAAAGTGGCCAGTGATGGCATGTGGATTTTATGCACACTGGTAAATTGCTAAAGCAAAACTTTTTTTTGTTTTGTTTATTTATGTGCACAGCTGCCACCCACAAATACAAATGGCACACAGTTGGCAGGTAATCCACACTAAGCAGGACCCTTGCATGTAGTGTGCATTTTTATTTCATTCTTACCTGACTGCTTTAAGAACATCATCAAAATTAAACATTGAAACCCATTTGCATGTACAGCATATTGCCATTGTTCAAACTATAAAATATAGCAGAGAAGGAAGTTGCAATAGGGAGGACCCAAAACAAGTGCAGGCACAAAGATTACAATTCCCATCAGGCAGCATGAGTGCTACAGGGACTGATGGGAAAGCTCTTTTATTAGCATGCACAAATTTTTCTACCAACCAAAGTAGGATCTCATGTAATGTACAGAGTTTTCTTTTTAACTAATTTGCATCACAGTTTCATCAGCTGGATTACAGCGTTCATCTAAGAGTAAGTCTTTTTTCTGAGAAATTTACAAGTTTGGTGTGGCAAGGTGTAAGGTGTTGCCAAAAAACCATGACCCATTTCTTTCCATCACACACACACACAGAAATAAAAACTCCAAAATACCCTTTTTAGCAAGTTTTGCAGTTGTAAAATCGCATGCAAAACCAAGTTTAGTATCAATTTCAACAACCTGTATAAAAAATGGAAACTCTGCTGTTTTGTTCGCCACTACCTGTTAGTTTATGATTTTAAATTTTACATATCCAGCGGTGGGAGATGTGTGTTGTGCTGGCTAAACATGAAGGGAAGAATTTCATTGCACAGTGTATATGTTATAATAACTCAGAAATGAACTGATGACACTACCTATTTTATCAAGGCAAAGTCTTTCATTTTTGAAGAAGCCAGTGCTATCATACCCTTGCTTAACGTTACTAAGTGTGTTGGAGATAAGCCACGATAGAAGAGTATGAAATGCAAATTTTTAGTGCTTGACAAGTTGCTGTTCAGAATATTTTTGGAAAGAGAATATCGGAGGACAGCATTAGTTACCTTTTACTATCACTTACTGACAGAAATTTGTTTAAACCATTTACTAGTTATACATTTATGATTTAATGCCAATAGAAAGTCATAAGTTTTAGCAATTTTAATCAACATTGAATTACGTAACTTTGATTCATCTTTATAATATTATCAGACGCCACCTCTGTTGTAATACAGAGACCTGCAGTGAGGTCTGCAAACCCTAATCCCCCCTGGACCACCTACTGTAAATACTTTATGCATTCCTGGGATTCAATTACTTAACTAGCCCTCCAGTGTACTAATGTGGGTGTGAACATCTACTTGTGAAACCACACTAAGCCAACAAGTGCAGTACAATGAATTAGCGTTCATGATTCTAATCCAGCAAGGAGTTGACAACTACTTGAATCCAATTATACACTGTAATATCAAGGGGAATGCTTTGCTTTTCACACTGTCCCTGACCCTTAATTTGTTCCATATATGAGAACATAAACTTCAAACCATAGTAATGTATAGGGCTTTCACCTGGACAACACTATCAACAATAGTATGCCCACCAGGCTGCTGGATCTTTAGCCACTAATGTACATCATTACCTATAGTGTTGTTCCACCAAAGACCCCACTATGCACAGACTATCTGTTAAACTTATGTGCTTGTGCTTCTGCTTACCATACTCAAGGATTTTAAGCCATTGCATGCCCACTAGGCAGATCGGACTTCAGCCTCTAAAGCGCACCCTTGTTCATATAGCGCTCTTTAACCCAAGATTACACTATTGTGATGATGGTTGTCATCTTTTCCTTCTGATAATGGCATAAGCTACTGTCAGTCTGTCTCTGTAGAATCTCTGGAACTAAGAAACGTGCCGCTTAAAGAGAGAAAGATCATTTAAAATTGCTGCATGTACAAGAGGCAAGGTTGTATACTGTAAGTAGTATGTCTGTCTATGCTTCTGCTTATGGTATTGCACTTAGATTATATTGAGTAGAAGAGCACATTGCCTTCACTGTTATTTTGCCTATGGTTTCTCTCATTATTAACTCCCGCCTGGTCAGTAGAGGTGACAAAAGACATTCTCAAAAGAGTCTGGGCGTAGTATATGCTTTTGTTAAAAAGAAGTGTGTCCTAAAAAGTGACCTTGGAAATTTTAAACTCTATTTTAGGTATTTCTTCTAAATCATGTTACAGAGCCCTGCTAGTCTGACAGTGCTTTAAGAGAGATTAAGCCTAAAACTAGTTAAGCTCCAAATTTAAATTATAACAGTTGTTCGAGCAGTAGAATAAAATAGACAGGCTCATTTGCATCTATCACATGAAATCAGGGACCATGGATAGGATCCAGAAGAATAAAAGGCAACACCAAATGAGCATCTCAATGCAGTAGTGTAAACAGACCTTATTAATCTTGCCAACTGTCACATTCTGCCTGTTCTTAAGGCCCTTTGGTGTTACTCACATTATTTTTACACTCTGTTTTATGAAAGTCTGATTTTCTTTTGTTGCTAATTTGTAATATTTTCACACAGTGATTCTGTCACCTGTATCCGCATTGTAATGTTGTTAGTGCCGTTTTACATAACAATGGAGTTTAGATACATTACTCATTTGAACTTTTAAATATAAAAGGAAACGCTTTTTGCATACTAATAAAATTAAAACCAATTTGGTATTTCCATCTCATAGACTTTTTGGCCATTTTGTACTACATTGTACAAATGTTTCTCCAACATTACTATTGAAAGTCAAACAAGTTCAAGTTCAAAGTTTATTGTCATGTGCACAGTAAGGAAACATGTTTCCCTGTACAATGAAATTTTTTCTTTGCTGTCCACACCAAATGACAAAACCAACAGATAAAGATAAACATAAATAATAAGTAGCAGATAGATAATAAGTAACAGAGGCAGCATAAAGTATAAAAACAGAATCGAAATATAAAGTATAATGTGCAGGTAGGCGTGTGATGGACAAGTCAAATACAGTTGTGTGAGGTAGATAGAATGAGGTGAACCACGGTTATAAACTCCAGTCAGTTATTTAGGAGTCTAATGGCCCTGGGAAAGAAAGAGTTCTTTAGCCTGGAAGTCCTGCATCTCATACTTCTATATCTCCTGCCTGAGGGTCGAAGTGTGAACAGTTTGTGTTGGGGGTGGGTGGGGTCCCTGTCCCTGAGTATCGAGGCAGTTCTCCTGCGGACTCTGCAGTTGTAGATGCTCTGCAGAGAGGGCAGTGGGGTCCTGGTGATCTTCTCAGCAGTCTTTACCACTCTCTGCAGGCGTTTGCGGTCCATAGCAATAGTGTTGCATGGTGATGCAGCTGGTCAAGATGTTCTCAACAATGTAGCTGTAAAAGTTGCCGAGGATCTTAGTTGACATACCAGACTTCCTCAGCCTCCTCAGGAAGTACAGCCGCTGTTAAGCCCTCTTGACCAGCTGTGTGGTGTTAAGTGTCCAAGTGAGGTCCTCACTGATGTAGATGTCCAGGTATTTAATGCTGTTCACCCTCTCCACTTCAAGCCCTCAGATGAACAGTGGCCAGTGAGGTCTCCTCTCCTTCCTCATGTCCACTATAAACTCTTGGACGTTTGCTGCAGTTTGTCTGAAAAACCCTTGAAACGTTTTCCACAAATACACAAACTTTATGTGAAGACATTCAGTGTTGTCATGGACAAATTCTTATGGGAAATGAAATCTGTCTCTAGTCCAATAGTTTCAAACACAGCTATTGAAAACACAGTAGATACATTTAATGTCCTTCCTGGTCAAGAATACATAGGCTGTTTCATAATGTTTTTTCAGTCTTCGGTTTGAAGCTTTACCTGATCTCATTTGATCCAAC
Organism: Erpetoichthys calabaricus; assembly: GCF_900747795.2. Classification (NCBI taxonomy): domain Eukaryota; kingdom Metazoa; phylum Chordata; class Cladistia; order Polypteriformes; family Polypteridae; genus Erpetoichthys; species Erpetoichthys calabaricus. Next base: position 113,700,622 of record NC_041394.2, read on the forward strand.
TCTCTGTACTGCTATTTCTTGTTTTTATTTGCCCAATTCATCACTTTACAAACTTTTATACTCCTGCCATTTATTCTGCCTTCGGCTGAGCATTCTTTCACTTTGCATCCAAGAAGTGAGAAATGGATATCTAAGGTACAGGCCGAGACATGGTCAAGCAGCCGGGAGTGGGTAACCAAATGAGAACATACAACAGCATAAAGGACAAAGCAAAAATACTGCTGAAAACAAGCAAAGAAATGACTAAAAATAAAACGGCAAGGCAAAAAATAAATTATGAAAGTAATCAAGAAGTACAACTATAGAAGTATTCCAAAACAAGCAGGGTTAGGCCCAAATCTAAAAATTTCAGTTGAAAATATGGCCAAGGTCAGCCTACTAAAGGCGAGTAAGCCAGCTTGTTTAATAATTTAGCATCGCTGTACATAACATAACAAAAAAAGCTTGGTGTAGCAACTGACAACACTCACTACAAAACTGACCGTTTCCCTTGTCATCTTCTGTAATATGGTACATGTTTGAATTGTTTACTTTTTCATAAAGATGAATAACTTCAGATAAAAAAAAAAAAGTCACCATAAATGTAAATTATCTTCCTGTTCCCTATTTGCTACTATGATATGTGTTTTATAACATTTTGCATTTATTTATTTTACAGGAAGCTACTTTGCAAGAGACGCTTCTTATTCCCACAGCTACTCAAATGCCAGATGCTCCGAAAACATCTTGTTTGTAGCCCAGGTTTTGGTGGGAAAGTTTATTAAAGGATCAAGCAGCTACAACAGGCCTCCCTCTAAAGATGGGAGTAATATGAATTTCTACGATAGTTGTGTTGACAACGTTGACAACCCTTCTATCTTTGTTATCTTTGATAGATGTCAGATCTACCCTGCATATGTAATAGAATATAGCATGGCACCAAGCAAGATAAATCTGAGCAAATTAGTTTACCCCAAAAAAATTATGTCAATTTGGTAAGCAATAGAACTGTTTTAAGAATTACCTGAGGAAATGAAATTAAAGAATTTCATATTTTAACATTTTTTCATGAAAGTTGTTACTAGTTACAAATGTCATCTCTCTTAAATGGTCTGAATTAGCATGAACCACAAAAGTTAAGATTATTTCTGTTCAGATTAGGAGATTTTGTAAAAATGAATGGAAAAATTTTGGATTTAGCTGCTATACGCTGAGTGGTCACTTTATTCAGTCCACTGGAGTGCTCAACCACTGACGTGTCGTAATGAATTCAGTTCAGTTTATTTTTGTATTGTGTTTTTCACAGAGTGAAGCTGCAGAGTACTGTTAAAACTTCACAGGTAGATACAAATACAAACTTTACAAATGACTAATTTTATCATGAGTACCCATAAAAACACTGATTTGTTAAGACCAGGTGTCCTCAATCCTGGTCCTGTGGGGCTACACTGGCTACAGGTTTTTATTCCAGCCAGTTTCCTAATTAGACGACAGTGTTTGCTGATAATGAAACTTGGTATTTAACTTATGCATTGTTAACGCTTTCATTCATCACAGACAAATTTTAGTTACATTGCAGATCAGAGGTCCTCAATTATAGTCCTGGTGGTCTGTAGTGGCTGCCGGTCATCACTTCAACCAATTTCTTAATTAGAACCCATTTATCATTTACTACTAAACCAATATGTTTTTTGAGGTTAATTTTAGTTACCTTGCCTGTTATAATTCAGAATCCTTAATTGCCTATTTTAGTTTTTAGCAGCTACATTTGTCTTCTTAACCAGACATTAGTTAATAATGAAATGCAGATAACCAACGAACCAGCAGCTCTCCAGATAAAGTGCTATGCATTCAGTACACTGTACTCGGCATCCCGAAGTCTTTGGTAATCTTAAAACAGCCAGGTCTCTCTTCAGGCAGACAGTCAGGCAACTCTGTCAAGTGCTGGGTCACCAACACTCAAGCACTCTGGAGGAATAATGGCATGTTTCCTCCCAGGTTGTCCTATTTTCCCATCCTTGTTTATGCCAGCCCAACTCTCTTCTGAGCTACCCCATATACTCCTGCGGTGTACCACCACCAGCAGTGTCCATATACTGTACTTGGACAGTATGGTTTTTTGGAGTGTGAGAAGGTTGTAACACCCTGCTCTTGTCCTACTTCACCAGCACTAGCAAGCAGTTCCTCTTCTGTCCGAGTCCATTATTACGCAGACTTTATGAAATCAATCGCTCACTTCAGCTCAGTTACCGGGTAACAGGTCTTGAAAAGAAAGTATTATGCTAACATATCTCTCTATTATTATAAAAAAAATCCTGCGATGAGACAAGACTTTTTGGAATATTTTTTCAAGTCCTGCGAGTCGAGACTTTAGGCATTCGATGTTTTCAAGTCACGCCCTCCTCTCAACCATAGAAAACCATGCACACGGTACTCTCACATCTCATTCGTGTGAATGCTTTTGACAGACACAGTTCTTGCTCTCTCAGCTCTTATAAATTTTAATGTTTTCCTCACTTTAAGTTCACAATTAAAGAAGACGTATTATGTCCAAATCTTATTGAAGAATTTCATCACGAAGGGTTATCAACAGAAAAATCCTAGCACTGAGAAACAACGAAGTCAAACGAATTAACGCCAAAAATGTTGATCGGTTACACTGCATATTGGTTAAATGCGTATCAATAGACTATGCTGAAACAGTTGGTGGTGATCGTGCAGAAGATGAAAACAACAACTTACAATATTCTGAAGAATATCTATAACTGTTAATACTGTCCGGTCTTCCTCCGCACGAATTACTGTAGAAAGAAGGATGTATCCAAGAAAGGTAATGTAGTACATCTTCTGCGGATAACATTACACAACAAAGGAGATCTTGATAGGCCATTCGTATTAAAACGTCAACACATTCCCGTTAGAATAGCTTTTGCAAAGACAATTTACAAATCTCAGAGCCAAACATTCAAAAAAAGTTGTTTTATTTAATAGAGAGAAAGAAACAAAATTCAATCGTGGGCACCTATACATTGCATTGTAACGATGAAAGTCCAAACACAGAATCACAATTCAATGCGATATTGACGAAAATTTAATTTAAAAAATTTCTTTTACTTAAGTTTTACAGTAAAAGCGTTAGTATAAAAAGTTTTTGCATGTTAATTTCAAAGCCAAACAGAACAAAATCGTATTGCGCAATAAATTTAACGCAACATGAAACATAATTTACTTTCAAACTATTACGTTTTAATATTTTTTAATATGGTTAATTACTCACTGTAATGTAAAATAGTAAATTGTACATCTGCATCCCCATACGCAAGCGGCCGAAACGCAAAGAGGCTAGCGCGTAGCGCAAACACGGGGGTTGGCAAGCAAAGCGAGCAGGGGGCAAAGCCCCATGTCAAACAAATTATCAAAACAAATCATTGTTAAGCCTTCTATGTACAGCACATTTTGGTGGATCCGTCCATACAAACTCAAAGATTGTTTATACGATATAAGATTGTTTATATTTCAAGAACAGCCTCAGCATGAGAGCAGATCTAGTAAAAACTAACACTTCATACACAAGCTGAACTTTCATGAAGGTGTCATCTGAATACCTTTTTTGTTTTGCACTTTACGACTACTTTTGATGCGAGAATCAAGGAACATTATGTTTCATCCTTATTTTCTGGGCTTGCACTATACATTTTAAAAAATGTTACTTCTACTAATATATGTTTTTAATTACAAATGTGTTGCAAAAATAGCATCAATACCTATTTTAATTACATTTACAGCACTACTTTACATTCTCATTTTTAAGAATAGTGGCATCACAGCACTTAATGCTTCTTATCTACTCACTGCCTGCATGTGTTTGTATTTTTTCCCAGATAATCCCTTTACATGCCGTAGAGTAGACGACCAGACCAGGTTAGTTGGTGGCTGTAACCTGGCCACAGTATGGGAGTGTTGGTGCCGTGTTAAACTGGCACCACAGTGAGGGGGCTGGGATAGTCTCTACTCTTTCAATGCTATGAAAGTTTAAAAAATGGGATAAAAAAATATGGGTGATTTCTTTGATGATAGATGTGATTGATGACGTTTTCTACAAGTTATGGTAAACTCACTGGCATCTCAGAATATAACAGAGATACTCAAGGAGATCTTTACCGAGTACTTTGAGTTCTGTTACCTTCTTTTGTATCAAAAATTGTAAATTTTTGCAGTGGTGCTTCTTAGTTTTGATTGTGGGAGACAGTTGTGACTGAGGGCTACATCATCATCTAAGTAGGTAAAGATAGATGGGTACCCTATCCTAAGACCATGACTGCTGAAGAGCTATAATATCCATCCGCCAGTTTTCACAATGCTGTAATTTGTAGGTACTATATGCCTTTAATCGCTGTTAAAATTTAAAATAGCAAATGTTAAAAATGTATTATGTTATATATTAAAATGAATAAAAGTGAAAAAAATGTAAAAATGTGTAATTATTTTTAAAATGTTATAAATATTGTAGCTGATTGCTTTGGCTTGACAAGGCACTGAGGTGGTACAATACAGTGTAAGTAAGTGTGGAAAGATGGGGGCTGCCGCTGGGCAATGAAATGTCAATTCTGTCAGAAAATAGGCAACCAAATGTCAACAGGCAAAGTCTAACTAGGAATAGGTGGAGGCTTGTCACTTACGACACAGAAGGTAGGCTCCTCAAAAATTATCAGGTATTCCTGTACAGTATCTCTGAAAAGATAAAATCTAGAGCTGCCCTTAGAACCAGGGCTCTCTGTCAAGATGCTTTTGTGGATTGTTAGAATAAGGAGTTATTTAGCTCCAACAGGAGCACTCATTTTCATGGATTATTTATCTATTGAAGAACCTGTACTGCACTTTTAATGGACACCTCTTTGTTTGAATAAACTGTACTAAGCACTTTGCACCAATCTTGTTGTTTGAGTCCTCATTGCACTAATCCATCCTTAATACAGGAGTATGAATGTCTCAAGAAACAGGAAATGCCAAGGGTGTGGGCAACCAGGGCATCACAAGGACCTGATTATGTGACCCTTGTGGGATGACCATCAGCTACTTCTTTCTGTGTGACATTCAGTGGGCTTGAATTGGATTAGGGCTTCTTTTCTCAGCCTTTTCTATTTACCATTACTTTTTACTATGTAATATCTCCTTTATTAGAGCATACCATCAGCTGTATATGCCATTTGGTGGAATGAAAAATGCAATGTATTTAATTAGTACACATCCCCTTGGGATTAATAAAGTACCTATCTATCTATCTATCTATCTATCTATCACAGAATCCATGAAGTGGGTGACTGAATTATTTTCTATAAGAGATAGAGGAGAGGTCCTGCAGCGATTTAGGAAAAAAAGAAGCAATTAAGGGGTCCGAGTCGTCAATAGCAAGTCAATTAAAATGAATTCAGAAGAAGTTAATTAGCAGCAAAATCAGGTCACTGCGGCCCGCCAGGACTGGAATTTGAGATCCTTCAAATGGAATTTAAAATGCTCTCACAGCCACAGGCACTCTGATTTCAAAGACAGGAGGACAATTTGGGACTGGCAGCATCATGCTGGTGCTTGAACCCCAATTTTTTTTTTTTTTTTTACTATCACTGTCTGGTCTCCTGTTATTTGTTTATATGGCTTCTGTTTTATTTATACACTTCCCCGTCTTCATTCCCTCCTTATGTTGTTATCTTAATAAAGACACCATTCCTGTTGTACTTTCTTCTTCTGCACCACTCTTGCTTCCAAAGGGTGCCAGTAAAGGTTAGCTATCCATATGCTTTCCTGAGGTCTGAGTCTGGAATTGGCATAGGGATCAGGGTTTGTTCTGAAACTTTATGATGTCCCTGTCCGGTGCCTTTTAATGGAATACTCCAGTTGTATTCCATGTTTTTTTTTTGTAAGAGTTTAGGCACCCAGAATTACACTGCAGGCCCTTCAAATAAGACAAAAAGGCCCGTTGTTTCCCTTTTTGAACTCTCTCTTGACATTTAAATAATATACATACAGACGTAGGGTAAAATAGAATCCCTCCAATGCTCCCCTCATAGTACTTTGCTCCTGGGTCCAAGATTACTTTTGACTACACAAGACTAATTTTGACTACACAATCTACATACTCCATTGCAGGTACCTGGGCAGAAGTAAACCTTATTTAATTACTGCTCTTTGAAATTCCATCAGAAGTCACACATTTGGATGAATATTGGTGGAGGAAAAAAAAAACCTGAGTGACTAGAAGTGTAAGAGAATATTTTAAATGCCGGAACTGGGATTGAGATTCAAAAGGTAATAAGTTCTACATAAAATTGAAATCATAAAGTATTAGAGGAATTCATCATGCACAGGTGGTACAATTCAACAATTCTGCTCGATAATTATGTGGATGTCAGGTGTTTATTGAAAGGTAAAAGGGGAAAAGTTGACACAGTGGAGGGGGGACACTCCATGTTCATCTTTTAATAAACATAAAAGATTTTAAAGATTGGCAGCACAGCTCTGCAGCAGGTCATGTGGCCACCCTCCATAGTGCTTTACCCCCAGTTCAGATCCTATGCGTTTTGTGTGGCTTTTGCTTGTTCATCACTTATTAAAATGACTGTTAAAGCTAAAGGGCTCAGTAAAAGCAAATGTGGGGGTGTGCAAAACTAGGAATAAGTCCTGTGACTTTAGGGCATCCCATCTAAGGCTGATTCTTGCTCTGAACCCATGCCCTGGCTAACAGCATTTTCCCTCACACTCCCTCTTTATCCTCCAACACCTCTGAAACATATAGTAGCTGCTCTCTCTGCTTTCTACTAGTTGAACCATTGATCAGCTCTACACCTGACTCCATATTCAATAGATTCATCGCAGAAAGCCTCTGCTCAAAAGTACTTCCCAGTTCACTTTTTGTCCCTTCTGAAACACTTCCAGGCCACAGTCTAATCTGTCCCTTGTTGAGGGACGCTAAGTCAGCACTCCCTCAGTTGGTACCTGCTCTCCATGCAAGCCCTTGGGAAGTCTCTTCACAACAAGCAGTGCAACGGACGCTACAGGAGGACCGACATCGGAGATGTATGTAGAACCTTACTTGGCTGGGGCACCCATGCTGTGAAAGGTCAGCAGGAGGCAGTTTCCACAAAACTGCTAGATGGAACCTCCCCCTGGGTTAGAGTGCCTTCTTGGATTCCCGCAGGCCATATGGAGAATTGTAGTTTACTGCCTAAGCCCTATTGGGTTCCATTGGTGCCAGTAGGGGGTGCAGAAAAGACTAGCGAGCCTCACTTCATCAGGCTCCGGCCTTACCTGGAAGTGCTCCCAGGACAAGACTTCGGGATGCCGGAATTACTCCCAAGTTTTATATAAAAGGAGCTGCCTACCTCAGCTCTGTTAGTTAACCAGAGTCGGGAGGAGGTGGACAAAGCTTGCTGGAGGAGCAGAGGAGAGGGTGAAAGAGAGAAGACGACAGTAGTACAGTGTGGTTGAGCTAATTACTGTGACCATGAATGTGGTGTGGGAAACTCTTCCCTTACAAGAGTTTCACACAATAAAATCCTCTTGTTGTGTGCTGAACCTGTGTCCGAGCATTTGTGTTGGGTGTTTGGGGAGCTGCAGCACCCCCTAGGGACCACAACACAATTTAACACTTTCTGCTGCCCTCAGCTGGACTCGTCGTCAAATGAGTGTACTCTACAGTGGACCTGGTGTCCATTTCAATGTAGTCAATTACATTGTACTCCATATTCCAGAAACAGGCTCTAGTTCTTCACAATGGAACACAGAGAAATTGGATGAAAAGATATACTATAAAAGCAGCACACTTATAATACTACTATGGTTTAAATAAAATTTTACTTTATGTGTTGAACCATATAATTTGCTTTTTTATAACTTTTAATGAGAGGAAGCTAAGGAGACTGCCTGAATTTATTAAAATAAGAATTGTTTAAAGGCTAGGAAATTTCTAGCCATGACTTTTAGAATATCTCTATTTTTATAAACTGCTACTAGAATATAAAAGGAAGATCTATTGTATGATATTTTAACTAATACAAGGATGGATTTAAAAAAAAAAAATTATGTCAGATACTGCTATCAGAATATCAGAGGTGCATTTTATGATGACTTTTGCAGTTTATGGCACCTCTTATGTGTTCAAAGCTACATAAAGGAATGTTCTTAACATACTTGATGATAGAGGTAAAACAGGATTCAACATATTACATAATCTACTCAGTTTAATAGTCATCTGAATCCTCACTTATGGTCACAATCTATGGGTGGTATTCATAAGAATAAAGCCATGGGTGCAATACTACTAAAATGTTTTTTCCACATGCTTGGAGAGACTTGCTCTAATGGGATAAGGTACTCAGTAACTTGGTGGAACCTCAAACAAAATGACACCTTTAACTGGCTAACTAAAAAGATTACAATAAGCCCTGTTTACACCCTGCCTGAAGAAGAGGCCGGAGTTGCCTCGGAAACTTGCATATTGTAATCTTTTTAGTTAGCCAATAAAAGGTGTCATTTAGCTTGACTTCTCATTACATCCATAATGGCTAACACGGTACAACACTTTTGGTGGAACCTCACAACAGATGTACAGCTGCTCTGAACTAAAAAGAGAAAAGTTGTCAGGATATCTAGAGCCCACAGGGAAGAAAGGCATGGGTAAACCTAGGACACGCCAGGGGGATTATAGCTGTTGTATGATTACGGAAATATTTTGGAGGATCTGGAAATAAGGAAGTGTGAGCGGACCTCCCTCAGCCATTATTAATGTAACCCATACAAGAACAAATGGATGAAAAGTAAATCCTTGTAAAGGAAGATTACTTATTGCAGTTGCCAAAATTAGGTCTGCGTCCTAAGGGGATCTTCTCATATAAGTGACAGTTGATCACTTATAAATCCTATGGCCTTTATAAAATGTGACAAGTACCATAGACAAATTGTAGTCATTGTTAAGATCTCTTTATATATCAATAACTACTTTCCACTTCTGTTTCAAATGGTACAACTGTGTTGGCACTCCTGAATGACGCTAGCCTTCATCTGATCAGCATACCTGTGAGCCTTACCAAAGGTGCCATTAATGTGTAAATATTTAAATGGAAAATTCTGAAAATGTTAAAGGGAATACAGAAGGTTTGTATTGTAATCTCTCATACTTCCTTTCAGATTTTAAGTTTCTTTTGGCTTCAGTGTTGTTTCTCTTTTGAATTGTATTATATGTTAGGCCTAAATATAAACGATTCAACATCTATGTGTCAGGATATCTGCTGGCTCTATACAAAAATAATCACATGTTGGAACTATCTCATTTTGTATTCCACTCTGTTACCTTGAATTGTATTGCTGTGTGCTTTGTTAATTTCTTTGTAATGGTGCTAGGTGAGAAAGTCTGATTATTGAGCTATTAAAAAAAAATATTATGTATACAGTACTGTTTTTAATAAACTGCCTGTATTATCTGCATTAAGTCTATATTAAGTTTGTGAGACTTACCAGGAATGTTTATTAGGCTCATGTACTTCAAACCCTTGACGATTACCACACAGACAGGTACACACGCATACACAGAGATCCTAGACAGACAATGTCTCGAGTGCTGCCAATTGCCAGTCACTCTGCCATATTTTGCATAGGATTCTCTTGCAGCGCTTTGGGTTATATGCCACTTATTAACCAAACAATGTCTCACTTTTACTTACTTTTACCGCAGTTGTTCTAATTATTTAGGAGCGAACTTGGAATAGCCTTGATATATCCTGCAGGCAAGAAAGCAGCAATCATCCCCCAACTTAGCAATTCTCTTATTATTTCAATCACTCTAGATAAAAGACAAAGTATAAAAAAAAAAAAAATAAAAGCAATATGGTATTTATTAACATAACACTACCAAATCAAATATAACAGAAAATAAAATAGATACCAAAGTCCAGATATCAACAGTCTTAGAAAAGATTACTGAAAACAGGAAATGTCATGGAGTGGATGTTGTCCTAGGTGGCTTTTGATTTAGTGCTCGGTGCTATTCATAGGTTACATTACCGGTAAATTACACATTTGACATCCAAATCAGAAAGGTCCCATGTCTATTTAATCTTTTGTTGCCCTTCTGTTGTCATCTTTGCTCCATCAGATGAGCCATATTTATGCTATAATGCACATGTGGTGTTTAGGGACATGTGACACATTTGATTGGCTATCTTGTCCTAATGACGAAGGACTCTGATCAAAGTGTTTGATCTTTTAAGTACCTCCTTACTTCTTCCTTTCTCAAGCTATAAACTAATTCTGTAATTGCTAGTACTACGGCACCCATCCATTCCCAGATTATAAACTAATTGAAACAGATTGTGTGACATGTACTTGCCCTTCGTTTCACTCCATCATTAAACTGTAAACCTAATAGCACAGACTAATACAATACAGGAAGATTGTTCAAAAAAGGATGCTTGCAATGCCTGTAATTAAATTCCTGTAAATTTAGTTCATCCTGGTTCTTAATATAATCAGTCTGCAGTTTAAAAATGGAAGATTTTCCACTCCAGGACACTTCCCATTAAAAATTCAAATAGATGTTTCTGAAGGTCTTTGTCGTGTCTCTATTATTGAAACAGGGTACCCACTTTGAAGGTTCAGTGAATGGCAAAATTTGAACACCAAACATAAAGGTAAAAAAGTTGTTCATTTGTATTTATGAAGAGTATTTATTTCAGATACCACCATGCGTGGTGAGAAAGGCCTTGCATACACATAAATGTTTTAGTTTAAAGTGTAAAACGCAAGCATTTGTGTCACTTCTTGCTGTATTGTTTTTTTTTTTTTTTTTACAATGGTTTCTTACAACTTACCAGTCTAAAGTATTATTTTTTAACTGTATAACTGGCTAAAATACTACACATTATTTATCATATTCATTTTTATGAATATAATTAAAATGCACCAGTAAAAGAAAACACCACTATCTAGAAAAAAATAGAACAATAAAACAGGAGGGTTCAGTGAAAGTTACATTTACACTGAGCAATAAAAACAACCACAGACAAACAAAAAGGTAGCATTATTATGTACTGAACCATTGAAATGTCAGTTTTGTACATATATATTTAACACATCCAACATCAATCCTGTGTTGAGTTCTATAAAAATACTGCATATAAAAAGGTTTAAAGTCACTTCATATACATGAATCCATTATTTTTTAACCTGCTTATATAGTCCATGCTCTTGAGAGCCCAGTGTCAATCTGAGAAATTCATTGCAAGGCACACTCACAAACACACACACTCTCATAAATCTATAATGTGAATAAATGTTTTAAGTTAACATTACAAAACATACATCTATTTTAAATAAATATCATATATGAATTATGGAAAATTTCAACTAACCATAAGTCTAGCTATTCCTCAAACTGGTTAACAGTCACTGATTTTATAGTACTTACAGAATGTTACTGTACATCTATTCCTGGGATCAAATAAAGACCTAAAGAGAAAGGAGTAGTGGGAATTGCAGCATTATGTACATTTAACAAATAGCATGTTCCATTCTACATTACAACATTACATCAATTTTACATGTAAAATTTAACCATCTTAGTTTATGTATACTGCTACAACACAACACATTTTTCATTTTCCTTTATTACTTAGCTCTAATGTACTTCATAATAAAAATGGATGGACACACTGCACTGCCAACAATAAAGCCGAGGTCTAAATTAATTACTTAGATTTAAACTTGTCTTAGACAGGTAGCAGAGCTAGCTGGATAATAAACATTCAGTAAGTTTTAGGTGCATATTATATATTATATGTAGTAGCACTGATTCTTTATACATACAGCCACAACATAAAACCACCTGCCTAATATTGTGCAAGTCCCCCTTGTTCTGCCATAAAAGCTCTGACCCGTTGAGGCATGGACTCCACAAGACCTAAGAAGATGTCTTGTGATATCTGGCACCAAGATGTTAGCAGCAGATCCTTTAAGTCCTGTATGTTGGGGCCTCCATGGATCAGAATTGTTTTCCAGCACATCCAACAGATGCTTGATTGGATTGAGATCTGGGGAATATGGAGGTCAAGTCAACAGTACTCTAGGCCCATGTCAACATCACTCAGATCCATATGCTTGCTCATTTTTTCTACACATCACTTTCAAGAACTGACTGTTCACTTACTGCCTCATACATCCCCACCCCTTGACAGGTGCCATTTTAAAAAGATAATGTTAATCATTTCACTTGTCTGTGGTTTTAAAGTTTTAGCTGATCCGTGTATTCATACAGTTAGGTCCATAAATATTTGGACAGAGACAACTTTTTTATAATTTTGGTTCTGTACATTACCACAATGAATTTTAAATGAAACAACTAAGATGCAGTTGAAGTGCAGACTTTCAGCTTTAATTCAGTGGGATGAACAAAACGATTGCATAAAAATGTGAGGCAACTAAAGCATTTTTTTAACACAATCCCTTCATTTCAGGGGCTCAAAAGTAATTGGACAATTGACTCAAAGGCTATTTCATGGGAGGTGTGGGCAAGTCCGTCGTTATGTCATTATCAATTAAGCAGATAAAAGGCCTGGAGTTGATTTGAGGTGTGGTGCTTGCATGTGGAAGATTTTGCTGTGAACAGACATGCGGTCAAAGAGCTCTCCATGCAGGTGAAAGAAGCCATCCTTAAGCTGCGAAAACAGAAAAAACCCATTCGAGAAATTGCTGCAATATTATGAGGGGCAAAATGTACAGTTTGGTACATCCTGATAAAGAAAGCAAGCACTGGTGAACTCAGCAATGCAAAAAGACCTGGACGTCCACGGAAGACAACAGTGGTGGATGATCACAGAATCATTTCCATGGTGAAGAGAAACCCCTTCACAACAGCCAACCAAGTGAACAACACTCTCCAGGGGGTAGGCGTATCGATATCCAAGTCTACCATAAAGAGAAGACTGCATGAAAGTAAATACAGAGGGTGCACGGCAAGGTGCAAGCCACTCATAAGCCTCAAGAATAGAAAGGCTAGATTGGACTTTGCTAAAGAACATCTAAAAAAGCCAGCACAGTTCTGGGAAAACATTCTTTGGACAGATGAAACCAAGATCAACCTGTACCAGAATGATGGCAAGAAACAAGTATGGAGAAGGCGTGGAACAGCTCATTATCCAAAGCATACCACATCATCTGTAAAACACGGTGGAGGCAGTGTGATGGCTTGGGCGTGCATGGTTGCCAGTGGCACTGGGACACTAGTGTTTATTGATGATGTGACACAGGACAGAAGCAGCCGAATGAATTCTGAGGTGTTCAGAGACATACTGTCTGCTCAAATCCAGCTAAATGCAGTCAAATTGATTGGGTGAAATTTCATGATACAGATGGACAGTGACCCAAATCATATAGCCAAAGCAACTCAGGAGTTTATTAAAGCAAAGAAGTGGAAAATTCTTGGATGGCCAAGTCAGTCACCTGGTCTTAACCCAATTGAGCATGCATTTCACTTGTTGAAGACTAAACTTCAGACAGAAAGGCATACAAACAAACAGCAACTGAAAGCCGCTGCAGTAAAGGCCTGGCAGAGCATTAAAAAGGAGGAAACCCAGCATCTGGTGATGTCCATGAGTTCAAGACTTCAGGCTGTCATTGTCAGCAAAGGGTTTTCAACCAAGTATTAGAAATGAACATTTTATTTCCAGTTATTTAATTTGTCCAATTACTTTTGAGCCCCTGAAATGAAGGGATTGTATTAAAAAAAATGCTTTAGTTGCCTCACATTTTTATAAAATCGTTTTGTTCACTCCACTGAAAGCTGAAAGTCTACACTTCAAATGCATCTGAGCTGTTTCATTTAAAATTCATTGTGGTAATGTACAGAACTAAAATTAGAAAAAAGTTGTCTCTGTCCAAATATTTATGGACCTAACTGTATGCACATTCCTAAATACCCCATTTTGTCCTGTCTTTTTTGATTTAACACGTGGACAGGAGATCATTCCTTGAAGTTACAGAGCAAAGCACAGACCAAAGCAAGCAAACTCAACACACTACACCATAACAACATACCATTCTCAAAAACCGCTTATTCCAGTTTAGGGTCATGGGTTAGTGTATCCCTCCTGAAAGAGCCATCCCTGGATGTGATGTTCACTTTACTGAGACAAGGTCACATAAGCCCATCTCTTTGCATGCAATCAGTTTGATAATAAAACTGGAAATGAAAAACTCTGCAAGAAAACAAAACTTACCTCTGAAAAGTCAAATTGCCTTAACTGAAAAAAAATGTTTATTAAAACTTCTTAACAAAAAGTAAAAATTGATGATCACAAGGTTAAGGTATCTTGTATGAAACTGAAGGAAATGAACTGGAGAAGGAAGAAAGATACAGTTATTATCAACAAGCGTGTAATTTACAAAGTAAGTTTACCAGTACCTAATGTATGCCTATTGCTTTTGTAACATTTCCAGAAATTAACATAAACCATACAAAAAATAAATTACACCAAGCTGCTGTATCTTCTTTAATTAATACCTTATCCTTTCAGACATTCGTAGACAACTACATGGACTGGCTACAGGCTAATTACAATATAATCTGCTGTAAATGTAGTGTAAATCAAGCTAGCAAGTAAATGGTAACGTTTTTTCTGAAGATGCTTAAATAATTGATAGTGTTTGTAGGCAAGAATGTATAGGCTAGTATATCATAAAAAGACTTAAATCTATACATGGGCACTTGTGCTCTCTACCGGAACTCTCTCGGTTCTACTACCAGCTTAGAAACAAAGTTCATAAGAAGCCAAGAAGATAGTGAACCTTAAATCATATGATCATTCACAGAGTTAAAGTTCGATAGAATATATTGTAATAGGATAAAATTTATTGCACAATACACAATTTTCTCTTTGGATTACCACACAAAAGTGATGATGAATATGAAGCATAATATCATGTTAACATTTAGTTTTATCTTCCAAAAAAAAAAAATACATTTTTATGAAGACAGGGATATTTTCAGGGATTATAACAGTGTACCAAATACCAAAAACTTTAACGGCTTAAATATTTTTAATTACACTGTGAAAATTCACCACTATGGAGATGTTTATGCTTTTTAATAATCTTATGATAGAATTACTGAAATATATTTATAACATTTGGTAAAGTTCGGTATTTGATTAGATAGAAAGGATAGCATTGGCAGCTATCAAAAACTACAAAGATTGCCGGGTCAAAGCGTTGGTCAACACAAGCATCGTAAAGTTCACTTTCTTTGCATTTAGGATGAATCGGTGGAGGACGATAGTACTTCTTTTTTCCCAGATCAGTCTTCCCAATGAGAACTTTGGCAAGAAACATAAACTGAAACCCTTCCAAGTTTTTATGAGCATATCCGTTCGAATAGCTAGCATCCCTTGCGAAGTAGCTTCCTCTGCCATATGCAATTCCATTCTTGCCTGCCACCCGTGGGTCAAAGTTCATTTTACAAATTGTGTCTATTGTCGCTTCTGTTGTTCCATGAAACAAATGTCTCTCGATTGAATCCTTGCAGTCATGATACTTGATACACATAAATTCCTTTTGCCTAAAATTTAAAAATAGATCAATTTAAACAGCCATAATGAATTTCACAAGTTAAATTAATGAAAACTCATTTTGGTAATTCATCCGTCCTTTTTCCAAACTTGCTTATCCAGAGCAAGTTTGCAGCACAGCCAGGACCTACACCAGCAAGCATCAGCCAGAAGGCAGGAACAATTTCTTGGCAAGGCACCAGTACATCATAGGGTGAACAAACACACGCACACATACACATATACTGTATATCAGGGGACAATGTAGCATTACCAATCCACCTAACCTGCATGTCTTTGGACTGGGGTGGGGTTGGGGGACGACGACTCACAGTCACAGGGAGATCATGCAAACTCTGTGTAGTCAGCTAGGCCTGAAACTCTGGTCTCCTTGTTATAAGACAGTGGTGCTAATGACTTTTAACTTTTTTTCTTCAGATAAAGCACAAAAGATAAAAAGGACTAATGATTATTAGTATATATGTTTCAGGTTTTATGTACTAGTGTAAATAGCATAGAGTACACAGCCCAAAAAAAAATTAAAGTTCAGCCTCCTAAATTAGACCATGTAACTGAAGGTAATTATAATATACTTTAACATAATTCAATTTCTTATTTCTGCATAAACATGTCTTTATGGTTGGAAGATCCTTACCTTCTATACTTGTCCCACAAAAACGTATTCTGTATTTGGTAAACATTCACAATCTCAACTTCAGTTTCAAGCATTGTTTTGTGGAAGAGCTGGTGTATTTTTAGATAGACCTCTTCACATTGTTTCACTTCAATTTTTGTAAATTCATCCTTGTTGAAAGAAGGGGTCCAAACAGGTGGATACCAACTTGTAAATTCATCTAGCGGGTTACCAGAGCGTACCTGAGGCAAAGGTTGTCCATAAAAACGGACCTCACTTAGCATCAAAGTCCTAAAAAATACATTGTTCACATTTCATGAGTTTTCTGGCAATAAATGCAATACAGTACAAAAAAATAAATGTTAACCTTTGTTTAGATATTTCTCTCACTCATGAATCCATTCCACTTCTTTTAATTTATTTTTAAAGAAAATGTCTATAAATATATTAAAGAGAGAAATTTAGGAGCACGCGCTGATACAGGGCATTGCCGCACCCATCACACGGCAAACTCAGGATCCCAGATTAGGACCCGAGTGCAGCCATGCAACGGGTGACACCTCAGCACCACACTAGTTCAGATGGAATGGAACAGTGTGAGGTTTTTTATGGTGGCTGGAGTGTCATACCCTGCAAAATAACTAGACTGACCCACACTGTGATTATAACTCATTACAATTTCAGATAAAGTACAATATTGAAACAGAGGAAAGAACAGAATTCTTCCAGTCACTTAGAATTAGACAGTTACCTAGTAATGCAAGATGGGCTATTACAATAGACTAAAATTCACCAATATGGTACCATTTAGCATAACTACAAGGAGGCCTAAAATGGGTCAGGATCGACTGAAAAGCCAAAACACACTGCCAAGAGATGGTGCAGCCTGGTTGCACCTTCCAAAGTTTAAGTCTAATTTTCCTATAGTACTTAAACACTGTTCATCCCAGCTTCCAACTAATTTGCCTTCATAATAATACCTATAACTTTATAATTTATTTGATTATATATATATATATATATATATATATATATATATATATTTCCACCTTCATGGCACTGTGGCAGATCCAATCTCCTGAGCTCAAGTTTTTCTCCTGAATGCTGTCTGTGTGAGGTTTGCACATTCTCCCTATTTCTGTAAGGGTTTTCCTTCAGATAATCCTTTTACTTCCCAATTCCTCAAAAGCTTCTGGTGGCCCTATACTTGCCTCTGTGGCAGTGCTTGAATATGTGTGCCCTGCTGTGGAATGAATGGACTGGTGTCCTGTTCACAGTTGTTCTACCACAATAGGCCTAGTGCTGCTGACACAGGTTCTAACTCCCCTGGGATTTTGAAAAGGTTCAAGTGGGTTTGGAATTGCATACATGTATATAAAAGTGTGTGTTTTAATAAATCTGTATTTTAATGTGTATTAATTCTGTAGTTAATAATTAGAATGAACTATACAGGTAGTTGCATTTTAAATGAGAATTGTTCACAGTGATCTGTGTCTGCCCTCAGTGAAGAGCACAATACAAAAATAAGTTGTATTATATTATATCACTGTATGCAAGCATGTCCATTTCTACATGACTTCTAAGATCCTGTGGTTGAATGTTACTGTCATGATCCTAGAACCATTCCAGACCCTTGTCCTTATAGTTCATGATTTGATACTGTTACAAGATATCTGTCATATTTTCAACAATAATTTATGGTAGATTACATGGTAAGGTACTTATATTTGTTAATCATGGTACTAGAAAGTGATGATGTTAGCACATGCAAGTAAGAATACTAGACTCTGAATAGGAGACCCTGTGTAAACCAATAAGAGAGATCTCCCCTTGTACACTGTTTTGTTCAGACTATAAACTGATGTATTCCACTCAGGTGCATAAAAATTATTATCCCCATATCATTAAATGAACTACTGAATGAGTGCAACAGTGGGTCCAGCAATAGTCTGGCACCCCATTTAAATGTCAGTTTGTCCTGAAACTGGAAATATTTTCTCTTTATAAGAAAGGTATACTATACTGGTTTTTATTTGTAAAATCTTACAAATTACCTATATTTGAAATATAAAATTGCCAGGGCAATCACGAAAAATGATTAGTTAGTAGATTCCAAATGCAAGAAAAAGAAAAATGCATAAAAGAAAAAAAAAAAAAAGTACAATAAAAGAATGAGACCACTGGCCTCTTAATGACATTACTTGAGATGAGGAAGTAGGGTATGCAGAGGGCGAAAAACCGGTCTTCTCTTGATTTTACGTACATATCCTGTTAGTGTGTTCTTCTGGGTTAGGCTTACAAAGTCCACCATATACTGAATGCCTTTCAATGTAAATAAGCAGCTACTTTCACCATTTATAACTTTTTCTTCAAGTTGATTTACAATTGACTATTTAATAAAAAGGAAAAACAAATACTTTAGTGTTATTACATCTTAAAGAATTATTCAAAAATGATGATTGTTAAGTACTGTGGCCAACGTAAACTAAGACATTTCAGGATTCAATAAATAAATACAATGAAAAAAAAAAAAAAAAACCAGACCCTCTGAAGGGCAGGAAAAAAATTTTTAATCGGAGAAATCAATGAAAATAAATGTATCTGATTATGTAAAAGTAAAACAACAAGAACTGAAATTCAACATCATTTGTAAAGAAATACCTAAACAGTACAGTTGTATGGATCACTTTTATATAATATTGTAAACATATATTAATCCATTTTCAGACCCATTTAATTTAAGGTAGGGTTGTTTGGGGGGGGGTGGGGGTAGATACACAATACACATAATCAAATGCAGGATTTAAATCCATCCACCCATTTTCCAACCCGCTGAATCCGAACACAGGGTCACGGGGGTGTGCTGGAGCCAATCCCAGCCAACACAGGGCGCAAGGCAGGGAACCAATCCCGGGCAGGGCGCCAACCCACCGCAGGACACACGCACAAACACCCACACACCAAGCACACACTAGGGCCAATTTAGAATCGCCAATCGACCTAACCTGCATGTCTTTGGACTGTGGGAGGAAACCGGAGTGCCCGGAGGAAACCCACGCAGACACGGGGAGAACATGCAAACTCCACGCAGGGAGGACCCGGGAAGCGAACCCGGGTCTCCTTACTGCGAGGCAGCAGTGCTACCACTGTGCCACCGTGTCGCCCGCAGGATTTAAAATACTTCTTAAAAAAAAAAAAAAAAAAATATCAGTGTCTAGATTAAGCCCCCTGTAATGTGGTTTAAGGGAATACCCGCTTATGATTCAATCACAAAATGAACGCAGTACCAAGAGAAGGATCTGAGACAAGGCATCATCCAGAGCTGTCGAGTTACTGATGAAGAGCAGGAATGCATTTGTACAAAAGTCACCACTTTCTCCTCCCTCAGCAATTTATAGTTCGAGATTGAGTTTCACTAAATTATGTGTTTATATTTGCTTTAATGTAAGTTGCAGCACAGTCTCCTAAGGTAACACTAAAAGGAAAAAATATTGGTATTATGTTTTGGAAAACTTCACAATTAAGGTTTTTTTATTTCCCAGATATAACAAAAAGAAGTTTGCTGTATTCTTTGTATGATTTGATAGTTTGGCATAATTAAACCTGGGAGAGCTAATTACAGCCTCCACTTTAGGTTAACACAAAACAAAGTTGATTATTCACAAGTGAAATACAAGAACATTTTGACACAATTCCAATGAGACTTATGGGATGCTATATTTTAAGAACAAACTAGAGTCACAAATTCACAGAAGCTCAGTCTCCAAAACAGTGGATAATATCTGCTCACATGAGCCTTACAGAAAGATCTGGCCAGAGGATATACCTGTACATACAACAGACTGTGAGACTGGGTTTTGCAGTTATAATTTGACTGTTATATGTAATATACTGCATACAGTATAATGTTTCACATAACCCTTAAATCAGAAATTGACTTTTAGAATACCACTTACTAAACATTATTGTAATAATATTTTTATGTTAAATCTGCAGTATTAAGATTTTTTTTTTTCCTAAATCAAACTTCTTATCTAGAGCTACACGAAACTTTTACTTCATCATATAAAACAAAATATTGTGCATAAGGTTAAAAAAGTTTAATTTACTCAAAGTATTCAAAAGTCCATTAATTACATTTATTTGTAAACCAATAATATTGAATTATAAAAATTTGTTTCGATTTCCTATAAACTTCTTAGGCTAACATCAACTCTATGTTAAATCACAGACCTTGCTACTGGCTGCTACATTTAAAATATACATCTACTGTATAACTGAAGATGGAATAACTTACTTGGTGCCATGTCTCTCAAGTCAATGTAATTCTTGCATTGCATTATTTTGCATTGAATTGTTTGGCTCTCTTATAAAGTTACAGTCATATGAAAAAGTCTGGGAACCCCTCTCAGCCTGCATAATAATTTACTCTACTTTCAACAAAAAAAAGATAACAGTGGTATGTCTTTCATTTCCTAGGAACATCTGAGTATTGGGGTGTTTTCCAAACATAGATTTTTAGTGAAACAGTATTTAGTTGTATGAAATTAAATCAAATGTCAAAATTAAATAATTTTGCTGATTTGAATGCATGTAACTGCTCAATACTGATTACTTGCAACACCAAATTGGTTGGATTAGCTCGTTAAGCCGTGAACTTCATAGACAGGTGTGTCCAATCATGAGAAAATGTATTTAAGGTGGTCAATTGTAAATTGTGCTTCCCTTTAACTCTCCTCTGAAGAGAGACAGCATGGGATCCTCAAAGCAACTCTCAAAAGATGTGAAAACAAAGATTGTTCAGTATCATGGTTTAGGGGAAGGCTACAAGCTATCTCAGAGGTTTAAACTGTCAATTTCAACTGTAAGGAATGTAATCAGGAAATGGAAGGCCACAGGCACAGTTGCTGTTAAACCCAGGTCTGGCAGGCCAAGAAAAATACAGGCATATGCGCAGGATTGTGTGAGTGGTTACAGACAACCCACAGATCACCTCCAAAGACCTGCAAGAACATCTTGCTGCAGATGGTGTATCTGTACATCGTTCTACAATTCAGCGCAATTTGCACAAAGAACATCTGTATGGCAGGGTGATGAGAAAGAAGCCCTTTCTGCACTCACGTCACAAACAGACTCTGTTGTATGCAAATGCTCATTTAGACAAGCCAGATTCATGTTGGAACAAAGTGCTTTGAACTGATGAGACAAAAATTGAGTTATCTGGTCATAACAAAAAGCGCTTTGCATAGCAGAAGAAGAACACTGCATTCAAAGAAAAACACCTGCTACGTACTGTCAAATTTGGTGGAGGTTCCATCATGCTGTGGGGCTGTGTGGCTAGTTCAGGGACTTGGGCCCTTGTTAAAGTCGAGGGTCACATGAATTCAACCCAATATCAACAAATTCTTCAGGATAATGTTCAAGCATCAGTCACAAAGTTGAAGTTACGCAGGGGTTGGATATTCCAACAAGACAATGACCCAAAACACAGTTCGAAATCTACAAAGGCATTCATGCAGAGGGTGAAGTACAATGTTCTGGAATGGCCATCACAGTCCCCTGACTTGAATATCATTGAAAATCTATGGTATGATTTGAAGCAGGCTGTCCATGTTCGGCAACCATCAAATGTAACTGAACTGGAGAGATTTTGTATGGAAGAATGGTCAAAAATACCTCCATCCAGAATCCAAGACACTCATCAAAGGCTATAGGAGGCATTTAGAGGCTGCGCAAAAGGAGGCTCAACTAAGTATTGATGTAATATCTGTTGGGGTGCCCACATTTATGCACCTGTCTAATTTTGTTATAATGCATATTGCAAATTTTCTGTTAATCCAATAAACTTTATGTCACTGCTGAAATACTACTGTTTCCATAAGGCATGTCATGTATTAAAAGGAAGTTGCTACTTTGAAAGCTCAGCCAATGATAAACAAAAATCCAAAGAATTAAGAGGGGTTCCCAAACTTTTTCATATGACTGTAAATAAAATAAATCCCTATAGCAGTCTTGATATTCATTAATCAGTAAACTTCATATTGTAGCTAATCAGTGATCTTGGCAGAAAAAAAAACTACACTTTTTTTACTGAAAAGTAGTCCAGCATCTGAAATGGCCAAATGCGAAAGGTTAAAAGCTCAACAACAATACCGAGCACTCTTTTGGTAAATTTGGTACTAATAGCTTTTCCAAAGAAGAAACTAATATTTAGTAATATTTATGTCTTAAACTACAAATATTTAATTATATTTAATAATAATATTAAATTATATTATTTATCCTGGTTGTGCTCAAAATATAATAACTAGTTTTAACTGTTGTGTACATACAAAATCTAACACAACTACTGCAAGTCACAATGGCATACAGTACATATACTAATTTTAGCTACAGTGAGGTTTAAAATGAAAATTCTTTAAACACAATATAGAAAAATACAGCATATTAACTATTGATAAACTGAACATTTGATAAACCTGACAAGGACTATACACACTGCAATTCACTTATAACATGAGAAATTTGATAAATAAGGGCCCAATCAATATTTGTTAAGGTTACTACTTCAATTATAAGATTACATATTTTGTTCCAGCTTCTCATTATCTTCTGTATGAAGAAGAGCTCCCAGGGTTTTGTCTTAATAGTATTTCTCCTTAATTTCCAAAGGTTTCCTTAAATTTTGTACATGATTTACTAACTGGAAAAATTCTGCTGAATCAACTTTATAAATGATTTTGAAAAATGTAAAAGACTTATAGTCTTTAATATAAAATTTTAAAATATATTTACATTTACACATTTGATTAGTATAGTTACGAATAGGCCCTGCATACTAAGATTGTGCTATTTGTTGGCACTGATTTTGTCACCATAAATAAAATCCCTCTTATTTTTTCCATTCTTTGTACCTACATTTTTGTATTTCTCCCAGCCATAATCATTCCACCAGTAAATCCTCCATGTGGTATGAAAATGAGGGTTCACTTTTGCATCTGATGTGTTAGAAAGTCTTCTGGCTTTATTGTATATGTTGGAGTCAAGAATGGTCTTCTGTACCAAATCAAGTGTGCAGGTGTGATTACTAAAAAAGAAAAGGTGAAGATTTTCAAGACATACATATTATGATAATCACTATACTATTTAATTTTATCTTTTAACTATTGTAGTACTTTTGAATTCATAGTCTGACATGCTTACTGCCACATATTTTAGAAGACATATTTACATAAAACATTAGTGGTAGTGTGTTCAGTGCACACAAACTCTTGGTTACTAGAAATGTCTAAATTCGCTTTTGTTTTCACTGCATTCACCTACCAGTCTTAATTTCACAGTTCATCATCATCATCATCATCTTCATTCCATTTATCCTGATGAGAACTGGGCTGACCAGGCCACCCTATCCACAACAGCTTCTGGATAGTTCCCTGAAATTCCCCATCAAGCCGAGACGTATATCCCCTCCAGCACACATTAGGACTGTCCCAGAATCTTTGTCCAGTGAGTTGGGCCTTGCAAACTTTGCAAGCACCAATTTAATTCTAATTAAATACCCAAACTTTTTTCTATCTTCAAATCTTCAAATCAGTTTAACTTAGTCTTGTATAAAGCAGTTTGTCTACTGCAGGCACTTACAATGTCACAGTTATGTTGACCTAGGCCAACTGGCTGCCCACCCACTACTGGGCATTGTACAGTAACGTTTGTGCTAGGCTATCTAATATACCGATAGAACCTTTCCATCCATAGGTTTTATGGCTTCAAATATCACAGATGTCTTTACACCACAAAGAAAATAGTTTACAAACAGAGTGGTGTACAAAAGTGCCACAAAAGGACACCAAGAACAGAAACAGAATTTAGGAGGGTTAGTAATGGTTAATAAATATTTATTATCTTATGCCTTTGACTAACAAGGAAATATTCAAAACGTACAGCTGATCAGCAGCTCTAATAAAGGTATGACAAACTAAACTGGGGAGTCTTCAGTACAGGCTTAAAAGCTGAGACCTAATGGTCATTTTTTTTATAAGCAGGCAGAGGACTCCAGAACTTTGGGGCCCCGATAACTAAAAACTCAACCACCCATTGTTATTTTGTTAATCTTTGAAATCTTTAGTTGACCAGCATTTTGAGATCTTAATGTGTGTTCAGGTTTGAAACTAATGATAAGTTCAGATAAGTCCACTGAAAGCTTCATCCGGAAACTAAGGCCCAGTCCACAACCTGGATCCAGTATAACTTTCACAAAAATCCTACAGCAGCATTGATTGCTTGGTAATCTCATGATCAACTATTTCCTTATTCAAGAGCAGGATCATGAGGTACTTGAATTCCTTCAATTGTTGTATCTTCTTATGCCTTTCCTGAGGAGAACAAGCTACGTTTTTTGAGATGACCACCAGGACAACAGATTTGGAGGTGCTTACACTAATCCCAACCTC
The DNA here is from genome assembly GCF_900747795.2 of Erpetoichthys calabaricus. Lineage (NCBI taxonomy): Eukaryota > Metazoa > Chordata > Cladistia > Polypteriformes > Polypteridae > Erpetoichthys > Erpetoichthys calabaricus. The sequence goes on from NC_041394.2 coordinate 113,725,272, forward strand.
ATTACATTCAGGCACAAAACGGTTCCAATGTACACCAGAGATCACTAGCTGATGAAGCAAAGATGACAATATAACTTGCAAACAGCAGAGATACATTTGTTAGGAGCTTAAACTGGATACTTTCCAATCTTGGTATCCTGTGGAGACAAGACATCTCCTTGATGGAGTGCAACACACAAACGCAACAGAATTGGCTAAATATCAAGATTTGCAAACTCAAGTCTTTTACCCACAATACAGTCAATGAACAGCACACTGCAGAGGCCTAGGAGTTCATACTCTTCAAATACCTTCCACAAGATAATACCTAGGTACACGATCATAAGCTTTTTCTGAATCAACATGTAAACAGAATTGGCAAATTTCCATTTGCCCTGAAATACCTGCGTAAGGACAGTGTAAGTAGTCTATCTACCGTTCTAAGAATACTAAGGATTGTGATTCCTCGGTAACTGTGATACTCCCTATTGTTCACCACTTTTAAAAAGTACTACCACTCCAGTCCAGAAGCATTCTACCTGCAATTCATGCAACATTAATCACTGCAGTTACCTAAGCTATAGAATGGACCCAACTCCAACCAATGCTTCTGCCACTAGTTCCTCCAAGGGTGTATACATCTGGTTAAGAAACTTCATAAAGTGTTCGTTCCACTTCAAGATATTACTAGAAGCTGAGATACACTTTTTCCACTTTTGGTGAGAACAGAACAGCCTGGGAGATGTCCCACCTTCCCATTATGAGTTTTCAAATGATTCATCTGCTTTAAATACTGTTGGAACTGCCTCCTTTTTGCCCTCCCAACATATCTCAGTCAAATCTGGAGAATCACTGTTAACATTGTTTTTTAGCTTGACAATTTTCCAATAGCATTCACCAAAAGGACTTAAGAAAGCCAAATGACAGGGGCCAACAACCTTCTGGGAATAGCTCCTTCTAGTTACCTCACTATTCAGAAGGTGAACACAGGCAACCATTTAGTGGTTGCCAGCAAATTTTCACTAAATCTTTGCATTTTCCATTTTTGTCTAGCTGGGGATCCCTTTGCCTTCTCTAACTCACTAGCATGTAATGATCAATGGGCTGCTTAGCAATCTCCTTTGACAATTCACCTTCTACTGTTCAATGTGATAACTTCAAAGCTTTTCGGCAAAGTTAGGAATATGATACTAAGACTTCTCATCTTTTAGAATGGATTTAATGAATGAAATATAAAAAAATGCAAACAGTTTTACTGAAAATTATGCAGTAAAATAAATACACTATCATAAGAGATTGAAAATCAATATTAAATCAAATACAAGATATGAAATTTTCCAAAATGGTTAGCCTAACATTTTTCACTTGTTAACATACAGGGACCTCTGTTGGCTCTCAGTAAGTACAGTCCATTAGTGTACTGTACCATGATGTCAGACACAATATTCAGTGTGCAAGGCTGGCAAGCTAACAAAGCACTGCCAGGTCAGAAAGATGAACCAGAGAAGCAGAACACACAGGCAGGGCTACCATGGCGCAGATGGAGGAAGAGAGTGGGCAAAACCCTATTAGGAAAATGGAACTGAAAGGAAGTAATAAGCCCTGTTGATGGTTAGAGTGTCCCATAGGTGTATTTTTTTTTTGAGGAACCAACAGAGAAAAACGTAGAAAAAGAGACGTGGTGGCCTAGCAAGAGGCAAATGGAATTCCAGGCTAACAAGTTTCAATACATGTTTCCCACCCAAAAAGCCAGGACCACGCTGTCTTTTTTAAACTAAATTCCAGCCATTACAAACTGTTAAAAGAGTGATACACAAACATTGAATGGAAGGATGTGATGCCCAGGGTCTCCCCAGCCTTGACACAGTCATGGCTGGAATGGACAAGTGCAATGAGAACTCAGAACAACAAGGTTGGTGCAACTGTGCATTGTGCTTTTTTATTCTTAAATTAAACAGCTGTGTCCACACGAACAAAGTACAATGCAGTCTTTTTTCTTAAATAAATAAATACTCCAATAAATTCAGTGCACTCCATGGGAAATAAAATCCATTTATAAATAAATGAATCCATATAAGGGTTAAAATCAAGTCTAAAATCCTAGAGATAAAATGAAGTTAATTCACTCAACTCTCCTATGAGCCTCATTGCTTCTCTCTCTTTCTCTCCACTGCTTCCCCCATTCACCCATCAGGCTGAGATGACATCAAGTGTGGTCCCCACTACTGTTGTCCCAGCGACCTTAGTCATCATCCTGCCATCTGCCTTTGGTGCTACAGGACCTCTGGAGTACTCGATCCCTCCAGCTCCACCTTACTGCTCAGGAGGAGCAACCCACCCCTGCTGTACCATTCCCCCCACTCCCTTGTGGATGCGACCTGGCTGCCTTACCTCCAATTCACCGCATTGTCTCACACCCCGATCCACTCTCTCTTTTCCTAATAGTCCTTCTTGAATTTACTCCCTCATAACTTTCTTTCTCAATCTTTCCTCCTTTCTTTTCTACTTTTACATCTTTGTAAAAGGGGCTTTGTTTAATGATTTACAGAGTGTCAATGAGGAACAGCTGAGCCAATTGCACCTTCATGTGAACAAACAAACCATCAGCCAGCTTCCCTATTGAACACCCTGCGGCCGCAAAGCTTTGCAGCAGCATGCCTCCACGCCCACTGAGCCCAAGAAACACAGTTTTTAATTTTAAATCCTTCACTTCCATGGAACATTTAACATGCAGCACTACCACAAAGAAATGAGATCATGTCATCCATTTAGGTCAGACAGAATGGAAGCTGCTTGAAGAGACTATGCTTTTTAAGAAATACATAGGGCTGACTATTGTAGAGAGACCACAGACCACTATGTGCAATTTTATCTTGGCATACCTGTAGACAAGGAAATTTTGCATCAACCTCGGAAATGCTTCCATGACTTGCCCAATAAGGGATAATGGGATGTGGTTCAAAGCTGCCTCAGCCCAAATGACTCTAGATAAGTCTAGAGCCTGGCCAGAAGTTCACTGTCAGGAAGAAAAAAGGTCAGCGTGGACAGAGCAATAGAAAAAAAAAAACGAAGTAAGAGAGAGTTCTTTGATATATTGAGTTGGATAACTCAAGCAGAATATGTAGGGCTTTCGTATATTGTCAGCTTTTGTTTGTTGTCTTTTTTGTGGGTAGTTTTAACTCTATACCTTTGTCCCCTCCTTGTGTGCTTTATTTTTGTGTTATAACACATTGTGTCATATCACAATGTTGATTTTTTTTGGTAATTAAATCAGGTGTTGAAAAAATAATATGATGCACACTTTCCAGTTTGTTACTAAAGGGAAAACAAATATGTTTCTATTGAACAACTTGTACTAATGGATCATAAATGGGTCAGTCAGAGCTTCTTTTGGGCAGCAACTAATTCTTGGCTGTGCATGACCACTTCCTGGTGCACATTCATTGAAGCCATATTATAAAACTCCATGCTATAATCAACTTTTCTACAAAGCCATAGACTTTAATATATTTTCTATATAAAGAGACGCATAAATCAAATAACTCATATTCAACTATTACATTATTATTTCATTACATGATTTGATTAAGGTGTCATTAACAATATTTGTGAATTAATACAACATGCTGTGCTTGTAAATTCAGAGCCAAAGCATCCTTCCAAAAAGTAGTATTACACGAAGCACAGACTAAACAAATAAAGTGCAATTCATCCAAAGATGAAAGAAAAGAACACGTATTTATTTTTCTGACCCTGCACTTGCCCTTGTTCAACTGAATATCTTGCTATCAGTTAAGATACAACGAGAGCTGATAATAATTCAGTCGTTGGTTTTCATTCATCACACATGCATAGTACACATACAATTTTTACAGCATCTCCACCAAGCATTACCCACAAAAAAATAAAGATATAAACTTGTTCGATATGTGTTTCAGTCACACTTATTCATAACATATTTTTCAATGAGTGAAATCATTTAAATTGATATTACTTATAAAATATTTGTTTTCTCAGTATATCAATTAAAATGATAGGTCTAGTGTACTGTCTTCCAAAGGATCAAACCAATACAGTAACCGTTACTACAAGCTCTTCTTTTACAGTATGTATTCACAGACCTTTCAAGGTAAGCTATTTTGAAACCACTTTTAATATTGTCATTTTTTAAAGGTACATTTATTTTTTTCTTCTGCCACTTATCTCTCTATTATATAAAAAAAATCCTGCGACAAGACAAGACTTTTTTGAAGAGATTTTTTCCAAATCCCACAAGACAAGTCTTTTGACATGAAATTGTTTCAAGTCACGCCCTCCTCTCAACCATATTCAAACATGCACACAGTCCACTCACATCTGCTTCGTGTGAATGCTTTCGATAGACACATATTCTGCTCTCTCAGCTCTTATAAATTTTTACGTTTTCCTACTCACTTTAAGTTCCCAATTAAAGAAGACTTATTATGTCCAAATCTTATTGATGAATTTCATCCCAAAGGGATATCAACAGAAGAAATGAGTACACAGGCAATCCTAGCACCGGGAAACGATGAAGTCAAACGAATCAATGAGAAAATTGTCGCTCGGTTACACGGCAAATTAGTTAAATGCGTATCAATAGACTATGCTGAAACAGTTGGTGGTGATCGTGCGGAAGATGAAAACATCAACTTACAATATTCCGAAGAATAAGTACAACCATCCAGTCTTCCACTGCCTGAAGTACTGTTGAAAGAAGGATGTATCCAAGAAAGGTAATATAGTACATCTTGACTGGATAACATTAGACAACAAAGGAGATCTTGATATGCCATTCGTATTAAAACGTTAACCGTTTCCCATTATTTTGCAAAAACAATTAACAAATCACATAGACAAACGTTAGTTTATTTATTAGAGAGAAAGAAACAAAATTCTCTCACGCCAGTTATACGTTGCGTTGTCACAATGCAAGTCCAAACACAGAATCAAAATTCAATGCGATATTGATGAAAATTTAATTCAAAAAATTGTTTTTACTTAAGTTTTACAGTAAAAGTGTACGTTTAAAAAATATTTGAGTGTTAATTTCAAAGTCAAACAGAACAAAATTGTATAACGCAACGAAAAACTGGAACACAACATGAAACAATTTACTTTCAAATTATTATGTTTTACTTTTTTTAATATGGTTAATTATTCACTTTAATGTAAAATAGTTACAGTAAGTCTATTATGCATATGTAACAATTCCCAAAATAACAATCTGTTTAAATTGTACATCCGTATCCCCATACACAAGCAGCAGAACCACAAAGTCACTTGTGTATAGTGCTGGACTGGGGGCTGGCGAATGAAGCAAGCAGGGGGCAAAGCCACCTAGTTTACATAAGCAAAATCTTGACCAACTTGGCTACGCTATTCCAAATTTAGCTGATATGATTTCTTCATATGTGGTATACTGATAAAAGAAATATGCTTGCTGAAGGGGAATGCTTTCTCAACAGCAACCCACTAGCACTGTAAAGTAAGTATTATTGTTGTCTAATGCTTATCAAATGTCAGGGCATTTGAGTTGAACACATCTATATAATGGCAGACTACTGTGTATCTTGCGGTCCTTTCACTTTTTTAGCTTTGTTGTACAAGCCAAATGTTCGGCCCAATTAAAAATTATACAACAGGGTGATATACCGTACAACAGCAGAAACCTTTTCACCCCATGTACAGGCCACTGCCGAACAAAGTAATGATATCTGTCCTCACATATGCCCTGAACTGCACTACTCTCCTTTTGGCGATAGATAGATAGATAGATAGATAGATAGATAGATAGATAGATAGATAGATAGATAGATAGATAGATAGATAGATAGATAGATAGATAGATAGATAGATAGATAGATAGATAGATAGATAGATAGATAGATAGATAGATAGATAGATAGATAGATAGATAGATAGATAGATAGATAGATAGATAGATAGATAGATAGATAGATAGATACTTTATTAATCCCAATGGGAAATTCACATTCTTCAGCAGCAGCATACTGATACAATAAATAATATTAAAGAATGATAATAATACAGGTGAAAAAAAAAAACAGACAATAACTATGTATAATGTTACTTGTGTATGATCAAAAGGTCTATTTCACTTTAACATCACATCTATTAGCTGTTATTTTTATTCTCAGCATTACACAATGTAATACTGTTCCGGCATTATCTTTCATCTCCTATCTCCTTTTGATGATTGTAATTTTGAGACAATGGTTCCTTGATTAATACGGTGTGTTTTGAATCTTTTGAACTTCTTAATAGAATTTAATATAATCTGAGTGAGGCCAAGAAAGAAAAGAGTAAAACAGGTAAGAATCTCAGGGTAATGCTTGGGTCAAAATACAGAAATGTCAAGTCAACAAACAAATTAACAGAAAACAGATAAACTCAAAAGTCAAAATAAATAAGATTCAATATCAAAAGTAAAAAAAAAAAAATTAACAAATTCCCAGAAAAATGTGTTCTCAAACTAACAAATGTTCATAACAAGTGTGGCGGTCGGCCGGGTCCCATGGCCTTTCTACACATGTTCCGGGGGAGCAATCATGGACTGCTCAATAACTAAACCCACCCCCCGCGGGACGCTTGGTGGCAGGCTCTGGCTGAGGAAGGTGCCTCAGTTTCCCGCAGGGCTCCATGGGAGATGGAGTTATCCACAGCCCTGTTGGGATCTGGGGTGGCCGCCAGGGGGTGCTGCATGGGTCCCTGAGCCGGCCTAGACA